>NC_065450.1:78932363-79292644 GCF_917563875.1 Diabrotica virgifera virgifera | reverse complement strand
TGTTAAAATTGGTCTACGTAATTAAACATATTCCAAAATTTTGTAAAAATGTAATACATTTCAGTTTTCAGCCCTAACTTAGGCCACACACAATTCAATAATGTTCACATTTTTGAACTGTCAATATTTTTATTTTATCATCTATTGTAAAACAATACAGTTGATAAGATACCCTCAGTTGCGGAGAAAGTATTAATAATAAAGATTAATAATAAAGTCTAATAACCGTGGAACAGAATAAGCTTTCTGACAAATTTTAAGATTTGGCAGTGACATTGACAGTATGTAAATATTAAGTATTTATCCTTCAAAATACACTGCTCAATTTTCGACAAAATACGCGTCAAGAGTCGTATCAGTTTTTTTTGGAACCAGGTGTACATAAGTTAGAGAGAGAACAAATATTTTAAAATACCCAGATTTTCGGTACTCCATAAATCAGCGGATTAGTTTCACTAATCCGTTTAGGTCCAGCGGGATTTAAGCTGTGATGAATAGCACTCAGAGCAATAATGATTGTAAACTAACATTTTATGGACAAAAATGTGATTTCGATAAACTTTAATTGCAATTTGCGCCGTAATTAATCATAATTAAGAGTTGGCGCAATGATAAGAATTGATCGTTATATTAAAACGAATCTAATCGTATAAATTTTATTGAATTTGAGTGACATTATATTTTCCATAAGATGTGTGCGATGTCCTTTCCAATTGTTAGAACGACCTTGCCAGCCATCAAAATCGTATCAATTTCCATACTTTGTACACACAAAGAATCAAAAAGAAATGGAGGGATACTTGGGTCACCAGCACTTACAACAAAGGTGTTGGTTGGTACTTTCGCACAGTCAAAAGGGATTGTTTTACAAGTATGTATTGCGTTTTATTATTCTAATGAAAAATATGGTCGCTATAAAGGGATAACAGCCCAAGGCCTTGTCACGAAACCTTCAACATCTTTCGCCAAACTCATGGGCAAAGATAGAGCCATAACAACCCATGAAAAAACATCATACCACAAGGAGCGAGTTCAGGTTGGACTGGATTTTCTACAAAGTTATCGCAACCCACAAAATTCAGTCATTAACCAGATAGACTCTCGGAGGTCTAAACAGATACAAGAAAACAGCAAGACTACGACCAATAGTAGAGTCTATAGTATAGTGTTTGTAGGTCGACAAAATATTCCTCTAAAAGGCCATCGTGATGATTGCCTCCTGCTTCTGGATGATGATGCTGGACCTAGCAATGAGGGAAATTGTTAAGGTTTAAAATCACATCAAGAGATAAGACTCTTAAACAAATCCTATCCACAGCTTCTTCCCAAGCAACATACATTAGTAGCACTAGTCAAAATAAATTATTGATAACATGTTGTGGTAAAGAAATAATTGAACAAATAAAGAATCAGCTTCAAAGTGCAAATTATTACTCTGTCATATTTGACGAAACGACCGACGTATCACCCGTGGAACAACTTTCTCTAAATTTGAAATACATACACAATTAAATACAACATTCGTGCAGACTTTGTTATCGTCAAGTTCATTGACGCTTATGAGAACATAAAAATGAAAGAACAAGGCCTGACAGAAGAAGCATTGGGAAAAATGGTATTAAACTTGTTGAAAAAACTACACTTCTATCCGAAGAAATGTGTAGGAATCGGTGCTGACTTTGATAATACTTTAATAACGATAAGGTTTGAGTGTCTTTATTTATGGTACTCAGAAATGTGTGAAAAGTACCTTAAAATTCACCATTGTAACTAGTGTTGCCAGGTCCGATTTGTTTTTAATCGGTACATAAGCAAAAACAAATCGGGATTTAGGGTTGTTCATCGGGACAAATAAACAACAATAGCCCAGTAGTAAATAAAAGTCTCTAGCATTAAAACTAAGCGAGTTACGCTCAAAATAAAGTTGGCTCCTTTTTTTGTTAACAAAAAATCGTGAAAATCTCCCCCTATTTAGCACCGTAAATAAAATTAATCGTTACTCCTTTACCATTTACTTTATATATGTATTGTTTATTTTATACGATCTGTAAGGTTTACCGGTTGGGAGTGCTTAGTTTTGAAAAAAATTAGTTTTATAGTAAAAAAAAATTCCTAAAATATTGGAAATTGCCCTTTTTTCAAAATAACTCAAAAAGTTACTAAAAATCTTAAGGAGTAAAAAGTAGGTAGGTTTTGTTTTTATAAATATGATAGATTCATTTCGTTTTTCTGTTAAAAAGGAGTCAACTTGATCTTAGCATAACTCGCTTAGTTTTGATGCTAGAAACTTTTTTAAAACATAAAAATAAGCTTTATTAAAAAAGTTTGGTTTTTCCCGAAAAGTGCTTAATTTCTTGGTTATTTCACGTAGAAATATTTGATTTGGAATTTGACAAATAAAAACGCATTTTTCATGAGCTACAACTTTGCTTTTACTGGGTCTATAGACTTTACGAGTTCACAATTTTTTTCATTTTTTTATATTATGCTACATTTTTGCTAAGAATATTTTTTCGATCAAATACTTACTTTTTGAGTTATTTGTGAAAATCGCCTGAAAACGTGATTTTTTTGTCGAAAAATAAACATTTTCATTCGTAAATAACTCGAAAATATTAAGCAAGCTAAAATTCTATAGAACTAAAATTGCTTAGATTTAGTCAATTTATCCATCTCCGGACTTATTTTAAACGCGCGGTTTTCACCCCCAACTAGGGGTGACTGGCACCCCCGAGTAAAAGCAACCAACGGCACAAGTCGTCCAAATTTTCATGCAATTAAGGGTCGATTTCTCATACCTGCGGTAATCTATGGTTCAGTTGAACCCGGTTCACTGGTGAACTACCGTTTTGTTTGAAATACATTTCTCATTGCGCGTTCATGTCAGTGCACGTTGTACTGCTTTCGAGAAATGCCAATAGATGGCAAAAGGTAAAAAACTGTCGCCATTTTGAACTACCGTTTTTATGCTGTTTTTGAATAAAGTTAAATTTAAGTATTTATAGTAAAATAGTAATTTTAATAATTATAAATAAATGTTATAAAAACAAAAATAATGTTATCGTTTATCGTTAGGCTTAATATAATAAAATAGGATATATTTATATTATGACAGAGTTTCGTGTTAATACAACGCATGCGTAATCCATGAAATCATCTGAACTGGGTTCAGAAATCTTTGAACGACCGAATTCCACCGTTCAAGCATCGTTCAAGTTTAAACTGCCATCGGTTGAACGTGAATTGAGAAAGACGATTTTGACTTTAAACTGACGTTCACTAAAAGTTCAGGTTAAACTGGAGTTGAACTCGATATGAGAAATCGGCCCTAAGAGTTGATCCTGAAAATTACACGGTATCGCCGTATTTCCCGTTCATTTACTGGACTACAAGGTGTTTCTATAATCTGTATTTAATCCTACATAATAATAATAATCAGACGAAATTACAAAAAAAATCGTAGATTAAGTAAACTATTTATTTTTTATTAAAATTACATTTTTCATTCGATTTTGCCGCTTTTAGGGGTGCCTTGTTTTTATAACATAGTTATAAAATTCACTGTAAGTCTTCCTGAAATTGGTTTTCGTTTGTGAAAATCGGGACATTTAGTGTCCCGATCAGGTACAAATCGGTACGCGTCCCAAGATCCCTGAAATTCGGGACGTCCCGCGCAAATCGGGACACTTGGTAACGTTAATTGTAACCCTAATTTTTAAAAATTATCACCAGACCCCCGGTAACCCTCCCAAAAAAAAGTTCATGGCCCTTCCCGAAAATCGGTCCTGGATACGCCCTTGATGAGAGGGTGCGTTGTCCAACAGCAGGACTGCCTTTCTCGGTAGATTTCGGTTGATGCGGACGGCAGAACCGTCTGGATATGGGGAGATCCGGATATGACAGGTCCGGATGTGTAAGGTTGTGAGATGTGTAGACATCCTTCTAAAAGTGGTTCTGGCCTGATCTATTCTAGATCTAATTTCGCCGTGAGTCTCTGCATTACAATTTAATTGATATCCAAGGTAAACAATTTGATCAACTTGCTAAGTTCGGTATTATACAGGGTGTCCAGAAACTCTACCGACAAACGAAGACAGGAGATTCCTCAGATAATTTTAAGACAATTTAACCAAATTCACCTAGTCCGAAAGGGAGCTAGAGCTCTTTGAAGATGGCGTCATGAAATTAGTTTTTCTTAAATACCTCCAAAACGCTTTTATTTAGAAAAACGAAAATTGGTATGCATATTTACTTTTCAGAGATGAATCGATTCCATCCATTGCAAATTTCTAGTACCGGTCATAGGCGTGCATTTTGGGTAGAGCAACGGTTATTTTATCGCTTAACTTTTTTGTCCTTAGCTTTTATGCATTTTTGACACTGGATTATTAAATTGTGAGGTATTCTAGTACTAAAAGGTACTCTTGATTTAAGTCGGTAGGACACACCGTTTTCTAGAAAAATCGATTTGAAAGTTTTTCGTTTTTGGAATTTGAAAAAAAAATTGAAAGAACTTTTCAACAAAAAACGAAGTATTTCACCAACATAAAGTAAGAGTAACTTTTAGTACTCGAATACCTCATAATTTAATAATCTAGTGTAAAAAATGCTCAAAAATTGAAGACAAAAAAGTTATGCTTTAAAATAACTGTTGACCTACCCAAAACGGACGCCTATGACCAGTACTAGAAATTTGCAATTAATTAAATCGATTTATCTCTGGAATGTAAATAAATGTACCAGTTTTCGTCTTTCTAAACAGTTTTTTTTTGAATTTTTTTTTTAATTCAAAAAGCGAAAAGTTTTCAAATCGATTTTTCTAGAAAACGATGTGTCCTACCGATTTAAAACAAGAGTACCTTTTTGTACTAAAATACTTCCTAATTTAATAATCCAGTATCAGAAATGCAAAAAAGTTAAAGATAAAAAATTTAAGAAATTTAAAATTAAAATATTTAAGAAAAACTAATTACAAGACGCCATCTTCAAAGAGCTCTAGCTCCCTTAGGAAGCATTTTCGGACTAAGTGATTCGGGTTAAATTATTGTCCAAGTAAAAAATACTGTAGAATAGCTTTAAGCCGGTGAAATATGATATTCTTCAAATATAGATGTTAGGTCAAACGTTTAAGAAGCGGCCCTTTGTGAAAGCATCTGTGTTTTTACGGCCAGACCTCCCGCATATCTATTCACAAGTTTCGTGCAAAACATTAGTTTTAGTTCGGTAGCCTAGCAGTGTATTAGTACTGGAGTGTATGTGTGTTAAGTGATACGAGTGTTTTGTTTGCTGTAATTATTTTGAATATTGGTTTAGTATTTCGTTTGGAGAGTGTCAAGTGTTGATTATTGTAATTTAATTAATGTGCATAGTGATGTGGCGCCCGTGGGATAATGTAAATATTGCGTACGATAACGCTGATATTGTAGAAATTGCCAGTGCTAGTGTGAATGTAATTACTAAAAAAAAAGAGATCGTAAAGAAGATTCGAATGCATTTAAATGCAGAAACACAGCAAGTATGTTTGAATGTATACAAAAATCTACGTACGAAATTCGGCTTCGATGAAACACTATTGGCACAAGCCACCTCTGATTTAACAGAAATTCCACTTTCTACTGTATATAAAATAGTTAAAAATGAACCCTATCATCGCAAGAAACGATGTGACTACAAATTTTCAAGACCTTTAAATCCTTCACTTGTAAAACTATTGAAAACCACAATATACGACTGCTACAAAAGCAATGAAATACCTACAATAGAAATAATAAGAAAGAAATTGGAAACAACCGGTCGAAATATGAACTGCTGTGAGAAAACTCTTCAAAATTGGACAAAAAAAAAGGGCTTTAAGTTCAAAAAAATAAATAAACGTCAAGCAATTATGGAAAGCCAAAGAATAGTCAACAGACGTAATATGTACCTAGAAGAAATTACTAAATATAGGCAAGAAAATAGGAGAATTTATTATTTGGATGAAACTTGGTATGATACCCACGATACAGTAAAGAAAGGATGGACAGATGGTTCAAGCATGTACATACCAGAAATGCCTGCAAATAAAGGCTCGCGACTAATTATTATTGTACATTGCGGAGGAAGTGAGGGATGGGTTCCGAATGCTTTAAAATTATGTGGGAAGAAAATGGAAGATTGTAACGTTGACTACCACAAGAATATGGAAGCTGATATTTTTGAAGATTGGTTTGAAAACTCGCTGATCCCAAACTTGGAGAAAAACAGCGTAATAGTGCTTGACAACGCTTCCTATCATTCCCGACAGCTCACTAAAATACCAAATACATCTTCAAAGAACGCTGACCTGCAAAATTTTTTAATGGAAAATGATTTGTATTTCGAAGATTTTTACACAAAAAAACAACTTATTGAAGTTCTACACACGAAGCAATTTAGAAAATTATACGCTCTAGAGAGTATTGCCGAAAAGCATGGACACACTATATTGAGACTTCCCCCCTACATTTGTGTTTTCAATCCTATTGAGTTAATTTGGGGACAATTAAAACCAAGTATAAGGCGTTCAAATAAATTTCCTAAATTTGACAAAAAGGTAATGGAGTTAATTAAAAAAGAAGTAGACAATATTACCAAAGTAGACTGGCAGAAAAGAATCGCCAAAGTGATCAAAGTGGAAGAATATTATAAGAAGATTGGGCACTTCCACATTAATGGTGGAAATAAATTTATTATTGAATTGGGCGATGATAGTGACGAAGAAAATACGGAAGAAGGAGAAAATGAGTTAAGTGTATCAGTATTTTAATTGTTGTGTTATGCAATTCATTTTCCAAGCATAAGTGTACTAATGAAAAGACTCGGTTAAATAAATATTTTTAGATTTTGTATTTTTAATAAAAAAAGAGCGGGGACATGCTTGCATTTTGTGCTGAATTTTAAAAGTTTTGAACTGTATACCTAAAGTAATTTTAGATCTAACTGTGTTTTTATAAAGTTCTTTTAGTATCAGTAATTCTAACAATAACAAGATTAATTATAAAAGCTATTCTACATCAGTTATTAATGCAAGCATGCGGTAAGAGGGAGGTCCCTGTGAGGTTAAATGTACAATATTATGTCCTGCTTTAACGGTATCTACCTAAGTATAAATAAATATTTTTAACTACATATTTAATTACCAGAAAACACCAGCTGTCGGCCTAATATTAAAGAAGAACAACCCAAAGAAAGCTACAAATCTTACCTATTACACTATATAGATTGCTTGAACTATATTTTAAAATTATCTGAAGAATCTCCTGTCTTCGTTTGTCGGTAGAGTTTCTGTACACCCTGTATACATACATAGACGGTTGTTTACAAATTATGAGTATTTTGGTTTTCTGTATATTCAAATCCAGACCTGCTTCCTTAAAGCTCTCAACGAAACTTCAGCTAATGTTTGCAGATCTTCTTCTGCTATCGCAAATTATTGATGACTTCACCGTTCACAATTATTTCTTCTGGTTTTTCAGAAACATAAAGTTCATTTCTGAAAATTATTTCGGAGTAAATGTTGAAAAGCAGGGGCGAAAAGAAGCATCCCTGTCGTACTCCTCTTTTAATAATAAAGGCCTGTGATTCCAAACCGTCTCCTAAAACGGATGTTTGATTTCAATACAAATTTGCAATTATATGAATGTCTCTGCCGTCCAAGCCAATGTCTCCTAGAACTTAGATCAATATAGAGTACTTAACACGATCAAATGACTTTTGGAAGTCAATAAAACAACAGTATACGTGTACAGATATATCTCGACATCTTTGAGCAAGTACGTTCATCCCAAACAATGCCTCTCTCGTTCCAAACCCGTTACGGAAACCAAACTGTGTGTCACTTAGGTATACCTCACATTTATATATAGGGTGAGGCAGATAACTGGCCTATTAGAAATATCTCGAGAACTAAAGGCAACAGAATCATGAAAATTGGAATAAAGGGGTTTTGAAGGATGATCTATTAAATTAAAATATTTTCATCTCTTTGCAACTTCCGGTTATACCGTTCGTTTTTTTAAATGGGACACCCTGTATATTTTTACATTTTTGGATTCTCTTCGATGTCTTCTTTCTTAAAATATAAAGTTTTGTAATATACAGGGTATTTTAAAAGATAATTACGTTTTTTTATTAATTTCGTAGCAACATTCACACCCTGTAGAATTGTAGTAGTTTGACATCTAAAACTCTACTTACGTTCAAATGATTTTTAATATACATACTCCACTATTGTTAAGAATCATTAGTATAGCTAAATTTTTAATCTTAGTATACAGGGTTGGTCGAAACTTGGAATGAGTATTTTCTGAGTTTTCTTAAATGGAACACCCTGTATTTTTGTATTGTAGTGAAATGATATTTTATAGTACTTTTTTATTTCTTAAGCATTCCCTATACCTAACTGCTTTAATTTGTGAGTTATTGGTGATTCAAGCTAAACATTAATTGCAACAAAAAATACGTAAAATTTTATTAGGTTGGCCGTAAAAATACTCAATCCCAAATAATTTTTCAGAAATAAATACATATTAATCCAGACTGGGCCTTAAAATTACCAATAATGGTTTAGCTATCGAAATACCTACTTAGTTAAGATTGTTGGTTTGATTAACAATTAAGCACAAATTAAAGGAGTTAGGTATAGGGAATGCTTAAGAAATAAAAAAGTACCATAAAATATCATTTCATTACAATACTAAAATATAAGGTGTTCCATTTAAGAAAACTCAGAAAATACTCATTCCGAGTTTCGACCAACCCTGTATACTAAAATTAAAAATTTAGCTATACTAATGATCCTTAACGATAGTAGAGTATATTAAAAATTATTTGAACGTAAGTAGAGTTTTAGATGTCAAACTACTACAATTCTACAGGGTGTTAATTTTGCTACGAAATTAATAAAAAAACGTAATTATCTTTTAAAATACCCTTTATAATATTACAAAACGTCATATTTTAAGAAAGAAGACATCGAAGAGAATCCAAAAATGTAAAAATATACAGGGTGTCCCATTTAAAAACACGAAGTTATAAGCAACTTCCGGTATAACCGGAATTTGCAAAGAGATGAAAATATTTTCATTTAATAGATCATCCTTCAAAACCCCTTTATTCCAATTTTCATGATTCTGTTGCCTTTAGTTCTCGAGATATTTCTAATAGGCCCTTTATTTGCCTCACCCTGTATACAGCCAAGTATTACCTTTAGAAAAATTTTCAATAAATGGCTTAACAAACTGATGGTAACAAAAGTATTAACATATGTTTCTTCTGTTTAGGCTACCTTCGATAGAAGTAATGAGTACCAACTCATAGACTGTGCTAAATATTTCCTCGATCAAGTTAGTGTGATCAGAAGGCCAGATTATACACCCACTGAACAGGATATACTGCGTTGTCGTGTCCTTACTAGTGGAATTTTTGAAACACTCTTCCAAGTTGATAAAGTCAATTTTCAGTAAGTCAAAAACCTTATGTTTATTTATTTTCCATTTTTTTGTTTTGTTTTATTGTTTTATTTTATTAAATATTTTATAATTAATTAAATTTAAAAATAAATTTTTGAACAAAAGGTAGTGGAATACTTGATTTTTGTAAAAATTCATACGTGGTCATAATAATTTGGGCAGGGATTATATTTAGGGTAGGAGCAAAGGGGGCTTTGAAAACAAATTATCGGCTATATCAGACATTTGTGCTTATAACTTTGCTTTTGCTCGACATAAAAAGTTTTAGAGCTCCTCGTTTTAAAGCTATGATTATAAGCTTTAAAATGAATTTTGAAAAATTAAGACTTGTCATTTTTTTGCGAAGGTGTTTATAACGATTTTTCGGTGGTATGAGATCAAAAAATTTAGTATTATTTTAATGAGCACTATATAGTCCAGGGCGCATCTGTTTTGAGATGGGCGTTGAGAAGTGACTCAAATTTTTTTGCAGAAATTGTTTGAAAATAACTCAAATAATAATATTTGAGTTATCCTCCCACTCAAAATGGTCCGGAACATTGTTTAAATAATCAAAATGTCAAAATATGAAGGAAAAATTCGATTTTTTTTATTGGTTTTTTGATTATAACTTTAAAACTATTCATTTCTTAGAAAAGTTGTACTGACATAAAAGTTGCGTAATTAAATTTCCTACAATACAGAATTGGTTGAAAATTTAAAAAATAGTCACCCTTGTTGCAAAATAGCCATAGTTGCGAAAAAAAAACATACAAAAACAAGTAGATTTTGCAAAATAAATTTTGCAATCCAGCTTTTGCAAAAAAAAATCATTTTTTTTTAAATGTTGCAGGACTGAAAATAAAGCAGATAACAAGTTGAATTTTTTTTTTGCTTATAGAAGTGTACTGTACCTTTCATTTGCAATTTGCAAAATTAAAATCGATTAATTACCACCGTCAGGAAATTTTTTAAATAAACATTAATTTTTGGTGCTACGCGCAGGACAGCGATGTTCGATTCGCACAAGTTGATTTCCACCTAAATTTCTTCCAATCTTTATCTAATATATTATTTTCTTACTCTATATTTTGTTGTATTTTAATATTTTAATTCCACAAAAATCAAACTAATTTTAATTGTTTGTGAAATATTGTTTAAACAATTGCATATTTTTAAAAATAATAAACTTTTATTCTTCTTCTTCTTGACTGGCTTTACAACTCGGGGTGAGTCTTCGCCGCATCCACTATGGCCCTCCATCGTCTGCGATCTTGCGCTTCGATTTGCCATTGTTGTACCCCAATCCTAGATAGATCGGTTTCAACATCATCCTTCCATCTTTTTCTGGGACGGCCCACTGATCTTCTACCGTCTGGTCTCTCGAAGAACACTGTCTTTAGCACTCTGTCTTCCTCTGATCTTACTACATGACCTGCCCATCTTATCCGATTAGCTTTTATATGTCTGACGATGTTTTCAGTACCATATAGAGTCACCAATTCAGCATTGCGGCGCCTTCTCCACTCTCCTGTCAATTCATCTCTTTGAGGACCAAATATCATTCTGAGGACTTTCCTTTCAAATATCAGCAATTTATTTATTTCTCGCTAATGTAGAGTCCATGTTTCACTCCCATATGTAACAACTGGGCGAATAATTGATATGTACAGTCTTAATTTAGATTGTCTTTTCAGCAGCTTAGATCTTAATAATGATGATAGGGAGTATAATGCTCTATTTCCCGCAGCTATTCTTGCTGAGACCTCTTCTTCTATGTGATTGTCCTCTGTGATTACTGCTCCCAGATATTTAAACTCTTTTACTACTTCAAAGTTGTGGTCATTAATAGTTACGTTCTGCCTAACTCTTGGTCTTGGATTTTTGGTCACCAGCATATATTTCGTCTTCTCTTCATTTATTCGAAGGCCCAGGTTACCTGTTTCCTCCTCGAGCTGTGAAAACACCTCCCTTACGTCTCTTGTAGAATGTGCGACTGCATCTAGATCATCGGCAAAGGCCAACAATAGTTTTGATCCTCGATTTGCGAATCCCCCTGTTAGTTCAGACGATATTTTACTTATTGCGTATTCTAAAGCCAAATTGAATAGCAATGGTGATAAAGGGTCTCCTTGTCTAAGCCCTGATGTTATACTAAATGGCATCGATGTTCTGTTTCCTATCTTTACCTGTGCATATGAGTCTGCCGCGCACATTTGAGTGAGCTGCACTAATTTTCTTGGTATTCCCATTTCTAGCATTGCTAGCCATAGTCTGCTTCTTTTTATCGAGTCATATGCTTGCTGGAAATCTACGAAGATTTGGTGTACATCTCCATTAAATTCCCAGTTTTTTTTCTAATATTTGTCGGATGGTAAATATTTGATCTATTGTTGACCTTCCACTTCGAAAGCCGCATTGGTAGTCGCCTAGAATATCTTCCGAATACGGAGTGAGTCTCTTTAGTAAGATAATTGATAGAATCTTATACACTGTACTAATAAGCGATATGCCTCTGTAGTTTCGGAATTGCTCTTTATTTCCCTTCTTATGTATGGGTATTATAACGCTTCCATTCCATTCTCTAGGCATTTTCTGCTGTTGCCATACTCTGAGAATAATGTCATACAATTTTTGATGTAAAACGTTTCCTCCTTTTTTTATCAATTCTCCATTTATACCATCATTTCCTGGTGCTTTGTGATCTTTAAGAGACGCTATTGCATTCTTTACTTCTTGGAGTGTTGGTGATGGTATTTCCACATCTGCAGAATGAAATGTAGTCTCTGATTCCTCCATCTCACTTTCAATATTTAGTAAATTCCGAAAGTATTCCTTCCATCGCTCTACGATTTCTGTTTCCATCATTATCAGTTCACCTGCTTCATTTCTCATAGCTTGTGTTACTCCAACATTTCCACCTTGTCTGACTGTCTTCACTTCCCTAAAGAGTTTTCTTATTTGATTCCTCTCGCCACTCATTTTCCATTACTCGTATTTGCTGTTCTATGTAGCTTCTCTTTTTAGTTCTGAGTAGTTGCCTTGTCTGTGCCCTCGTTCTGTGAAAATCTGCTTTGTTCTCATCTGTAGGGTTTTGTAGCATTTTCATTCTTTTGTGAGTTTTTGTTTCCAGCATTTCTTCGCATTGTTTGTCAAACCATTTCTGTTTTGGGCGAGTCCTCTTTTTCCCAATGGTTTCTTCCGCTGCTTGTTCTATCACTGATGCCATTCGCTGCCATGCATCTCCTAGGTCTACATTTTGGTCTTCCTCTCCCAGCAATTGAAATCTGTTGCTTATGGCTACTTGGTACTCCAGTTCTTTATTTGGTGTTTGAAGAGCTTTTATGTCCCATCTTTCTCTTTGTTCTTGTTGCTCCATCTTCTGTACTGATATTCGTGTTCTCAACTTTGATTTTACAAGAAAATGATCACTATCACTGTCAGCTCCTCTCATACTTCGTGTATTAATAATGCTACTAGAGTGTCTTGCATCAATGAGGACATGATCTATTTGGTTACGTGTTCTTCCATCATTTGACACCCATGTGACCTTGTAAATGTCCTTTCTTTCAAATTGGGTGGATTTAATAATCATGTTATTAGATATTGCGAATTGTGTTAGCCGGTGTCCATTATCATTTGTTGTATCGTGTAGGCTATATTTACCAATTACTTCTCTTAAATAGTCTTCCTTACCTAGTTTAGCATTACAGTCCCCCATTACTATTTTGATGTCATGTTTTGGCGCTGCTTTATACTGTTGGTCTAGTAATTCGTAAAATTCGTCCTTCCTATCTTCTTCGGCATCTTCTGTTGGGGCATAAATTGAGAATATAGTGAGATTGAACCACTTACCTTTGAGTCTAATATAGCAGATACGTTCGTTTATTGGCTTGAAATCTATCACTGCCGTTTTTAATCTTTTTGCAATTACGAATCCACATCCGTATTCATGTCTGTTCTCACTACCCGACCAAAAGACTATAACATCTTCCATTTCTAAATTTCCCGTTGCTGTCCATCTTATTTCCTGTATTGCTGTTATATCCATGTTATATTCTTGCAGTTGTCTAATGGCTCTTGTCGCTATTCCAGGTCTGTACCAACTTAACACATTCCACGTACCTATGCAAATATCCTTATTCCGTTGCGTGTGTCGTTTATATCGAGTATCCGTCTTGTTCCGAGGCAATAGTTTCTGTTTCGTGGCTTCAAAATTTTCATATGTACGGGACGCCGGCCCATAGCACAACCCCCTTTTCGGAGGACCATTTCACCCGCTCTCGTCCGTTCCCGACCCCACTTTCCACCCGGGTTTGATACCGGATCTCCGGCGGGGTTGCTCGGTTTAACAGGAGGTACCAGCGTGAAGGTGAGAGTCGGATTTGAGTAGAAGAGGCTAAGTGGAGTAAACTGGAATCAACTCCATATATTCGCATTCTACCCCTTTACCCCCCTTTTAAGTTTTTACTTAAACTTTTATTCTCTAAGTTAAAATATATGAACAAAGAAAGTTTTTGCTAAAAAAAGTGTTATTTCAAAAGATAGAGTATGTATTTTTATTTTGCAATAAACAAATTTATTTATTTATATCGAAATGTAATAAAAATTAAAATGTATCAATCATTATCAAAGGTCATTGGAATGCTCAATCAGAGCAAACTACCCGCTGTCCTGCGCGTAGCAGCAATAATTAATGTTTATTTAAAATAATTCATGACGCCGTGGTAGTTAATCGATTTTAATTTTGCAAATTGCAAATAAAAGGTACAGTACACTTCTATAGCAAAAAAAGAATGTGTGTGTACTTTGTACGCACGTAAGAAGTTATACTTCTATTATATGATTTCTTAAAAATAAATATACTTTAAACAGTTTGTTTTAATTTTTTTTAACACCAAACTAATTTTGTGCTTACCGCTTTCAAAAAAATAAAAAAAGTATAGGATTGCACTGAATTCGAACTCACGACCTCTCGATCTCTGGCCGAATTAGTCGAGGCATTGAAGCACAAAAAAAGGCCTTACTCTCGATTTTTGGTGCAGTAAGACGGATTTTAATGCAGTTTGGTGCGTTGGATTCGTGAGAATGTCAGGAAATTTTGTGAACTATTGTAATGAATAAGAAATCTGAAATTGCATTTGTGCATAAGAAAAATTCATTTCAAAAGTGCATTTTGAAATAGGCAATTATTATAAATTTGCAACCCGGTAAATAGTTGGGCAACATCCCGATTAATTATTTTAATTATTTTTAATCATTTATAAGTCCATATAATAATAGTATAAGATGTCAATAACCATTAATAATAAACAAAAAAAATTTCCTTATGTGGGAATCGAACCAAGTACTAACAGGTCCGTAGTTAAATACACATACCGCTAATCTACGCAGACACTTGCTAGACAACGGCGATATTAGGTATAAACAAAACAAATTGGTGAGTAAAAATTGTAAAGAAAATTACTACATACTTAAATGTATTATAAAATTAATATATTCCTAAATTTTAGAAGAAACATTCGTAAATAGGTATTATTAATATCTATTAATGTTACTAAATGAAATATAAATATTTTGACGTTTCACAATTTGACATTTCACTTTTAACTGCAGTGTCTTAAAATTTTTAAAGCACCGGTGCTTTAAAGTAGCATTTTTAACGCTCCTATGGAGTGCTATAAATTGCATTTTTAACACGTTTGTAGAAAAATATATTTAAAAACACTAATATATTCTTTCCACACCTTTTCTGGACTGATAAATACATAAATTAAAACATTTAGTAACGAACTCCATACTGCCTGTGTGCGCAGATTACTAAAATTTCATCCTCAATGAAATCGCGCCTAAAGAAGTATAACTTCAAAAAGGCAGTATAACTATTAACTAACCTTTGTTTGTTGTTTCTCTTCCCACAAATTTTAAAACACAACTACCATACATAACCAAACCGTCAACCGTCCACACCACAGCAATGCTACAGCTGCCATATTGGATAATTTTTGACATGTCATTTGAACATCCAATCAGAACAAAGTTATAATGCGCATGCGCCCGGATCGTAGGTTTTAACATATAAAAATTCACCCTCATATCGCGCGTAAAAAAGTATAACTTCAAAAAAATTTCAACTTGCTATCTGCTCTATTTTCAGTCCTGTAACATTTTGCAAAATGAATTTTTTTGCGAAAGCTGGATTGCAAAATATATTGAACCGATGTTAATAAAATTTACAGTGTTGTTTTACTATATCATAAAGTTTTTCTGGGTAAAATATGAAGGTCCTAACTGTAGCATAAATGGTTGAAAACCGTAAAATGCGAATATGTACTTGTTTTTGTATGGTTTTTTCGCAATTATTGCTATTTTGCAACAAGGGTAACTATTTTTTAAATTTCTAACCAATTCTATATTGTAGGAAATTTAATTACGCAACTTTTATGTCAGTTATTTGACGTATCCTTATCATAATTGGCAAAAAGTGTGAGGCTACTATACACCCTACTAAATTATGATAAATAAACGTTTCTAGCTACTATCAGAGGCGTACACAGGGGAGAGTGAATTCTTGACCCTTCCCAAATTCTACGCCACTGGGGGAATTACTATTTTAGCGCAATTTTTCGATTCTCCAATACTTTCTATGTAAATAATATACTTTTCATTGGTGACGATAAAGTCATTAGTTTTTTTCTAGATATTTGAAGTTAAAAATGAAACGGTACAGTTATTTTGATTAATGTATTGTGTCGCTTCATTTTTAACTTCACATATCTCGAAAACTAATGATTTTATCGTTTCGAGTGAAGATTATATTTATTATTTGCATAAAAGTATTGGAAAACCTAAAAATTACACTAGAATAGCAATTCCGTCAGTGGCGTAGAATTTGGGAGGGTCGACCAGTCACTTTTCCCTGTCGTACGCCTCTGGTAGTAACTAGAAACGATTATCATAATTTAGTAGGGTGTACAGTACCTACACTTTCTGTCAATTATGATAAGGATACGTCAAATAGTTTTAAAGTAATGGCTACAAATAGTTTTTAAATATTAATCATATGAATCATAATATCATAAATTAATTAAAATAACTATGCCGTTTCGTTTTTAACTTCAGATATCTCGAAAACTAATGACTTTATCGTTACGAATGAAGAGTATATTATTTACATAGAAAGTATTGGACAATCGAAAAATTGCGCTAAAATAGTAATTCACCCAGTGGCGTAGAATTTGAGAAGGATCACTATCCGCTGTCGTACGCCTCTGGTAGTAGCTAGAAAGGTTTTTTATTTATCATAAGTATTCAGTAGGGTGTATAGTAGCCACACTTTCTGCCAACTATGATAAGGATACCCAGTTTTAAAGTACTGGGTAAAAATAGTTTTTAAAATTTTAAATAGAACTCCCTGTAACTCAGTAAGGAGCCACATTTTATTAAAGTCATTTTGTGTAAGTATTTATTTAAATATCAAATTATTTAAGTAAATAATTTATTTATTTAAATAAATTTATAAATTATTTTATTAAATCTTAATATTTTGAGGTCTAGAATCTACAACTCAGAGATTGGACATTCTTAATGAAACACCATGTATATATTGGATAATGTATATTATAATTTTTTTCGCAGCATGTTTGACGTTGGAGGGCAGCGAGACGAGCGCCGCAAATGGATCCAATGCTTCAATGATGTGACGGCCATTATTTTCGTAACGGCGTGCAGCTCTTATAATATGGTATTGCGAGAAGATCCGACTCAGAACAGGCTCAAAGAAAGTCTTGAGCTGTTTAAGTCAATATGGAACAACAGGTGGTTGAGGACCATCTCCGTTATTCTTTTCCTTAACAAGCAAGATCTTCTTGCTGAGAAAATTTTAGCAGGTTAGTGAAAATAATGATGGTTTTTCAGCTTGTAATTAAGTAAGTTTTTAAGTTAAATACAGTAGGAAAAATGAAAGAATACCCAGGCGTCATCGATGATATGCATACGAATCAAATCAAAAATTTCTAGTCAAAACGACGTCTAAACTAAGTTAATACTAAGTTAATACGTTAATACTATAAAAAACGGATGTGACTACTACCCCACCGTACGATTTTTCGCTACGTAAATGTGTCAAAAATTTTTTGTGATGTTATTATTTTTCTATATGTTCCTATATATTTATTGGTAATAAATGTTACTTTTACTACCGTAATTAATTATTTTTTGATATAGATTAATAATATAAAAATAATGAGTAAACAAATATAGTATTAGGAATTTCTCCATGTTAAAGTTGCCGGACGTAAATAGTAACAGGAATTTAAAAAATGTCGTTTATGTCAGCTGCAAGTGACTTAAATGAAAGTAAACTTAATGAATTCAGATCATTTGGTATCCAGATCATTTTCCAGACATTATCTGCAAATAAATGTACATTCGTAAAAATATACTAATCTGTAATTTTATACACTATGATTGAAAAGTCAGAGTAATATGTACACGTTTGGCAAACTCATAGACAGAAGTTAACCATATTGACAGATGATTACTTACAAATTTTATTCACTTATTTTAATTAAATAAATACTTACGAAACCAAAAATACAATATAATATCAAAATAGCTTTTAAAAGAACTGTGTTTATTTAAGTAAATACGACTGATTATTAAAATTTATAAACACTAACGAATCTAACCCAGTTTCACTGTCAAAGTGACAGAAATTGAATCTGTCAGATTATAGTTGACCAGCACGGTTACTCGAATAGTAGTTTATACAATCATTATGTCTACTGATGTTGAATGTTTTTCTAAGAATGGCATTAGAAGTACAGAAATAGTCAAGTGTGAGTTTAAATTTTCTACCAAATTAATATAACTACGTTGAACAATTGTATCGCTGTCTCACTCTGTCAATTATAAATATGTAACTGCCTATGTCTTGGATAACGTTTTTGCGACAACGTCTTGTAGACAACACTTAATAATCTATCTCTCTCGTGTGTTATTTATAGAAAAGGCAGCAAATCCAAAATATGTGTTTGATATGATCGTTCATGGGTATTCTTTCATTTTTCCGACTGTAAAGTTAGTTAAACGATCTCATGCTTCACTTAATCTCGGAATCCACAGAACAACATAAAAAGGTCATAATAACTGGTGTCAGAGATGGAAAGTTAAAGAAGTATTTTCGAGAACTTGTATGGTCAAAGAAGAATAGAAACCAGATGGAGGAAATTCGACATAATATCATTGCCGCAATGGAACAACGCCGAAGAGGCGAAGAGAAGACACCTGTAATATGGAAACTCGAAGTGAATGGATCAATTATTATCCAGTAACAAAAAGAGATTAAGTTTAAATACTTGGCGTAGAACTATCAGGCTATGGTGGCGCTGAGCAGAAGTAAGAGAATATCAACTAGATCAACAAAAATGGCTTCTGTCTACACCAGCGGTTCTCAACCACCGTGTCGCGACACACTAGTGTGCCGCAAGAACCTATCAGGTGTGTCGCGAGATTTACGAATACGATATTTTTTTTTATATTTTTCACTTGTTATAATATACCAATCATGCATTCAACCATTTTTTTTAACTATTAGGTATATACCACGTTATAGGAAAAATACTAAACAGAATTTTAGAACTTAAAGACGAACTACTCGAATTTTTTAAAACAGAAGATGGCCAAAGTGATTTTTGTAAAAATCTTAAAAACCCTCTTTGGTGTGCTTAGTTGGCTTACCTTTCTGACATTTTTAATAAGCTAAATTCTTTGAATGCAACGATTCATGGACGAAAGGAAACCATAATATCATCAACTGATAAAATAAGTGCCTGCTCCAAAAAACTGACATTCTGGAACTCGGTTATAGAAAAAAACGATTTGACTACTTTTCCCGAAACCTCTATAACTTTAATTGATTTGAAATCTGAAGAACAGACTCTACTAAAGGAGAGCATGAAAGAGCACTTATGTAAGTTGCAAGAAGGGATAACTAAATACTTTCCCTCTGTCTTGAGTGCTAACTGTGAATGGTTGATTGCACTTGACGAGAACAACGTAAACAAGGCAGAATTAACCTATTCTGAAAAGGAACAACTTATTGAAGTGTATTCTGACACAGTTTTAAAATCAAAATTTAGTGAAGTAGCTCCGGATGTTTTTTGGATTTCAGTTAAGAATGAATACCCAAAATTAGCAAAGAGAGCAGTATCCCTTTTACTGCCGTTTTCGACCTCGTACTTATGTGAATCTGCATTTTCTGCGATAAATAATATAAAATCTAGCTACTGGTCTCGACTACTTGATGTGGACAGCGAGCTGAGAGTGTGTCTGTCTACAATTCGTCCTTGGATAGATATACTTTGCAAAAGTCATTAGGGTCAAATTTCACACTAATTTTATGTATTCTTTCTGTTTTGTTTTTTGCTTGTTATGTTCTTACGAAATAAAAAATAATATGCTTAATATATTCATCTGTACTTACCTACCACTAGCAAAAATTTGTACATATAAGGGTGTCGCGAATCTGTAAGGAGTACGTTAGTGCGTCGCTGAGCAAAAAAGGTTGAGAACCGCTGGTCTACACAATGCCACATGGCGAATAAAAACATTAATATTGAAGTTAAATCGAGAATATACAAAGCCGCTCTAAGGCTAATAATAACATAAACCTAAAAAACTGGACTAGAACAACAAAAACCAAAAGGTTGATTGAAACAACAGAAATAAAGGTACTTGGCGGCATAGCTGGAAAGACTCTTCTAGACAAAGAAACAAGTGAACACAAGATATACATCTGGGATAGACGAGATTAACGGTTAGCTACTAAACATGAAAAGGAGTGGAATAAACATAGCAGAATGGGAGAAAGAAGAATGGCAATGGAGATGAATCCCCAACAGGATGGAGAAGTATAGGCTGTCCTGAAAAAGGTGGAGGATAATTTTAACGTTGATGCAGGTGGGTGAAGTTTAATCGATTCGCTTGGATTAAAGAAAGCAGAAGAAGATATATATTTATTAATTTTTTCACTTCTTTGCGAGTTGTTCTCCGTTTATGGTTCTCTTTTGCATCCGTCAAAATTTTTTAAAGTATTAAAATGTTCATATACTGAATTCGCTCAACCGAGATTCAGAGTAGGAAACATACAACACAAAAATTCCTACCTCACACTATTAACTTTAACTGCCCAAATCAACTTAATCTTTCGTTAAAAAAAAGAATAATTATTGGAAATAGTGGGAGTGTATACTAAAGTCATAAAATTTATTTCTACAAAATATTTTTATTTTGTACAATAAATAATTTTCTCATTTGTTATCAATACGTTATAATGGTGTAAATAAATAATTATTGATTGGTGTAAGGTTTATGTTATTTACTATTAATAATATTGGCTATGGGCAGGTATATTTGGTTGTGTAGTAATTTCCAGTCAAGTCTAGCAAGCTAACTTCCCAAAAAATAATTACCAACGTCACTAGACAGTTGTGTCTCAGATTAGCGAATCGACTTTACCACATTTTCATTGGTAAAACTTAGTGTTTACGTTAACTGATTAAGAATTATTTATTGTACTAACCCTTAGTCTCCCACCACGTTTAGATTCTTTTTGACAGTTACTTCCCAACTGTATCTTTAAGTCCGCCTTATTTTTTCGGTCATAACTTTTTAAAATAAGCTAAAAGCGTTGTTTTTTTATTGTATATTTAATACCAAATCGTTTGAATGACATTTGAAGTATTAAATATGAGATGATAACTAATAAATGATATTTAACAGAACATTCTCAGATTAAATCTACTTCAAGGCTTGGGATATAAGGGTACCAGAATTTGGTGGTACTCAAAAGTACTGTGGGGAGACTAAGGGTTAATTATAACGTAACACTGTAATTTCAAACAATTAAAATATATCTTTGGTTTTAGGAAAGAGTAAATTAGAAGAATACTTTTCTGATTTCCTAAGATATCAGATTCCAGTGGAGGTCGCGAATGATTTCAACGAACACCCTGAAGTATTTCGAGCCAAGTACTTTATTAGGGACGAGTTTTTGGTAAGCATTTACAGATTATTTAAAATAGTTGCGAGGAAGGATCAAATATGAACTACCTTTCCGTCATACGAGCAAAATATTCTGGTAAGGGGGGTATATAGTTTTATAATGACAAGTGCTTGTCTGATTGATGTATTCCAATAACATATATGGAAAAAGTCACCATAAGTTTTGGTGAAACAGATATTCTACTATCTACACTCCTGACCAAAAAAATCGGGACACCTTAAAAATAGGTCATTTTTGATGTCAAGAATCTCCTAAACCTGTTGAAATTATACTTCTTTACGATCGAGGGTGAAATTTTATAATTTCCTGGCTCATGCGCAGACAGACAGTATGTAGTTCGTTGCTAATCTTTCAAATTATGTATGTATCAACGCAAATAAGTCATTAAAAGAATATATTAGTGTTCTTAGTAAATGTATTATTTATTATAATTTTTGTGTCTTTGGATTTGTCTTCCTCGGGCGTAAGATAATAAAATATCTATTTTTATTCTTCACTTTGATCTATTTGTCACCGTGATGTGTAATTATATCCGACACGTCAATAGCACGGGGCTTGATAGCTCGGTTGGTATAGCATTGGACCAGAGATCGAGAGATCGCGGGTTCAAATCCCGGACGATTCATATTCATTTTTTTTTTATTTTTGGTATTGTTAAGTTTTGCTTAATTTTTGGTATTGTAACTGTTAAGTATGTATATTTATTTCGTTGAAATTATATAATAGAAGTATAACTTCTTACGTGCGTATAAATTACACAAACATTCTTTTTTTTTTTTAATCTTGTAGCCTTATTCTCTAAGAATATCGATGTAGTAATAGTGTTGCTGAACAGGTAAATGTCATTGTATATCGGGTGTAACGATAATACTGTGTTTTTTCCTGAAAGTTCGTAACACTCTGTGGAATATTCTAGCATTTAATAAATATTGAAATTAAAATTAAATTGTAGCCTTAGCCTTTCTGAACAGTCTGCTTTTTGACGCATTCACTTATGTTGGATAATGAAAAAGTTAGGTACTTTGACACCTAGCCATGTTCTTCATCAATACAGGGTGTTTCTAAATAAGTGGGACAAGCTTTAAGGGGCAATTCTGTAAGAAAAAATAATGACAGTTTGCTTTATAAACATATCTCCGCAAATGCTTCGTTTCCGAGATACGGGATGTTGAATTTTTTCTTACAAACTGACGATTTATTTATTGCTCTAAAACAGGTTGAGATATGCAAATGAAATTTGGTAGGTTTTAAGAGATAGTTATTTCACATTTTTTGACATACAACTAAAAATTTTATATTCACCATTGGCGTGCATACGGGTAATATGACCGGGTAATATGACCCATATGCACGCCAGTGGTGAATATAAAATACATAATTGTATGTCAAAAAATGCGCAGTAACTACCTCTTAAAACCCACCAAATTTCATTTTCATATCTCAACCGGTTTTAGAGCAATAAATAAATCGTCAGCGTGTAAGAGAAAATGCAACATCGTGTATCTCAAAAACGAAGCATTTGCAGACATATGTTTATAAATCAAATGGTCATTATTTTTTCATACAGAATTACCCCTTAAAGTTTGTCGCACTTATTTAGAAACACCCTGTATTGATGAAGAACATGGCCAGGTGTCAAAGTACCTAACTTTTTCATTATCCAACATAAGTGAATGAATCAAGAAGCAGACTGTTCAGAAAGGCTCAGGCTACAATTTAGGTTTAATTTCAATATTTTTTAAATGCTAGAATATTCCACAGGGTGTTACGAACTTTCAGGAAAAAACACAGTATTATTGTTACACCCGATATACAATGACATTTACCTATTCAGCAGCACTCTTACCACATCGATATTCTTGGAGAATAAGGCTACAAGATATTAAAAAAATAACTAAAATCGGACAACAGGTTTAGGAGATTCGTGACATCAAAAATGACCCATTTTTAAGGTGTCCCGATTTTTTTGGCCAGGAGTGTAGTAACAGAAATTCTGAAAATGCAAATGCAAAAAGATGTAGTGACTACCGAATCATCGGTTTGATGAGTCATATTTTAAAGATATTTCTACGAATTTTGCACTCTAGAATGTACCAAAACATAAAAGAACAACTTGGTGATACACAGTTTGGGTTCTGCAGTAACCTAGGGACCAGAGGAGCACTATTTAGTATTCAGGTTATGGTACAGAGATGCAGAGATATCGGACATACGGTTTATATGTTTTATTGATATTGAGAAGGCCTTTGATTGAGTAAAACATACTGGAATGATTGACATTCTTCAACAGGTGGGTATTGATCATAAAGACCTACCCATTATTAAAATCTTTACTGGCATCAACGTGCAAACATCAGGATTGGCCAGGACACTTTTGAAGAGCTTCAAATACAAAGAGGAGTTAGACAGGGCTGCATTTTGTCCCCACTAACATTTAACATCTATTCTGAGTTCGTTTTCAAGAAAGCAGTGGATAGTGTTCAATGTGGTATCAAAATGAATGGCGTCAATATTAATAATTTGAGATACGCGGATGACATTGTTTTTAGCAAGCAATTACGATGAATTTCAACATTGAAACGAAAATTCTGCAGCTGGCGCTGTGGTTCTAAATGCTGTATTACACCAGGCCTACGGATGTTGGTCGTTACAGTCTTGGTGATGTGGTTGCAGTTCTGATGGCATGGTCCTCGTTGTTGTATCGCCGACGATTTGAGGATGCTTGAAGCTCCCGGAGGGAGAAAAGTGGTTTTATTTCCCAAAAACTATAAGATAAAGACACATATCAATCATCAAGAAGAAAAACCAAAAACGAGCTTTTGCCAAATAATCGTAAAGAGTAGTAATTGGCGAAGGAATAAAATAAAATTAATAGTGACGGAATAGTTAAATAATTTGATTACTAAACGTGCATATATGTAAATTAAAAAGATATATTTAAAGCTAAAATATCAGAACACATGCTTTGACATTGGAGGTTAGGTTAGATATAAAAAAAATATTAAAAAAACTGTTGAAAGAAACTAGGTATGCATGGAATATAATGAGGAATATAATGAGTAATATAATGATTGCAATAATTAGAATTCTTAGTATTCTTACCCCAAGTGAAAGATCGTTTAGAAATAAAATGTTTTAATTTTGAAGCTTCTTTGCCTTTTAAGACATTACCACCACTATTTTGAGAATTGAAATGACAGCGTGAACTGTAGGAAGTTAGGCATGTTCCGTATTAAAACAGATACTCACAGAGTAAGAATATACGGGGTACGTTCAGTATGATGATTTAGATTTTAGATGAAAAGAGATATATTAAATAGAAGATGATAAAAGAGGATAATAAAAGAGGGCGCCAACGAGTTTTTAACGAAGAAAACAGGTAAAACAAATACAAGAAAATTATTACCAATGAAATATTAAAGAAAATAAAGTAAAATAATTATTTAAAAATAAAATATCAAAGATGTGACGTTTGTAACGTTACAACATCTGATTAATAGGATGATCACATGTGATGAATATGGACTCAAGCTAAACACAGCAAAGACAAAGGTGATGGTTTTCAGTAAAACGCCAATACAACCGGAAGTGGTAACAGCTTATGGTGAACAACTGGAGAGAACTAACAGTATCACCTACCTTGGTTGTAATCTAAATGAGAACTGAGACATGACTAAAGAAATTATAATACATATAGAGAAGGCCAGAGCTGCATTATTTAAGATGAAGAACTGTCAGGTGGAAACAATATTACTTTTAGTTTGAAAATTAGGTTAGTGAGTTATTATGTGTTCTCTACTCTTTTGTAGGGTGTCGAAGGTTAGACTTTAACGGATACACTTCTCAATAAACTGGAAGCCTTTGAAATCTCGGTTTACCGGAGAATTTTACGAATAAGTTGGCTGGATAGAGTTCGTAAGGAAGTTGTCTTGCATCGGATGTCAAAAGTTACTAAAGTCGTCAGAATAGTTAAAAATCGCAAACTTGAATATTTTGGTCATGTTATGCGACACCCAGAGAGATATAATATACTCCATTTAATAATACAAGGCAAGGTAGACGGATGAGAGGGCAAGGTCGAAGAAGAATGTCATGGCTTAGAAACTTTAGAGAATGGTTTAACAGATCCAGACAAATTGATAGCCAACGCTCGATAATCGAGCACGGCACATGAAGAAGAAGATATTTCCCATTATACTCCAGAGGGGATCCCATTTTACTGAATCGAAATTCTTTGTGTAATCTACGAAAAAGAAAAGCATTAGTATATTGTGTTCCCTTGCTTTTCCCAAATTTGATGTGTAAATTTTAAATCTTTTTAAGGTGCCTTCTCCATTACTTAAGGTTGGCTATAACTACAGAAAATGGACCGTGATAGTGTGACGTCAAAAAGTTTCCAAACAAAGCAACTGTAAATTGATTGTACACGTGATTTGTGTAATCATTTTTAATTTTATTTTATTTTAACAATCATCTGCACATTTTTTCTAAAGACACAATCCTTGTTAGTCATATCAATCATATTGCTTTTAATTTTATAAATGTCCTTACACAAAATCAAGGATTTACACACTACATAGTACTTACTGCCTTTCTTCAGGTTCTTAACCAGTCATATATGGAAATATGGTGGGAAATATACTATGAGCCATGAGCATTGATTACAATCACGGGTACCCAACACATTACCATTTTGTAAAAATTAAACATCCTACAAGCAATATATTCCAATTATAAAAACGAAAACAAACACCATGTGTGAATTTTTGCTTTGTTTGGAAACCATTTCAGAGTAGCCAACATTGATTTGACGTCACGACTATCACGGTCCATTGCTCTCTATCTTGAGCTGTTCTTAGTATCGAATGTGTGTCCATGCCTGTCCAGTCTCATACATTCTTCAGCCAAGAGCATGTTCTTCTTCCTGGGCCTCTTATTTCTTCCACATTCCATTCCATTATGAGTCGTAGAAAGTTGTATTTTTCTCCTCTGTAAATATATCCTAGATAACTCGTTTTTCTGTTTTTTTATATTATTTAGGAGTTCTTTCTCAGCACCTCGTTGTTGGTCACATGCTCTGTCTAAGAGATCTTCAGCATCCTTTGAAAAACCCACATCTCAAAGGTACGCCTTACTTGTAGTTCTGAGAGTCTTAAGTTTGCACTCCGTATAGCAATATGAAATAAATGATTTTTTTTTACAAATTGGTGTCGGATCTTCTTCTTAAAGTTCCCTCTCCTATCGCAGGTTGAATATCATAATGGCTATGGTCACTTTGTTGGCTGCTGTTCTGAATAGTTGTGATAAACTACAGTTAAACCATTCTCTAAGGTTCCTCAGCCAGGAGATGCGTCATCTTCCTATACTTCTTCTTCCTTGGATCCTTCCTTGCATAATAATTCTTAGCAACTCATATTTTTCTCCTCTGGTAATGTGACCCAAATATTCCAGTGTTCTAGTTTTTATACTGTTCATAATTTCTAACTCCTTATTTAAACGTCGTAGCACTTCAACATTGGTAATCCTTTGAACCCGCTGAATTTTCAATATTCTTCTGTAACACCCCATTTCGAACGCTTCTATTTTTCATAAGGAAAAAATTTCCTGTAGCTGGCTGTATACCATACCATTAATTACAAAAATTGGAGAAAAAAATCTTCTGTGTAAAAGGTATATTTATTTGAAAACCCCAATAAAGGGCTACATTAAAAAACAGAACGTTTTCGCTCTAAAGAGAGCATCATCAGTGTTCTAAGCCTAAAATGAGTGTAACCATAATTAGTGAAGACAAAGTAAAATATTTTAAAGGTTGACTAAGATAAAAAATTAGATTATACTCACAAGCTCTACATGCTAAGCCACCAAAAATACATGGGTTAAAAAAACCCTTAAAATGTTTACTAAAAGTCTTCCATTGCCGTGTTGAATATTAAATCCTGGCGATGGATGAAATTTAGAAAGATACCTCAAAGCATCATATTATGACTATACCACGAGCATGTGGGTGGTTGAGTCGATTTATCTGTCTTCACAAAGAGAAAGGTGAAAGCCAACTGATTACAGGTGGCAGGTGTGAAAGCGTTTCTGACTAATGACAGTACGTCACACCTGTGACCTGTGTTTCACACCTGTCACCTGTAATCAGTTGGCTTTCACCTTTCTCTTTATGAAGACAGAGAAATCGACTCAACCACCCACATGCTCGTAGTATAGTCATAATATGATGCTTTGAGGTATCTTTCTAAATTTCATCCATCGCCAGGATTTAATATTCAACACGTCAATGTAAGACTTTTAGTCAACATTTTAAGGGTTTTAACCCATGTATTTTTGGTGGCTTAGCATGTAGAGCTTGTGAGTATAACCTAATTTTTTATCTTGGTCAACCTTTAAAATTTTTTACTTTGTCTTCACTAATTATGGTTATACTTATTTTAGGCTTAGAACACTGATGATGCTCTCTTTAGAGCGAAAACGTTCTGTTTTTTAATGTAGCCCTTTATTGGGGTTTTCAAATAAATATACCTTTTACACAGAAGATTTTTTCTTCAATTTTTCTTCTATTTTTCTTATGTGTTGTCTCTTCAATGGCCAAGCTTCCATTCCTTATAGTAATATAGAAAATATGTAGCATCTGAGAGGCAACTGAAGGTTGTAAGGTCTGGACTGGTAAGGTCTAAACTGAGGTCTTTGTTTGTAAGCAGTGTCTTCATTTTTGTAAATGCTTGCCTTGTAGTTTCAATTTGGACTTTAATTTCTTTGCTTTGGTCATTTTTGTCATCAACCCAGGTTCCCAGATATTTTGTATGACTTTACTTTTTCTATTTGGGTTTGCTCTATCATTAACCTTTCATTTCCATGT
The DNA here is from genome assembly GCF_917563875.1 of Diabrotica virgifera virgifera. Classification (NCBI taxonomy): domain Eukaryota; kingdom Metazoa; phylum Arthropoda; class Insecta; order Coleoptera; family Chrysomelidae; genus Diabrotica; species Diabrotica virgifera. The sequence continues at coordinate 79,264,248 of NC_065450.1, read as the reverse complement.
TGTTTTTGAGACATTCGTACATTTAGTTTTTTTCTTGTTTATTTTTAGTCCATATCGAATGCAATAATCGTTAATTCTATTTAGCAATTCTTGTAGCGATTCCAGGGTGTCTGCCATTATAACGGTGTCATCAGCTAATCTTATTCGTTTATAGAGATTCCATCACTTAGCTCCGCTATCGCTTTCTGAAATATGGCTTCACTGTATACGTTAAACAGTAGCGGCGACAGAACATAACCCTGGTGTCGAATATCCAACGATAATGTAGAGTTTATAATAATAATAATAATAATAATAATGACTTTGTGGAACAAAAACTAACACCTGGCAGTAGGTATAAAATGCACACCCATGAGAATGGAGAATCATAATTTATGTTTAGGATCGCTGCCTGGGGATCGCCAGGGCACGTCTGGAGCCGGCGCTGGACGTGACAGCATGCGGGACGTCGGTGGCAGGGTGTTGAGGAGGCGGGCCCCTGTCATACAATCAGCTACAGCCCAACCACAACCACACCCACAAGCGAGCCAAACAACAACAAGAGCTCCACCCGCCGAAGGTGCTGCGCTGGATCATCAGCCGGCGCTCACTCAAGCGGGACGACCGAGGCAGCGCATGAAATGGACTGTGTCCATCAATGAGAACATTTTGCGCTTCTACTACAAGGTGACAAACCTCGGTCAAGAAACAATCGGCTACCGACAACAGCTGTATGCCGAATTTTGCAGGACGTACCCAGATATTCAAGTATCGGAGCAACGAGTATCAGACCAATACCGGGTAATTATAAGAAACAACCTTATCCCAGAGACTAGACGCAATATCATCAGAAGCGAAGTCGAACGGGAGATTCATAACGATGTTGTAATTGAAGATCAAGTCCCCAATGAAGTGCATGAGCAGATTCCTGAGCTTGCCATACAAGAAACTCAACCTGACAATACAGAGCAGGAAAACAACGAGCTACATGATAACCTAGTAAGCGAAATGGCACGTGCTGTACAAGAGTTTAATGGAACAAACCCACTTAGCAGACCACCGCTACCACGAATAAACTCTTGTAAGAGACTAGGTGTGCTGTTACAAATTGTGAACACTGAAGTCCTACCCAATTATGTCGTAGAAGCCCACACATTAGAGTATCTGCACATGCTAATCTACTGTGCAGCAACAGCAATTGCTAATGTAATGGGCATTAAGATCAGAACACGACGGGGTTCTAATAACGGAAGGACTGGTAGCAGAATTGCACCCTGGGAAAAAAGACTGCTCGGAAAGATTGAATTGCTGCGTAGGGATATTGGTCGAGTCACAGAATATATACGAGGTGTAAGAAGTACAAGAGTCATCAGGAGAGCTGAAGAAATAATACGGAATACTGCAAGACACTCAAGATACGATCCAGAAAACAACACAGCCCAACAGTGCCTGGATACGTTAAAACAAAGACTCTCAGTTTATTCAGGACGACTAAGAAGGTACAAAGTGAGTAACAACCGAAAATCCGACAATGCCCTTTTTGAGACTGCTGAGAAGGCGTTCTATCGAAAACTCAATTCCACGAGGAATTATTACTATTATACTATTATACGAGGTGTAAGAAGTACAAGAGTCATCAGGAGAGCTGAAGAAATAATACGGAATACTGCAAGACACTCAAGATACGATCCAGAAAACAACACAGCCCAACAGTGCCTGGATACGTTAAAACAAAGAGTCTCAGTTTATTCAGGACGACTAAGAAGGTACAAAGTGAGTAACAACCGAAAATCGGACAATGCCCTTTTTGAGACTGCTGAGAAGGCGTTCTATCGAAAACTCAATTCCACGAGGAATTATTACTATTATACTATTATACGAGGTGTAAGAAGTACAAGAGTCATCAGGAGAGCTGAAGAAATAATACGGAATACTGCAAGACACTCAAGATACGATCCAGAAAACAACACAGCCCAACAGTGCCTGGATACGTTAAAACAAAGACTCTCAGTTTATTCAGGACGACTAAGAAGGTACAAAGTGAGTAACAACCGAAAATCCGACAATGCCCTTTTTGAGACTGCTGAGAAGGCGTTCTATCGAAAACTCAATTCCACCGTAGAAAATCTCGATAAGTCTTATCCAAGCCAAGAAGAAATTCATGAGTTTTGGGGAAATCAACTTTCCACACCAGCTGCTCTTAACAACAATGCTGGATGGATAGAAGATACGGCACAGAACTGCCAACACTACACTACTACTCTCTACGAACCCTTCACCACTGAAGAAGTCTCAAATATCATCAAAGAGCTTCATAACTGGAAATCTCCTGGACCAGACGGAGTTCAAAACTTTTGGCTCAAGAAGTTTTGGAGTGTTCATGAATGCTTATCAACACTAATTAATTATGTTATTTCTAATCCGCAGGATATACCATCATTCCTAACTCAGGGAACCACTTATTTAATACCGAAGGATCAAAATAACACCCAAGATCCAGCAAAATACCGTCCAATTACTTGTCTTCCAACTTTGTATAAATTGGTCACATCTTGTGTAGCCCGGCGTATCTACCAACACTGTGCGCTGAACAATATCATAGAGCCTCAACAGAAAGGATGCGCTAAGGGTTCCATGGGCTGCAAAGAACAACTTATCATCGACTTAGTCATTTCTAATCAAGCATATTCCAAAAAGAGGAACCTATTTACTGCTTTTATTGATTACAAGAAGGCCTTTGATTCAGTGCCGCATGAATGGCTTATAGATATATTAAGAATATATAAAGTCGATGATAATATAGTGACCTTTTTACAACATATAATGACAGAGTGGAAAACTAGAATTCACCTTCAAATACCTGGTGAAAGTAACATCGAAACTGAAAATATCGCAGTCAGCCGGGGCCTGTTTCAAGGAGATTCGTTGAGTCCTCTGTGGTTCTGTCTAGCTATGAACCCACTATCTCAGCTATTGAACTCCACAGATGCAGGTTTTAGCATCAAAAATAACAACAATGTGGTGGCGAAGCTTAATCATTTATTGTACATGGATGATTTGAAATTAATGGCTTCCACTCGAAACCAACTCGATGAGATGCTAAAAACTGTAGAAACTTTTTCTAATGATATTAGTATGCACTTCGGACTAGACAAGTGCCGTATTTTAAATATAGTCAGAGGAAAAGTACAGCCCGGAGGATTCGATATGCAAAATGGCCAGAACATCGAGGCCATGGGTGAAAACGATATGTACGAATATCTTGGAGTAAAGCAAGCGCGGAAAATTGACCATAAACAAATGAAAACAGAGATAACTACTGAGTTTATACGAAGGGTAAAACAGCTGCTTCGCTCACACCTTAACAGTAGAAATTTGTTTAAGGCACTAAACACCTACGCATGTTCCGCGCTTAGCTACTCATTTGGTATTGTTAAGTGGACAAAAACAGATATAGAAGCTCTTCAGCGAAAAGTGCGAACACACCTCACAAAGGCACAAAACCACCATCCTAAAAGTGCAGTAGAAAGAACAACATTACCACGGAATCTAGGAGGAAGAGGACTTATGGATATAGGTGAGCAATTAGATAAACAAATTGCTAATTTAAGAACTTATTTTCAGATGCAGGCTGAGACATCTACTCTACATCGCGCTATCTGCGCAGTAGATGACACAACACCGATCAAACTGAGGGAACCAGAAATGCGCTTAAACCACCTTACTAAGGACGAAAAAGTGCGCGCCTGGATGGGTAAACCTCTGCACGGGCGACATCCCAATGAGGTCAGCCAAGACTATGTCGACAATATAGCGTCGAACTACTGGTTGACATCAGGAAAGATGTTCCCTGAAACGGAGGGTTCATTACTGGCCATTCAGGATCAGGTTATACCAACCAGAAATTACCTGAAATATATCATCAAAGACCCTCAGGTTCAAAACGACAGATGCTGATATGGATGTCAAGCCCAAGAAACCATCCAACATCTTACAGGGGGCTGCCAGGCATTTGCTGCAACTGAATACAAGGAACGGCATGATGCAGTAGCAAAAATCCTTCATCAAGAGATAGCTATCAAGCTGGGACTTCTCCAAACAGACCATCTCCCGTATTATCAATACGTCCCTGAGAGTATGCTTGAGGATGACAACTACAAGCTATACTGGGACCGCACTGTGCTCACAGACCAAACAGTGGCACATAATAGACCAGATCTCGTACTAGTTAATAAATTAACAAGACAAACAACACTAATTGATGTGGCGATACCTAACAACAATAGTCTACGTAGTAAATTTACTGAAAAGATCGCCAAATACAGAGATCTAGAAATTCAAATACGAAGGCAATGGAGAATGCAAAGTACCCAGACGATACCGATTATTATTTCTACTACTGGAGTCATTCCGAAGACCCTCCTCGAAAGCATAAAAAAGCTGGGTCTGAATGAACATCTTTATAAGACCATGCAGAAAGCTGTACTACTCGCGACGGCCAGATGCGTACGAAAATTTCTGGGAGATACACCTGCATTCCAAGTCACCTAGGGCTCGATAACACGGAAAGAGTCCCACCAGAGCTCAATCCTTTTGATACAGTAGGTATCTGGGATGAGTAAATTTTCCCCTTAGAGGGAGTGTGAGCCGTATGGCTAAATCTGATAATGACTTTATTGCTTTTTTTCAAAAAAAAAATACAAACTAGACAAACAGTAATAATTATAATAAAGCAAAAGGCGACGTTCGCTCTTAGATGATGTTCCTAGAAACACCAGCTAAGAAGCGCTCTTCCACGTAACCGCAATACAAATAATTACTATTCTAGTGTAACCTAATGACCTTATTTACATGCTAAAATAAGTTTATCGTATATGATAATAACACTAATTATCTATTTTTATTGAATAAATTTTTATTGAATAAACTTTGCAATCATATGAAGATGTCCGTGCACTTTTGTGGATTAGTTGTTGAAGAACTCACTTGTTTTTATCATTTTTGTACCACTTAAATTTACTAAATAGCAGGAGCGATTTTATACACGTGTATACACCAGCAAATTCGACTACACCTCCAGTTTATTAGGAATTTTTCCATTCTTTGAAAAGCTGACCCAGCATACTCTATATGAGCACATATTTTGACCTCGTGGTCAAGATCGTTTGTTATCCAGCAACCAAGATACTGGAATTCTACAGGTTCTATATGTTTGTTATAGATACGAATATTAATGTCAGCATTTAGTGCACGTTTAACAGCCATTCTCTCTTTTTGATCCTGACTCCCCGGAGGGGGTGTAGTGGTCGACGTGATATTGTGTATTGTTTGTCTCCAAAGATATCTGTCTCTGGTCATTTCTTTTAACTCATGCATAGGTCTTTTGCATATTCCTGTAATTTGATTGATCGATCTTGTTGGGGATCTTCCCGGTGATCTTCGGTCTTCCACCTTTCCTTGTATAGTGAGTCTTTCCATGTTTTCTATGTTTGCTCTCATAACAAGTCCAAAGTATTTTAATTGTTGGAGATGGACTTTACTTAGCTGGTTGGCTAGCCTTTAGCTCTTTTAAAATTGAATTATTTGTTCTACGGTCCGTCCAAGGAATTCATAGCATTCGTCTCCAACAAAACATTTCAGTGGAGTCTATCTTTATTCTTTCTGATTGACTCAGGGTCCAAGATTCACATCCGTAGGTCAGTATTCGGAATATTAAGCAGTGATCAACCTCATTCTTAACGCTCTTGAACTTTGACAATCCTTCCATATTTTGGTCCTTTTTGCTGTGGCAACTTTTGCTAGGTCACATCTACGTTTAATTTCTTCCTGTGTTTGTGATCATTGATCCCAAAGTGTGAGCTCACAACCTCAAACCGATCAATTTTGGTTATGTGTGGATGATTGTTATGTTTGTCTTTGATATGTTTAATTGCAGACCAAATATTTGACTTTCGTTTTCAACCAGTCGTATAAGATCAGTCAGCTCTACTTGACTATTTGCAAGAAGGGCTGTGTTATCTGCGAAACGTAGTTTGTTTATTCTATGTCCATTTATTGAGATGCCTTTTTCCCATCCTTCAAGTGCTCTTCTCATAATATGCTCCCCATATATGTATATTGAATAATTCTGTTCTGGATGAAATTCGTTTGAAAATATTTCAAGCACTTTAACTAATCCAGTATTATCCAGACTGATATCATAACAGTCATTACTTTTGTTTTATTTGTGTTTATATTCAGTCTCAAGTTATGTCCTCCTCTGGTTATGACGTTGAAAGTCGTTGCAAATCCTCAGCACTGTCCGCAATAACGACGGTGTCGTCATTATTTCAACGGCGCAACCAGGATGATCCTAGGAGGGGGTCACAACTACTGGAGGGTCTCTGGGGGTATAGAAAATTAAGGGGGGTGTTAAGCGTATAGAACTCAAAGTACGTTCCAATGTGGGGGGTACGTTCCAATGTGGGGGCGGGGCTATAACCCCCAAAACCCTCCTGGTTACGGCACTGGATTATTTTAAATTTTAAATAGTTATTATAAATGATTAATATTGTTTTTATTTTTTAGCGCATAAGTACAGCTTCAGGTGAGGGCAAGCATTACTGTTATCCCCATTTTACATGTGCTGTGGACACGGAAAACATAAAGAGAGTATTTAACGACTGCCGTGACATTATCCAACGTATGCATCTGCGTCAGTATGAACTATTATAACCGCCCACCTCTATTTCAAGCATATTTTTTGGTCTCCAGCGCTTAATTCCTCCCTTTTGGCCGGCTAACAGCGTTCACATCAGTGTACGTCGATGTAGCAGCTACAAGAAGCGAATGGCCAGTGAAATAGCCATTATTTTTCGTTTCTCTTTTCATCTCCATTAGCTGAAAACTCATTTTTAAATAGTACTTGACTGTTTAACCCTTTCACGGCTACATTTTGCTGGAAGACATGCCCAGAAGGCAATGAAAGTGAGAATGTGCCTGTGTCGCGGATCCGTGTCGCTCGTACTATCTGAAAACTCAGCCTGACACGGGTCCGTGCCATGCGCAGTGAAAGGTTAAAACTATAACCGAATATAAAACATTTTGGTTTGATAAAAAATAATCTTTATGGTCCAGGCGATTCTATAAAACTATGGACGTTAAATCAATCTCAGACTAAAAGAATATCTAAGTATTTTGGATAAATATATATAAATAGAGGAAAATATATAAATCTTTACTACAAAAAGAAATTCGATATCTGATCAATTTTGATTTAAAAAGGTAACTGTTTGCTCAATTTACAATGTTTAACAATATTTTGATATACTTTTTTATCGATTTTTTAAGCCCGAAACAATCAGTATGTCTATTCGGAGTAATTATTAAACATTTGTTAAAATTACAGACAGTTGCGTTATTTTGTTTACCGTGAAACATTAAACGATGTTTAGACATGTTTATGCATTTACAAATACAAAATTCTTATCTATCCTTGATAGTGACATTGACAATTGATATTGACAGTTGACATTGACAATGACGTTGTAGTATATGTGTGCAAAACCTTTCATATAAATTTAATGTGCCATTTTTTCAAAGGGATCGTACATATGTAGTACAATGTAGTAAAACGCATTGAAAAATTTATTTAGAAGATTGAAAAGACAAAGAATTGTACAAAAAATAGCTAACTTAAAAGAATTAATAATGTGATCAAAATAAAGATTTGAACAAATTGTTCTCAATATTGCTTCACAATAATTGAATTTAAAAATGATAAGTAATACAGAATGTTCCACATTGTGTTAAAGCTTTTATTTATCATTTGCATATTATTATTTGTTTATTTTACCTTGGAAACGGATACCATAAACACACTTGTTATATTCTAGGGAGGGCATAAAATTATGGCATATTTGTTATGGCCTATTAGGTCCTGTTATGCAGTGATGAGTGCGCTCAATAACCGGCAAAATAGCGTAAAATGTGGAAGACATAATACGTTGTGACTAAAAAGAGAAGAAACTGGTAGAGGTGATAAATTATCAATAGAAACCTATAAATTTACATTATATTGATAGTTTCCCACCTTTAGACGTATCGGTGGAGTTTAGCAACTGCCACTGTGACAGGAGAATTTTATAAAACTTATTTATTATGAAAATAAGATTTTCACAGTAACTGGCACTGTATAAAACCCTTTGACACTGCAGTATAGCAACCAACCCTTTATGGTTTACCTCATTTTTATATTCAGTTAAAAATGGAGAGTTCCATAAAAAGGTAGCTTTTGATGTGTCACAGTTTTTGGAGATCTTAAATGCCACAAACATATTTTAACCAGATTCACCGACATAGATGACTTTGTAACAAAAATGATGACTCTCCCTGTATATTATATGAGCTATACGCAATAGAAAACTGAAAAAAGAAGCTGAAAATGTTAAGGATTAATTTTTGGGATGTATGGTACAGCTCTTATTTCATATTTGCCCTACATGATTGTAGTATATAATACACAAATAAATAAACAAGGGGTTGGACTTCGTAAGTCCTAGGTAATGAAAGAAATATAATCTACAAATAATGCAATTTAACATTTTGTAGATTATCTTTGAAACCGGAAATGATTGATTCTCTTGGACTGATTGTGTTTCATTTATGTTAATTCTCCCCTTGTTTGACCACGTCTCGATTTTTTGCAAGGATGACAGCATCATCTGAAAACGTACCAGTGATGGTTTCATTATCGGAGGGTAGATCTGCTGATCTGCTGTGTAAAGCACATATAATATTGGTGGGTCACCAGATATTATGGAATAATCATTGGCATTACTTTCATTCACTCTTGTTTGGAATTGTCTCTCACTTTGAATTCCCTCTTGTCTTCTTCGCTTCAGCATCCATCTGGCTTGCATATTGTAGAAGCCTTGGAGGTGTTACCAAGGAAATGGACCAAAAAGTTTTCATTTAAAAATCTTTTAGTAATATTTTTAATATTTTTCAATATTATTAATGTTGCTATTAGAATGAAAACTTTACCTTACCTTTTAGATTTTAACAGTTTCAGGTAGGCGATGGGAAGATATTTCTTGATTTTGAAAATCAGGCCTGTGCCAATCTATGACTAACATCTAGAAAGGCAGCTGTGCAGTACTGTTTGCTTTCTATTGCAGAATTTATGGGGTGTACTATTCTATGAACCTGCTCTATCATTGAGTGTTCTTTTCAAAAGCCAAATTAGTTGTTGGGTATCCATTCCTCCGTGGTGAGGTCAGAATAGTAATTTAAGAGTAAAATAGCACAAAGTAGGAATATTGTGAGCACATTTGTTATACATTTACCTGAAAACGTTTTGACCATTCAGATTTTGAGAATAATCCTTTGCTGTAAGAAAACAAGTGAAAGGATGTAGACATAAGTATTTTTTGTACAAAACTTAAAAAATATCAAATGAAATAAATTATATCGTTAAAACCACACTGATATATAACCACACTGATAATTCCAATAGAGAATTCACTAGCGACGATTATTTTTGATTTTAAATTTGGACTGTAATCATTAACAGTTCTTTTATGATTGTACCCTTTTTACTACAAAAACGCGTTTACTTCAGTCAAGATTTCTGACGCCAGAGTACTGCCAAAATATTATAATGTGACTTTTCTTATCGCCATCTTTATTGTGTAGTGAGAAGTTAGGCATCATTACTTGTCAGATATTTTTTTTGTTCTTGTTTAAATGTTTACTGTACAAATAATATCTATTATTCTTTATTCTAATTAATGATGTCAATCGGTTTTCATTAATTGCCGAAATATATTAATTAAAAACAATATTATCATACATGATATCGAGAATGAACTAACATCGGAAGTAGAAATCAACTCGGGAATCAGACAAGGGGATAGCTTGAGCCGATTGCTTTTTAATTCAGTAATGGACAAAATCATAAACATTAAAAGTACAGAAGAAGGATATAAGATGGCAGAAATACAAATAAAAATCCTCTGTTATGCTGACGACGCTTAATCTCCGATAACCTACAGTTATCTAACCTACAGTACACTGCGATAACGGTCATGGCAAGACCCCACTTCACCACGGTGGCGTCCACCTACTTAGGCATAGTTCCACCTCACCAACGGTGCATCTTTGCCAATCGGGCTGTTGTTAGTTCAACACGCTAGCAACGACTAATTTTCTCATTCTCCTGGCTCACCTTAAATATGCTCTCGATGCCACTACTCCTTCTGTTTCCCCCAGCGGTGCTATGCTCCAACACGGCTGCTCCTACGGTTGTCTCTGGTCGACCGGCCCATCGCTGGCATCATATCATTACAACCCATAAGATGCAAATTAGTAATTAACAACGAACTAATTGAACAAGTCTCGAGATTCGAATATCTGGGAGTCGAAATATGTAGTTATGGTGATGTTAAGTAAGCAAATGAAGCTAATTACGTGTCAGGATGTCTGAGGGATGTCATCTGGAGAAATAAAGATGTGAGGCTGGAAGGGAAAGAATGCATATACAAATCATGTGTAACACCGATTATGACGTGCACGATAGAAACAAGATGTGACACAGCAGAAAGCAAGATGATACTGAGCACATCAGAAATGAGAACGTTGAGGTCAATAACTGGCAAAACACTGAGAGACAGAATACCGAACGACAGAATAAGAGATCTCTATAACATACAAGATATAGTACGGTGGGGAAGACAGAGCCGATGAGAGTGGAATCAGCATGTGATGAGAATGGACAGCGAGAGAATAGCCCGTATAGCCAGGGATTCGAAGCCAACAGGCAAGAGACCAATAGGAATGCCCTTTAAAAGGTAGCGAGATAGCTGCCAATAAACATCACAGCTACGAATATAAGCTCAAAATCGGTTAAGAACGGGTCAAGCGGCCTAATATAAAAAGAAGAAGAAGAATATTATAGTGTATAATGTATAAAATAGATCATTTAATATTTTAAAGCTAAAAGTGACAGATGCATGTCCTGACTAGTATTTAATGCAAGTAAAATATAGGTTAGCACGAGATTGTTTATAAAGAAATAATCGCTTTGGAATTTTTATCTAAATTATGTGTTCACGGGTACTTTATTATTATTTATATTACTAACCTAACACTAAAAAATAAAAAAATACTAAAGTATAGTTATTGAAATAAAAATACTTTTTATTCGTATATTTTATAATATTTTATTCGTAGATATTACATGCATCTGTCATAAAAATGTCAGCCTTAAAATATTAAATAATCTTATTTTATTGATTATACACTATAAATATTGGTATTATTGTTAATTAATATATTTCGGCATATTAATATATTTCGGCAAGTAATGAAAACCGGTTGTCATCATTAATTAGAATAAAGAATTTTATACATTATTTGTACAGTAAACAAAAACAAACAAAAATATATCTGACACATAGCTTAAGAAGTATGGTCATAATGAAAATCATATTCTAATCTTTTGGCAATGCTTTGACGTCAGAAATATTGACTGTCAGCGTGTTTTTGTAGTAAAAGGGGTATACAGTAGGAAAAATTAAAGAATACCCATGAACGAACATATAGAAGACGCTGTATTTTCCTGTCACCATGTCACAAAGACAATTGCTCAGCACAAGTACACGTAATAATAATTATTACATGTACTTGCGCTGGGCAATTTTCTTTGTGACACGGTGACAGGAAAATACAGCGTGTTTTATATGTTTGTTCATGGGTATTCTTTCATTTTTCCTACTGTATATACTTTTTGTTATATTATATCCTTTTCGCGATCCGTTACACTATTACGACTTAGGAATAAATAGGGAACGGACCTTATGGTGGTTCTTCTTGAAATTTTCTTGTACATTTAAAAATTCTGTAGGTATTGTTTAGAATGTGATAACGTAGCATTACAGCATATGTGTATTAATTAATATCTAGTAATACGTAATTTAAAAAACGTCACGATTAAAAAAACTGTAAAAATAAATGTTTAAGTAAAAATATTATACCTAATTGTATATTGTATAGAACTTCACAAATTATCCTTTATTTTTCAAGCAATTTTCTCGAGACAATTTATTTTTTGATATTCTACAATTTTTATCTAAAATTCTGTACCTAAAGTGTAGATAAAAAATTCGAAACACGCTAGAGAGTAGTAGTACAGTCACTGAAGGTGGATATGATCTATTACCTCCGATTTCAGTGAGCCTCCATCGATTTTCATGAAAATTGGTGAGAGGTTAGAGGATACCTCAAGAATCAAGAGTGACATGGTGCCAACTTGCGCTTTTATCTTGTCGGTGGATTCCACCCCATCTCGGGGATGGAAATTATTTTATTAAAAGTAACCTCATACATTGACAGAGGAACAAATTCTTAGTCTTCATCGAATAAACTGTTTTCGCAGCACGCTTTTCTTTAACGAATGTGTTAGATTTTTTCAATTTTTTTTATTTTTTGCTTTTTAGTTGATTTTTTTATAATATGTTTAATTTTAGTCACTCGTAACTAAAGAAAAGCATTTCTTAAAAATATTTTTTTTATATTTTTTCATTTTTTACTTTTTAGTCTTACACTTTTCAAACATTAAAATATATCGTCATGTTTATTAAAATATGTATAAAACATATGATGTACAAACATGAAAAGTAGTCGGAATCGGCAAAAAATTTGAAACTTTATTGTTTATTTATGAAACATAACGTAAACAATTAACGTAAAAAGTAAAATTATGTATAGTTCATATAATTAGCTACAATCTGTAAAAGTTTCAAGTTTCTTCATTGTAAAAAACAAGAGAATTTAACCATTTTCCGTTAAAATCGTTTTTTATTGACTTTTCGTTTATTTTTCCCGCGAATGCATGTCTGCAAATTTTTAGTCATTTGCATTGAAGAAAAGGCAGTAAAATTAACGTCCAAAGATTTGACCCAAACGATTGAACTAAAGAAAAGCGAAATTAATTAATACGCCAAAACGAATTCTAGTGGTTATTGTAGCACAAAACGTCTCTAGCGGTGGTTTTTCTAACACTACGATAAAAACACGAATTTTTTGAATTCGAGTTATGGTTGAAGTTTTGTTTCGTATCGTATTGAAATTTGACACGAATAAACGCCGATTTATATATAAACAAATATACGAGCGTTTAAAATTTGAAACTGTATTGTTTATTTATGAAGCATAACGTAAACAATTAACGTAAAAAGTGAAATTATGTGTAGTTCATATCATTAGCTACAATCCGTAAAAGTTTCAAGTTTCTACATGGTAAAAAACAAGAGAATTTAAGCATTTTCCATTAAAATCGTTTTTTTTTTTTATTTAAACAATTAATAAATATAAAAAAAAATTATGTTGACTATTAGTGTATTGTTCCCGCGAATGCATATGTCTGCAAATTTTCATTCATTTGCATTGAAGAAAAGTCAGTCAAATTAATGTCTAAAGATTTGATGCAAACTGTTGAAGTAAAGAAAAGCGTTTAATAATAACAGAAAAACGATGCATTTTATAACATATACTTACTAAACCTGTCAAAGTACTTTGAAATGTATATAAAATGAACTCCCAAAGAAGTTTATAGAATTAAAATTTATGCTCCAAAAATTTTTCAAAATTTTCCTTTAAATATTTTTTCAAAAAAATGTAAATGATTTTTTTGAAAAACAAAACAATTTGAAAAGTAATTTCAAAGGGCCCTGGTTACATAGTTCTCGCAGTCAAATTTAGGCTTTAAACGTTTCTATCTCGATTATTTTTTACGCCACAAAAATAATAAAATAAAATAAGTATAATGTTTGCTAAAGAAAAAAACTAAAATTTGATCTTGTATCATGTTTTACGTATATCGAGTATTTTTGGAGCTGTTATCAAAAGAAAATGAAAATTACGAAAATTTAAATCGGAATTTTTCAAAATTATGCATTCTAAACCAGTCAAAATTTTTGATGTCATTACTTATGCTAAAATAAAAAGGGTCTTATAGGAATTACTAGAAATCTTAATTCTTGTGGAAATGACGTATTTATTTTTCACTTTTTCCTAAAAAATTCGAAAGGATTATTATCTCTTATTTTCATCATAACTTGCTTACTTTTGATGCTATCAACTTCTTCTGGAACTCATTTAATAAGTATTCTTGAGTACTTTGACAAGTTTTTAGTAAGTAAATTTTATTTTTTTATTATTATTTTTTATTAAAGTACATCGTAGTTCCATTATATAAGTTTGAATATTTTTTGTATTCAAACTGAATACTGAAGATTTTTTTATTGTCTTCAATTTTCGCAATAATAATTTTTTTGTAAAAACCGCTTTAAATGCATGGTTAAATATTTGATCTTTTATAACTCAAAAAGTATTGATTTATTTTAATAACTTGAAACAACTTTTGCTTAGAACTTGTCCCTCTATCGATTTATGGAATTATTGTTTTAAATAAAATAATCTTCACTTTCGAGAAGGGGTGGTATCCGCCCCAGGATAAAAGCGCAAGTTGGCACCATGTCACTTTTCGTTTCTTGAGATATCTTCTAACTACTCACCTAATTTTTATGAAAATCAATGAAAGTTCAACGAAATCGGAGATGAAAACCTTCAGTTACTGCACTATAGTTAGATAAGAAATATAGCAACAAATGTCTTCATAGATATATATCGATAAAATTAAGAACATAACTGCTAACTAGTACTTGTTTGTTGAAAGAAACAGTACAGTACATCTTATTTTTATAGAAGCTGAAAGCAACAAGTCGGCACTTTAATATATATTATGTAAGTGCACATTTTGTGATGAACTGGTTATAGTGGAAGATATTTAATACTTGCTCAAGTATCAGAGATCTGAAAGACGAAATGTGTTCACTGTCATAGTAGAAATAAGTAAAATCTTAAGAACTCTTTAAAATTAATACTTTAGGAACACATGCTAGGAGATAGCGTACAAAGTATGGATTATATGTGTTGCATACTCTCTGACCAGTCGCCTGCCAACTAAATCCACCCTTTCTTTGGAAAAGGCACCCCCGGACGAGTTCAATCGGTGAACGAAATATTGGAATGCCTTGCGTAGCTTGAAGATGTGAGAGAGAAACTAAAAAAACGTTCTTACGTATTGTTCTGAAGTTATTTCTTTGGGGCATCTTATGCAATTTACTATTTTACTTGGGAAATAAGTCACAATTTAAGTAGGAAATTTAATTTACTTGACTTTTTGACTTGCACTTCGGAAATCGGTATCAAATTACAGTATTTTTATAATGTTGAACAAATTATATCACTCGTCCTTAGAGGTCGGACTAAACATATTAACATGAACAAGACGCAAATAATGACTGATCTGGTGCTAAATCGTAATATTGTTGTTGATGGAAGGGATATTGAGCCGCGTGCAAGTAATTGGGACATGAAATTCGGTTGGGCAGTGATAACCCGACATATCTGAGCTCCCATGTCTGGAGCATAATATGATGAGCCAGAGCAGCGTTTGGTAAATTGAACTGTGGCGACACGCTTTAATTACTATTTTTGTTAATTTTATTTTTTAATAACTTTTCTCAAAACGGTCATATAAAATTAACATTTAATATACAAACCAGATGCTAAGAAAGTTTTACGAAACGAAATGTATCCCTAACCATATGTTTTTGGTGTGTTCAGTTTAACAAACTGAATTCCCCATAAATTAATTACCTTATCAGACCTTATGTCAACGCACTTTGGAAATGCATTCGAAGACGTTTCTTAAAACTACAGAAAGGTTGTGAGCTTTTAAAACGCCAGATGTAGTAATTTATTGCCTTTTCTAGCCATATTGTAAAACCGCAAACATGATGACCGTGTTGTGATCTCTGCAGTATCGTCACGGCAGGCAGGCAGTTCAGACGCACTCTCGCTGTCATCAAATAATAAACAACCCTCTTTACGATATGAATAAGCAGGCCTTTTAACCAAAATAAAATAAATATTACTGTTCGTTGTTTACACTTATTTTTAATTGATTCCGTTAACACCCACTATCGGAACAGAACTATGCATTTAAATCGGACTTAACTATATGCCTGAAAAGGAAAATCTTTGACCAGTGTGTTGCCTTATGGAGCGGAAACATTAACACTTACAAAAGAGGTAGTGAACAAGATTCGCGTAACTCAGAGGACTATGGAGCACTAGATGTTGGGTGTCTCCCTGAGGGACAGAATCTCAAACGAAGAAATACGTCGTAGAACAAAAACAACAGATGCTGTCGAAAGAATCGAGTCCCTAAAGTGCAATTGGACAACACACGTTGCAGCATTACCAGACAACCGATGGACAAAACGTATTGTCGAGTGGATGCCACGAGAAGAAGCACTACTGAGCAGAGGAAGCCCACCAATCAGATGGACCGACGATCTGAAGCTTATCAGTAACTGGGGCAAGTCGCACAGGACAGAGACATATGTAAAGAGCTGAGGAAGACATAAGTCCAGCAGTGGACGCGTACGGGTTGATGATAATGATGATGACCTCAACCATTCTGTTCCTATCTCGCTCTTTCTAGATTCTGTTTTTTCTATATTATTTGCGTAATTAGGTACATAAAAGTAACAATTAGAGAGTTGCTAAATACTAATCAAACATCGTGAGTTATTTAAAAAAATAACTATTTAATACAAGTTTCACTTTTTAATAAAATCTCTTCAAAGAGTTTACCTATTTCTATCTTTTTTTTTTGAAAGCATTTCGTTCTTAAGACATGTGATATCTATAAAAAAAATCATATGATTTGCCAGACGCTTCCATTATTAGAGTACCAGTGTGGTTTTAACTTAATGAAACTTTTAAAAAGATAATGTTGAATATGTCATAATTTAAAAACAGTGATTCGACAAGTATTTTATAAAAAAAAGTAATAAAAACAGTATCAACAATTTAAATATATTTTTTGTTGGTGTATCTTTAGTACTAAATAAAAATTTTTAATGTTTCATGGTTATATTAAATTCTGTTTTAATGTATAATCTATGAGTAAAGATTTATTTCAAGGGAGTCTATATGTCATTAATTAGGAGAAAAAATCCAGGGCTTCAGCCTCTTTCCGATAATTCGGTTGTATTAATTTTACACTTGCTTTTTTAATTTATTTATAAAATTTTGTTGCAATAAATTATTTTTCGAAATATAATTTTAGTTCGAGAAGAGCAAGAGTTTGACAGAAAAAACAGGATTTGTTAAATATGTAAAATTTGTTTTTTATTTATAGGACCGATTGTTCGAACTCTAATCAAGAAGTTGATTATATTTAAGTCCCTTTAGCAACCATCAAATAACAAAATCCGTTGTTATACGCCAATGTCCAAAATACGCCAATTAGTTAATTGCAATCAATGATGTTAACTATCATTATGATAATTAGCATAATTGATTGATTAATTAATTATTAATTAACATAACAATTATTAACATAATTGATTAAGGTGAAACAGTAGCGATCAACAGGTAGCGAAAATGCGTTCCAAGATTGCGGCTGTAATTTTGAATATTTTTTCGAGATATTTGGCACACGTATTCGTAATATAATAAAGAATGGCGGTACAGAGCCCAATGTGAAAAATATATTAATATGTGGAAATTACTCTGTAATTAAATACAATATTAAAAAAACGAGCCTGTACCGCCATTAAGAACAAAAAAATACACTTTCTTCAAATAAACTTTTTTTATCCGATGCCTAGATTTTGTGTCATTTTGGAACTACATACTAATGAAATAAACATTTTTAGTAGTTCCAAAATGACACAAAATCTAGGCATCGGATAAAAAAGTTTATTTGAAGAAATTGTATTTTTTTGTTTTTCTTAATGGCGGTACAACCTCGTTTTTTTAATATTGTATTTAATTACGGAGTAATTTCCACATATTAATATATTTTTCAAATTGGGCTCTGTACCGCCATTCTTTATTATATTACGAATACGTGTGCCAAATATCTCGAAAAAATCAAAATTACAGCCGCAATCTTGGAACGCGTTTTTGCTATCTCTTGATCGCTACTTTTTCCTCTTAATTAATTAATCTCATAATTGTAATCAATTATGTTTTCAGCAACCCAATCAAAGTTGATAGTAATTAAATATTTGATAATGATTTTTTGATTCGATTTTTGATTAGCATTCGAACAACCGGCCCATGTCTGATGACGAATTCAGTATTAAAAGATTGCTTGAAGGATGATTATGAAACTGGAAATTTTGACTTTTGAACAGAGAAGAAGAAAATTATTTGTTGCAATAAAATATAAATAAATTCCTCGAGGATTTTAACTAATGACGAATTGAATAGAATGATAGAAAAATAGGGATGGGGTGTTTGATTAATACACAAGGGAAATAAGCAAAAAATACCCTATTCGGTAGTGTGAGAAATTCAGGTATTATCTGATTGTTTTTAGTTATAGGCCTTTTTTTTTAATTATCAACAATTTAGTATAAAAATACCAATTTTCCGATTGTTTGTGAAGCAGTTTTTTAAAGTTCAAATAACTTTTAACAATGAAAAAAAGTGTTGATTGTTAAAAGCTTAAGATTTGAGTTAAAATTACCAAAACTTTATCTTTTAAAATAAAACAAGCTTTAAAATAGCTGTCGCAAAAAGTTATAGATAAAATTATACTATATTTTTATTTCTTTCATATTTAAAAAGTTGACAGTTTTACACGAATTTAAACAAACAACAAAGTTATACTAAAACGGTTAGGTAAAGAGTAGGGATAAGATTATACTAAAACAGCATTGTCTGTGAAGCCGATGCCGAACTGCAGGATGCTAGATGGTGGCTTGGAGGGTGGATTTTAAAGGTGGATCCAAAGTCAGAAGTCAGTATCCAACTGACTGCTAAGGAATCGTTTGTTTCATTTGTTACGTTACATTTGGTTTGTTTTTTAGCATATCGTCATATTAGAGGTACAACTCACTCACTAAACTTTTCAGAAAGTGGAGAAAAATCGATTTAAAGCAAAAATTGTTTTTCTAAATTCACCTGACGAATATTGGATTTTTTTCAATGCAACTGCAAAGAATAAATAAAACAGATATTTTAGCCATGTTTCGTCACATAGTGGGTCTGCTGGGTTCCAAATTGCCCTTCTTTTATACACAGCACTTATTACGCTTTCCTCCATAGCGAGGCTACCCGGATGGATTATCAAACACGACTGATATGGGCGGATAGACGCCTGGCGGACCACCGGATGGTTAGATGATAGTTGAAGGCCACTGCGGCTACTATCGTCGTTTTGTTATTCGTGGTATAAGTAGCTGGATGGTCGCCAGGCAGGCATCTACCATTCACCATCCTGCCAAACTTCCTGCAGTGCGGCATCGGCCTGAGTGTTAAAAATGAGGCTGAAATGAAGATTAGTCTGACCATGTTCCCAAGAGGGAACTAAAAGTTTAAGCGTTCAAAAAACTGAACTTCAAAAAATATTGTAAGTTTCTTCATCTCCAGTTTTAGAGCCATTTATGTTTTAAAAGATAAAGTTTTGTAATTTTACCCCAAATAATATTTTAGTGGTAAGCAAAAAATCGAAAAAAATTGTATTTGCATTTTTTACATTAAATTGTTAATAATTAAAAAAAAAGATGCCGAAATATCGGTGTCCGGACAAATAACCCCGAACAAAAAATCCCCACAAATTATCCCTGGACAAAAATCCCCGGACAAAAAATCCCCACAAAAAATCCCGGACAAATAATCCCCACAAATTTTTTTGGACAAAATATACCCACAAAAAATCCCCAAGAAATATTTGCTGCCGAATAGTTCTAGAATTTTCCTAAAACTTTCCCAAATTTCGAATTCCAATTCCATGCTCAAAACTTCAAAATGTATATGACAAAAGAGTGCGCTTTTTCAAAAATCGTGGAAGATAATGGGGAATGAGCTAAGGCCCCGTTCTCTTGACAGGCGCTTGACAACACGCGTCAAGCGCCTGTCATGGGAACGGAGCCTTAGTTCATTCCCCATATCTTCCACGATTTTTGAAAAAACTCACACTCTTTTGTCATGTAAATTTTGAAGTTTTCAGCATGGAATTGGAATTCGAAATTTGGTAAAATTTCGGGAAAACTTTTAGAGAACTAGTCGGCAGCAAATATTTCTTGGAGATTTTTTGTCCGGGATTTTTTGTGGGGATATTTTGTCCAAAAAGATTTGTGGGGATTATTTGTCCGGGATTTTTACTTGGGTATTTGGCCAGCTCATCGTCGCGGAATAAAGGAAAAATCCCTTATTCACTTACAATTAGTAGTTAGTACATTATACAATTTGCTTCTTCTTCTTACTCTTCTTTAGTTAACTGAAAATTTTGGTTGGTGTGGGACAAACATAACAAGATAAACAATTTTCACGCTAGGGGCAACTGCCCATCAATACACAATCTTCTTTTTCTTCTTTGGTTTAGTAGAAATTTTGAGTTGGCATCGGACAAATACAACAACTAAACTTTTTTTTAACGATATTTAACTTTTTCTCTCAAGGACAACTGCCGACCACTACACAATCTTATTCTTCTACTTCTTTTTTATTTTACTGGCAATTTTGAGTTGGTATGTGAAAAATACAACAAAGACACAAACTTTTTTCTTTCCGGGGTAAATGCCGACCATTACACAATCTTATTCAATAGGTTTTATTTATGTAGACTTGATAACAACTAAAAAAATAATCAGGTACCTGGATTTGTCAGAGTCTCGAGATAAATCTTATTTCGTCAGCTACAGATTTAAGACTTGAATCCACATTAATCAAAATGATGTCAAGTCTAAGTTGGCATAATGACAATATCAATATTATACCATTTTATCCTAAATGCTTCGATGAAACTTTTTTTAACTACTAAAGCTCCAACTCGTGATAATTGTATTCCGTATCTTCGTCTTCAGCTGTGGACATTAAACGAGAACGTATATACTTCAAAAATTTTAAAAATAAATGTACCAATTGGTTGTTCTGGACTTTGGCAGCAATGTATATATAATTATATCAAATTCCATCACAACCATTTCATCATTGAATCATATCCGTAACTTGTAAATGAGAACATTTTCCTTTTTCCGAAGTAAGTTAGATGGTGTCATCAATTTTTAAAATGAAAACATAGACAGTTTCTTAGTAACGATGTTAAAATAAGATATGCAAATTAGTAAAGTGTATTTGAATCAAATGTTGTGAAACCTTTAAGACTTTCTTACTAGTCCAGATGCTAGTTTAACAAGCCCCGGATAGGTCGGAAGAATGCGCATTCGAAACAAAATGTATTACAATTTAATTCATGTCAATCTGTTACAGTAGAAATAATTATTTAATCGCAACTGTTACGGAACAAATGTTTTACTTTACCAAAAATGCAAAAAGGAGAATGGAAATTCACAGCTCCGGCTAAGAAACATTAAATTTTATTGAAAACTCTTAACTCAAAGGGGAGTATACTGTTAGCGCAAGAATATACTGAAGACTTTAATTTCGCCAGGACTCAGTCTATCTGTTCCCAAAACATTCAACCACTAACTGTTTTATAGATGCATATAATATGATAGAACTTTTTGGAGGACTTAAAGGAAAATAAATATTTTTGAGATGTTTTATTATAGTATATCAATATTAAGAATTCGGTTGAGTACTAAATAATTAACCTTGTAACGAAATCCTAAACCCGAAACTAAAGGCAAAAAATCAGTTTTATGTTTAATAATATATGTTTATTAATAAATAGGTAAATACAGTAAAACTTACTTGGAAAGTCGTAAGTTAGTAAGCAGATGGAGCCTAAATTCATTTAATGAGAGACATAATACACTGGGGTGCAAAATTAACCGGACACCTTAAAAATTGGTCATTTTTGATGACTCGAATTTCCTAAACCTGTAAATTTTCTTTAAAAATATCGCTGTAATAATATTGTTGCTAAACAGGTAAATTTTCATTGTATACCGGGTGTACCAATGAAACTCTGTTTTTTTTCTCAAACTTCGCATCACCCTGTGGAATATTCTAGCATTTCTGAAATACTCAAATTAAAAACCAACTATAGCCTCATGTTTTCTCAACATTCTGTTTTTTGCCTCATTCGCCTCATATGTTGCACCATAAAAAAGTTAGGTACTTTAACAATTAGCCATTTTTTTCATCAATACAGGGTCTTTTTAAATAAGTATGACAAACTTTAAGGGGCAATTCTACATGCAAAAATAATGACAGTTTGCATTATAAACGGTATGTCCGCAAATGCTTCGTTTCTGAGATAGAGGGTGTTGAAGTTTTTCTTACAAACTCAAGATTTATTTATCGCTTTAAAACCGGTTGAGATATGCAAATGAAATTTGGTGGATTTTAAGACGTAGTTATTATACATTTTTTGACATACAAGTAAGAATTTAATATTCACCAATGGCACGCATACGGGTAATATGAGCCGTCATATTACCCGTAGGCGCGCCAATGGTGAATATTAAATTCTTAATCGTATGTCAAAAAATGTGCAATAAATACTTCTTAAAATCCACCAAATTTCATTTGCATATCTCAACCGGTTCTAAAGCAATAAATAAATCGCCACTTTGTAAGAAAAATTTCAACGCCCCCTATCTCGGAAACTAAGCATTTGCAGACATACCGTTTATAAAGCAAACTGTCATTATTTTTTCATGCAGAATTACCCCATAAAGTTTGCCATACTTATTTAAAAACACCCTGTATTGATGAAAAACATGGCTAGTTGTTAAAGTACCTAACTTTTTTATGGTCTATCGTAAGCGAATGAATAAAAAAACAGAATGTTGAGAAAACATGAGACTATAGTTGGATTTTAATTTGATTTAATAATATCTATGTAAACAGAACAATTTTTATAAAGAGGCAAGAAGTAGATTGGTTAAGATATATAGAAATTCTTGAAAATGAAATAAGTAATAGCAAAATTAATAAAACGGCAAATGTTACTAGAAAAGAGAAGAAACGAGAGACAGCGAAAAAATGACTAATTGATGCTTTTAAAATGATGATAATGTTAATCATTTTAAAAATTATATAGACAGAATGCTAAAAATTGAAAGTAATGTAGGGGAGAACCTTAAAATAGAATACCTTGTAATTTTTAAATTACAGAAATACATTTTGTATTTAAAACCGCTAGAAAAATAATTATCTCTAAAGCTCTAACGGTTGGTGGAATATTTACTTTAAAGACCAAAGACCCTAAAATATATCGGTCGATGAGCAGCGTGAAAATGTCGAGATGACGGGCGAGATGAAAGTCTTCAGTATATTCTTGCGCATAGGGAAATTGCTTCTTCCAAAATGTGTCCATTTACCAATAAAAATATTCTGTAATGGCGCCAGGTATTCGATTATTGCAATGATTGTACCCTAAAAATACCATCATTGTACTTAAACAAGACTAAATACCAAAACCAAAACAAAAAATTCAGAATATTCACGGATCATAGATCACTTTTGAACAAAATACGCCCAGGAGTGATAAATATGTGGTAAAATAAATCAACAGACAAAATGAAACAATATATTTGAAGGGAAATTTAAAATTTTACAATTTTAAAATTGTGACAAACTAATTTTTAACCAGTCTTTTACATATTTAAATGCAAGTTAATTTCAAAGTAAATCGGTAAAAATCTATATTGGACCCTTATGATCGCTTTTATTGACCAGACAAAAAATTATCGGATAATTCAACACATGTTTACACATCACCTGTCCCTCTCTATTATCCCATCACTTTCGACTCGCTACATTGCATCTAAGTTTATGGGTAAAAGTGCATATATGTATGTTCAACATGTTCGCAAATGGTGTATAGAATTCAGTGAAGGCCCAACGGAAATTCACGATGAATTTGAAGGTCTTCCGCTCAGATCTTTACTAAATTCTGTACACCATTTGCGAAGATGTTGAACAGATATGCACTTTTATCCATAAAATTCGATTAACTGACGATGAATGTCAATCCATTTTGCATTTAAAAAACGTATCACAGCATGAATTTCACATTGGCAGTAACAGCGACAGGGACCTCCATCTTCGAAGGTTGCTAGGCCGATACTGAGCAATGCAGCGAGGCGAGACTGGTGGGGTAAGAAAGAGGGAGAGTTGATGTGTAAGGCTTCTCCCAGCATTGCATTGGGAACCTTTTTTACGATTGGCCCACGTATTTCAAGTGAATCATCAATTTTAATTCATACGCAGAGTTAAGTGCATTCTTCTGAACTATCAGGTGGGGTAGCTTCTCGACTATATATTATTACAAAGCGAAACCTCAATTTTACATACAGATTTTGGTTGTTAAAACTTAACAAATTGAAAATATTTTTTTAAATTATTTAAAAACTAAACGTACATTTCTAAGCACAAAAAATTCATGAGAAATATCCTTTTATGTACATTTTCACATAGAAATATTTATAATTGTATGTCGCTTTTGTTTATTTGTATTTAGACATTATTGTAAAATATCGGTACTTGTTTTCTGTTCTTCTCAAATATGTAAATATATTAATTAAAAAAAAACAATTACACGAATATACAGATAGGAATGATTGCAATCAATTAGTCTAAGAGCTAGCAACGTTTTCGAGAAAGAATTTTAAGAAAGCTGGTTTTTTAATACAAGGTGTTTCATTAAGAATTGTTCATATAGTAACTGGAGAAACCTTAGCACAAAATACAAAGATTTAACCTAAAACACTTAAATTAAATATTCCTCCTTACCTAGATACAGAGTGTTTTATTACAAATATTGTAAAATGATTCTAGCTCATTGTTTTAACACCTTCCAATATTTTTTTGTTCAAGCTTGACAGTTTACACATGTTAGGATACTTTAACTAGTGTTAAAAGATAGTTTTCCGCTGTTATCAAAGGCGTGCTGTAGAGATATATACTTCCTTTTACCCCCTTTTCCCTTTCACAATCTACGCCACTGTCGTAATAACCATTTCAGAATAGCTTTTTGATTCTTCGTTACCTTTACGTAAATATCATCCTTTTGTCTCAATGCGATAGAGTAGTTTTCAAGTTATTTGCGTTTAAAGTCAATGTATTCAATAATATGTGTTTAAAATACATAATCTTATTGAATCCATTACCTTTAAACGCAAATAACTTGAAAACTACTTACTCTATCGCATTGAGACAACAGATACTTACGTAAAAAGTAAAGAAGAATAAAATAAACATGCTCAAATGGTTATTACGACAGTGGCGTAGATTGTGATGGGGAAAGGGGGAAAACGTAAGTATGTATCCCTACAGCAAGCCTCTGGTAACAGCGAAAAAATTAATCTCATATATATTGTAAGAAACAGAGAGTTAATGGAAAATGTTATCGCTAACATCCATTAGTGAATTTGCATTTGAAGAAGAAGAAAGTATCCTAACATGTGTAAACTGTTTGTCAAGTTTGAACAAAAAATATTAGAAGGGTGTTAAAACAATGCGCTAAAAAATTTTAGAATATTTGAGGGGACCAGACGTAAAAGGATTTAAGTGCAGTTTTGGTAGTTCTGAGATAATCAGCTTCAAAGTTGTTTCGAGTTTTATAAATTCTATGAGTCATTAAACTAAAATTTGTCTAGTGTACAATGTACTATAAAGTGATAAAAACATAAGGGTATATTATTACCCTTACTATATCCTTCCTTTTTTTCAAATATTAAAAAAATGTACTTGAATCGGTACATGGTGTTAATAAATGTTACTGGTAAAACGGTTCAAGTGCAGATGTTAACTACATATTACTAATCATTTTTGTCCCAGCTGTTATCCACAGTGTAACTACAACTGGCACGTTGCATAATACTTAATTAGTCTTCAAAATTGGTACAAATCTAATATTTATTTACTTGAAATTAATCCTGTATTAGCATGTGTTTACACATTACAAAATACTAAAAATAGTTTTGTGATAAAATGGTTCAAGCGCACTTAAACCCGTTTCTTACTATTTGTTTTTACAGAATACTAAAAATAGTTTTGTGGTAAAACGGTTCAAGAGCACGGATAAACCTGTTTACTACCAAAGCAAACTGCAATTGTTTTCATTGAACAAAATGTAATGGCGATAGATGGCGCCTGTAGGGCGAAATATGCTTAGATCAATTTACCACCAAGTTATTATACCATTTAGGTATGCGAATCTGTACTTAGGTCAGAATTTGAAAAAAGGGCACTTAAACCCTTTTACTTTCAAGCCCCTCATTTGTAAACACTCTGTATCTCGGCAAGCAGGAATATTTTATTGAATTGTTTTAGGCTGAATCTTCGTATTTTGTGCTAAGGTTTCTCCAGTTACTATATGGACAATTCTTAATGAAACACTCTGTGTTAAAAAACAAGCTTTCTTAAAATTATTATTTTTCCGACGTTGCCAGCTCTTAGTCCAACATGTTAACTTAGTTATCTGGAAATGTTGCAATTATGAATATTAGAAGTTAAAATATATGACTTTAATTAGTGACTAACATAAACTAAATTCGAATGGACGTTGTAGACGGCACATTGGTCATTTGGTTTTAAAACTTGGCTAAAAAAATCTATCTATATTATGTTTGGTCTTACCTTTTTATATAGTGTGCTGTATGAAAATCGTTTTATATTATTGTTTAAAATAAAAGCCTGTTTTAATACAACATTCAGTTTTACTTCAATTCATATTCAGTGAGAACCTAGGCCAGGGCCAATCAGTTTTGAGCTCAGAAAAATAGTGACAGGATGAAACCCATTGTAAAAGAAAGAGAATAATACACTCACCGGTACAAAATTCCGCCACTAAAAATTTTTGATTAAGTTGGACAATTGATAACTTTAAAAATGAATAAACATTTTCAATTTCGTTGCACCCGAAACCGCATTCGCATTATAAACTGCTCGTCAAAAGTTAGGGATATAGAAAATTATGCTGATTTTTATAGTTGATTTTTTCGCGAACAGACGGATTCCGCTATTTTTTTATTTTAGCCTTTTCTTTAGTATTCACACAGTTGTGCAAAGGTTATTTTTTGTACTTATACCGGGTGGAAGAAAAAAATATGTAAAAAAAATCTTGTGTTAAGTTTGAGACACCCTGTAGTGAGAACGAGGTACAAATGTGAGTATACATCAGAATAATATTGTAGTCTTATGTTTTGTGAACATGCTGTTGTTTGAATGTCCCTGATATCTTTAGAAACAAAAAAAATATACGGTTTTGTAATTTAACATGTGTTTTAACCGAAACAAAAGTTTGAGACACCTTGTAGGGAGAAAAAGGCACAAAGGTGAGTATACCCTGATATTATGTTGTAGTCTCTTATTTTTTTAATTTTTCTGATACCTTTAATAACAAAGAAACTAGACGGTATTGCTCTTTAATGTTTTTATATGTTTCACATGTGTTATGTGACGCATGTCATCAGTTAAAACACATACCAAAGAGTAGTATCGTCTAGTTTCTCTGTTATTAAAGATATCAGAGAAATTAAAAAAATAAAATATGAGACTACAACAGAATATCGAGGTATACTCACCTTTGTGCCTTTTTCTCCCTACAAGGTGTCTCAAACTTTTGTTTCGGTTAAAACACATGTTAAATTACAAAACCGTCTATTTTTTTATTTCTAAAGATATTCACAAAACATGAGACTACAATACGATTTCGATATATACTCCCATTTGTACATCGTCCTCCCTACAGGGCGACTCAAATTTAACATAAGAAAAACATTTCTTTTCTTCCACCCGGTATAAGTACAAAAAAAGTTTGAGTAAACCTTTGCATAACTGTGTAAATACTAAAGAAAAGTCTAAAATAATAAAGAAAAATTAGCGGAATCCGTTAATCTGTTCACGAAAAAATCTACTATAAAAATTCAGCAGAATTTTCTATATACCTAACTTTTGACGAGCAGTTTATTTCTAGTTCAATCAGAGAGTGCAACAAAAATCTCTAACGGTTTCGGGGCTTCTTAGCCCCTCATCAGGAGATACATATGCTCTTCTCTCTGAATGAACTAGGATACTACGTCTCCTGCCGTCCCGGATAGCAACGAACGAAACGGTATGGATGTCCTAGGGACATCTGCTAAGGCCCGTCTATCGTGTGGGATATCTATCTCGACTTCTTTTGCTTTCTACCTTTCCCTGGATGGTAAATTTTTTAAGGCCATTTCTTCAAAGGAAGCACGTATCCAAAATTGCCTATTTAGGGGAGTGTATATAGATTTTCACTTCGGAAAAAATCAAACAAGATAGAACTTTTTGTAATTTCATTAAGAAATGTTTAATAAACGACATATCAAAAAGTTCTATTCGAGAAGTGGGTGCTTCATTTTTTACTAAACAAATGAACTGCGAAATGAGATGCTTTTTTAGATAACTCCGAAAATATAAACTGTAGAAAAAAACTAACTTGACCGTTGAAAAATTCAGAAAATTTTACAAAAAAAAACATATAAATATTTTTCTAAAATTAAATCTGTAGCTTCTATAATTTTTTATTTATAACTCAACATAAACATTGGCGCACTGTAAACTAGCGTACGGCGAAGTGCACGGTTGAGTTATTTTAATGTAATTCTTTAACTAATGGATCAAATTAAATTTTATAAATTGAACATGAAAGAAGAATAATTTAGCTATCCTATGGTTGTAATAAAAAGAAACAAAATGTATGGGTATAAGTATGGTGTGGGCGGAAAGTGAGACTTACATGAATTTGGTTTAAAAATGTGTAACTAATACAATTTTTCTTATAAAACTCTCAATTTTGCACAGATTACATTTCAGACATCTTACTAAACGATGTTTCAAAAAAAAGCTCAAAAATTTAATTCGAATGATACGACGTCTCAAAAAATGTAATTTTTGAAAACTTCGTAGTTTTACAGAATTACCACCACTTTAAGACGGTATAACTCAAGTTTGAACAGATTTATTACAATTTTATAGGTGCCTTTTTAAAGCTTAGGATGTAATCTTTAAAATGCACTAAATTATTTTACTTTACAAATGAAATAAACTATTTATTTTTGAGAAAATTAAGAAAGATAACAAAAATGTAATACAAAAACAGAAAATTACCAGTTAAAAAAATGTTTATGCAAAGTGATTAAAACTTTTTTCTATAAAACTTACCTAAAATGCATTTAATAATAAGCTTCAACAATAATAAATGTTAAAAAAAAGGAATTTTTTTTAGCTCTTATATAGTATGTCTGCGTTTATCTCTTATATAACTTGAAACCTATTGATAACTTTTTTATTATCAGTTTTACGACAAAAAGTTATTCTTTATAAAATAACCTGCATCGTATATAATCTAAGATTCAACCATTAAATGTCAAATTTTATTATTTTATACGAGGTATGTCAAAAAATATGAATTTCACTCAAGAATAAAGTACCTTTATATTTCACAATATCGAAAAATTATTAAGAAAAGTTGTTTGGAATTAAAAAATATGTTTCAGTGTTCCTTCTAATTAAAATATTGTGAATAATAAAGCCACTTAACTCTTAAGTAAAATTCATATGTTTTACATACCAACATACCTCGTATAAAATTGAAAAAGTTTGATATCTGTTAGTTGTATCTTAGATTTTAGACCACGTAAAGCATTTTATGAGGAATGACTTTTTTCGTAAAATTGATAATAAACTAGTAATCATAATTGTAATAAAATGATGATGGGTATCCGTAATTTGGGAAAAAATTGAAATTTTTTTTTCATTAGAATGATGTAATTGTACATTAAAACATAGTGTTTAATTTCAAACAACTTTTCTGGAGAAAAGGCAGGCGGCTTGAGATTGAAGTGTTTAGTTCGTTCTTGAGAATCTTCAACCACCTTGTCTTCTCTGGGGTTGTTGAATGGACTGTATTATTTGGAGTTATTGAATGAACTGTATTATTGGGAGTTTCTTTTAGTACGTAAAGATAAGAATAACACAATACAAACTTTTATTTCTTTACGCGCTATGGGTAACAGGAACAGGTATGGGTGACAATATCGAATATGTTGATACACTAATTTTGAGTTATTTTCGCAATCGCTGTGACAAATTCTGGTTCTTCTAAGTTAATATTTGAGATTCGTAGGGAGAGGAGATTTTTCAGTGACTTTTCTAATGACAGACTTATATTTGATTTCTTTCTGATTATATTTCTTATATTTGATTTTTTGTTAATAAATAAACTCTCATTAGCAACGCAGAACTCGATCTGTGACGTTAATAAATTCACGTCACACAATAAAATATATAAAACGCGAAGAAAGATTGTATTGGACGGGCACTTTGAAATTTACAGGGTTGGAAACAAATCAGTTTTCAATCATTTTCATAATAGCATTTCTTGATATTCTGGAATATGAAGGTACTTTACTCTTTAACGAAATTTATATTTTTGACATAACTCGTATAAAATGGATAAAATTTGATATATAAATATGACGGTTGAGTTTTAAATTTTTGACTGTCCAGAGTATTTTATGAAGAATATTTTTTTTCTTAAAATTGATAATAAAAAAGTTTTGCATGTGGTTCCTAGCTACGCAGACATACTGTATAAGAGCTTCTGTATAAGAATTTTTAAATTGTAATGCCATATTCGGATTCAGCATAATCAAAAACAAAATGGAAACCTATTTGATCAAAGTAAAATGGTGAATACAACGATATTTTTAAAATTATTTATACAAAACAATTGTTATTGTTTAAACAATTAGCGGCCAAATCTGCGAGTAAAACTTTTTACTCTAACATGTATATAAACTAACAAAAAGAGTTTTAGAAAAATATAAGCTTGTTTGAATTTTTCCGAAACAATGCATGTTTTCGTTCTAATTGCACTCCCCTAATTATCTGTTCTGATATTTGTGTTCTTAGTCTTTTCCTTTTTGGCTGGTTCAGATTGGGCCACCCATGGTATTCTCGGCATTCATCTCCAGCAATAAATCTATAATCTTTTTATCTGTCTCATTAGGGTCCAGCAGTCAGATGCCTAAGAGAAAACTGGAAAAACTAGCTTTCTTACCAGTCTCATTTTTGTATGATAGTCATTTCTTTTACAATATTTGTTAATATGGCCATAGAATAGAGCTTTTTACAATTGCAGACCACCGTTTTATTTCTTTAATACAGCTCCCGTTAAAAAGCTCATCATACACACTTTATTAACAACAGAGGTATTGTTTAACATCGTTAGATTATTCTCTTTGTTGATAGCACTGGCAATTCTCGTTTTGTCTCTGTTTATTTTTAAACCTATCGTTAAGCTTACTTCTTCAATCCGTTGTAGCAGGTGAATCAGTTCTATCTAGCGAGGATAGTTGAATCTGTATCACCTGCAAAATATTCAATTCCAGTGGTCAACGTTGAATAGAATTGGGCTTAGTATGCAGCCTGCCGCATAAGTCGAAAGCTTTACTATAATCTATGAAGCACAGATTATTTTATAATCTGTCGAGTTTATCAGGTCGAAGAAAAAAATGATGAAAGAAAACCTTGACAGAATGCCGAATTGACTATGGAGTACATCATATCGTCCCTACGATTTCCAACTATCGAATGTGAAAAATCGGGTTTTTCATATTCGATACCTTGTCCTCACATTATACGTGATACATCTTGTGGCAAATTCTCGTTATTGTAGCTTGATTAAGAGCGCGGGAAATATGCTGTTTAAAATATCGAATATCAACATTTTTCCATTTGGTTGACTGCAAACTGACGAAAATGATATATTCGATACATACTTTTGTTTTGTATAAATATAACTAAAGGTATATTTGTACAACGCTAAATGTCGAATGTGTCACATTCGTTAGTTTGTGTTGTAATTTATAACAGTTATTCAACCATTATAATCTGTAAACTGTCAAAAATAAACTGTTGAGAAGAACGAAATGCACGTGTTTACAATTTGTGCGAATTTTGTTTCAGTATCGCTTCCAAGAAATTCTTGTGAGGCAGTTTATGATTTCATTTTAACGGATTTTCATTATTTGATTATACAGTTATTCGCTATTATACATTCGCTACTTTAAAACATTGGACCGAAACAAATCTTTGAGTAATACAAAAAGCAAAGTAACGAATGTGATTTTTTGGAAAGAAAAAAAAGAATGTGTGTGTACTTTGTACGCACGTAAGAAGTTATTCTTTTATTATATAATTTTAATGAAGTAAATATAGTTAACAGGTTATTTGTATTCTATTTAAATATTAAACTAACTTTCTTATCTACCACTTTCAAAAAATTTTTATTAAAACAACCAAAAATAAAAAAAAATCGGCCAGGATTGGAACGCGGGACCTTTCGATCTCTGACCGAACGCTCAACAACTAGACCACCGAGTCTCCTGTAATTGACACGTATGTTTCGGATATAATTACACAACACGGTGACAAATAGATTGAGTGGTATCGTGATAAAAATGTTATACCTACATATTTTATTATCTTACTACAGAAGAAGAGAAATTCAAAGACACAAAAATTATATTAAATAATATATTTACTAAAAACACTAATATATTCTTTTAATGACTTATTTGCGCTGATACAGATACTATCTTGAAAGATTAGAAACGAACTACATACTGTCTGTGTGCGCATGCGCGCAGATTTATGAAAAATTTTACTCTCAATCGCGCCTAAAGAGAATAACTTCAAAAATGATAAGCAGTTCAAATTTGTTATCAATCGAAAAAGGATTTTTACCAATTGTCAATGCGTTGATTTAGGAGTCTCTAAAAAAGAGTTATTTTACTCTCCTGAAAAGTACCACTTTTCACATTCGATAGTTAAAAATGGCAGGGACGTTATCAACCACTATTCACTACACTTTTGGAATCTGACCGACAATGGCAAAGTAAAGGGTAGCATGAATAAACTTTTAGCTTTGTGTCGCAATATGTTTCATATTCTACACCAATTTATGAAGTAGCAGCCAATGTTTGTGATTTGCGTCAAAATTTAAACCAATATTAGGTAAGAACGATATGACTAGAACAAAAACATATATTTTAACTTTACATTTTCGTAATTTCGTAATAACAGTTTATTTTTTTTTTGTTTAGCCAATTGATTTAATGGATTTGGAGAAGTCTGTGGATTAAATTTATTTTTATAGTGAAAATATGCACCACCAAATAGTAAAAACAGTAAAGAACTTTGCCGATAAATGGCAAGTTGTATAAATTAAAGAAGTATGTACTGAAAACAAAAATATTTTATTTTGCTTAACATGGTAATACGCCCCATTTTGATGTAAAAATCCCTTTATCCCATTTGCTTCCAAAAAAGAATAATCCGTCAAAAAACATCACTGATACCCCCTCCCCCTCCTCTTCATTATCTCCCTGATATTGTAATTTTCTGGTGTTTTTTATTTGTTATTCTTTTCCCATTTCTCACAATTGTTCCGTATTCTTGGTTCAGTGTCCAGCTTTCAAGTCCATTTTGTGGTAACGAACGAACATACAAACATCTCAGACTTCTTACTCTCATTTCTCATTAGATATTTGTCTATAATCGTGACATGAAGATACTTACCACATTATTATAGTAAACATTTTTGCCGTCTTTATACAGGATGCAAGATGTCTTCAGATATTTATTCATTCCATTGTCAGCGTAATTTAACTAAAATTAAAATCAAATGCCTCCCTTCTTCTCGTAAGGGTGCACTGACTGCACAACTCTCTTCCATCTCGAAACAAATGTTTTTTTGTGAAATTAACTTTGTTTTCTGATTTTTGAAAGCAGTAAAATGTATTTTGAATTAAATAAATTACATGAATTTTTCTTTTTTTGTCAAATAATTTAATAACATTTTTTTGGACACCCTGTATAAATAATTATGTAAATGTTTATATTACTGAATAGAGAATTGAACAGCCTTTCAAATGAGCTAGCACACGACCCCTATTCTCATTTAAAAAAAATCATCGATTACGTCATCACGTTCAGATGGATGACGTCACTAGTATACCATATATGCCACAATATCATAACTTAAAAATAAAAATCGACCTGTTTCGGGATTTTTCCGGTTTACGAAAAAACCGAAAGTCGCCGATTTACGAAAAAACGAATTTATTCCTTTCATTTGAATATTGTATTGCAAAAAACTCTTCGGGATTTCATCAATCGATGTTTAAAGAATATCTATCTACCTACCTTGGCAATATTCAAATTTTCAATTTTTCACCTAGTTTTTGAGGGTTAAAATTGGCCGATTTCGCAATTTTTCAATTATTAATCGCTTATATGTCAAAAACTATCATTTTTAGAGAAAAGTCACTAAAGACCTTTTCTGTTTGGAATGATCCAAAAAACCTAAAAAAACTTTTTTCTATGCAAAAAAAATAATTTCAGGAAAAAAACAAAAAAAAAACGTTTAAAAAATTTTTGACCACCTTTTGGTCCTGGCAACATGTAAATTTGTTAAAAGGAGTCTTTTTTGAGTAAGCTTGTGCAAAAAATCCGAATCAGAATATTTTTCCTAGCGGATGCGCAGTGGCTTTCTGGACTAAGTAGTTCTGTTCTGATGTGTGCTGTTCTTACTACTATCTCCAGGATTATATTAAAATGAAAAGGTGAGAGCGTGTCTCCTTGTTTCAGGCCACTGCTTATTTCAAACGATTTTTAGTGCCTTACCTATCTGTACTCTGGCTTTACAGCAATTTTACAAAATGTTACATTTGAAAAAAAAATTATTTTGTTATTTGGTGGTGCATTTTTCGAGCCTGGCAAAAAAATCGGAGAACCTAAGTTTTGCTTAGAACCTAAGTTGAATGATTCAGAATATGTAGGAAATACCTACATTTAAAAATTGAGGTGTTGCAATATCAAAAAAGTTGTTAATACATAAATTCTTTTCATTAGAACTGCCTAAAATTCAGTCTGCACAACTACTCAAAATACCACTTTTAAAAATACATAGTAGGACCAATAAATACAACGCAACTACCAATCTTCTTTAGGTTTGTTCGTAGTACGATCAGCAACCGTTGCCAACCATCAGACGCATGCGCTGTTAACAGTTATCGGTGCACAGTTAGCGATGCTCAATTAACAGTTAGCCATGCGAAGTTAACAGTTAGCGATGCGCAGTTAACAGTTAGCGATGCGCACTTAATAGTTAGCGTTCGTAGACTACGAACGTCTGATGGTTGGCAACGGTTGCTGGTCGTATTACTAACAAATCTTTTCTTTTTTTTTTCATTTCAGTGGCGTGTTTAATTGACAAATTTGAGTATATGCATAAATATCTACATATAGGTTAGGAAATGAAAAACAGAAGAATCCGTGTTTTTAATTCTGTTAAATGTATTAATTTGCTAACAGTGGTCACATAGTCGACATTATTAAAATCCAAATTCTTTATTTAGCGTATGACTTATTACAGTATAACAAAAAATAGTTAAATTTAATTTACAACACAGGCAATAGTTAATAACAAGTAACTAAGTTTACAAACAGGGGGCTAAAAAGTGCGAAGAATCTCGAACAATCAGCCTAATGAGCCATATGTTGAAACTGTTTCTTAGAGTCATCCATGGAATAATTTATAAGAAGTGCGAGGAACAAATATCGGACAGACAGTTCTGGTTCATTAATGCAGTGGGTACGTTCCAGAGAGGCACTTTTCTGAGTACAGGTCCTGATTCAAAGATGCAAGGACGTTAACTGCGACGTATACGCGTGCTTGCTCGACTATGAAAAGGTATTTGACAGAGTTCAACACCAAAAGATGATTAACATTTTAAAAGAAGCAGACTTGGATGACAAAGACCTCAGAATAATTTCAGAACACTACTGGAATCAGACTGCATATATGAGAAGAAACACATCACATAAAAATACTATGTGGAGTTAGACGGGGTTGTGCCCTATCGCTGTTGATATTTAATATGTACTCAGAGAGAATTTTTAACGAGGCTCTATACGAAGTAGACGAAGGCATCCGTCTAAATGGAGAAAGTAAACAATATTAGATATGCCGACGACACCATGGTGATAGCAGATATTTTAGAGGGACCTCGGAGGCTAATGGACAGAATCAAAGAGTACAGGCAACAGTACGGACTAAACATTAATACCCAAAAAACGAAACAAATGATTATCAACAAGGAGAATGTAAACGGGGCTCATTTATACAATAATGGAACGCAGATAGAGCGCGTAACACACTATTGTTATCTGGGTACTATTATAAATGAGCAGTGGAGCAATGTATGTTTTCTCTTTATTATTGTATGGAGTGGAGGTATGGACGCTTACAGATACCACTATTAAAAAACTTTAAGCATTTTAGATGTGGCTTTATAGAAGAAGGCTGAGAATATCATGCACAGCAAGCATCACGACAAAGAAAGTTCTAGGAAGAATGAAGAAGGAACCGGAGATTGTCCCATATAGCACACAACGTCCGATGTACGTCCATATAACGTACATTTAAAGTCCAAACGTCCATGGACCAAAACTGGACGTACTATGTACGTACATTACGGGACGTCCATTGGAAGTTTGATTTCAACGTACATTGGACATCCATTTGTGGTCCATGGATATTTTACACAAAACGCGACTATTATATTAAGCCCCAATACAAACTAAATGAGAATCTTCTTGACAACGTTGTCGCTCTTCGCGCTATCGGTCGTGAAAGGTAGTATTAGGCAGGTACTTTTAGGGGATTATCGCTGTTAATTGTTGTGGAATACTGAAGGAGGGTTTATTTATGATAATTCACAGAATGGCAAACCTGCTTGTATAATATACAACAACGGTACTGACTCTAAAAATAGTTTGGAACAGAAACAGAACAGAGATTAAACCTCTTTTAATGTACATGCTTCCTAAGGCGTCATTAGAGAGTTATTGCCACCGGCAAATAAAGGATCCTTTATTACAGGATACTTTAATAAAGGACAAATACAGGACGGGTCTAAAAGAGTGGTATTGCAAACGCAGTTAAAGAATCTTTTATTTTGACAAATGACATGAAATATTTTTGTAAATATAAAAATAACCTATAAAATTCCATTTGTCGATATAAATTAAAATAAGATAATTGAAGAGTAAAACGTTAAATTTAATTATTTTGTCATTTAAAGATGTTTAGAGAACAACATAATATATCCCATAATACTCATCGTTCAATAATATGGAAGTGCAATAAATTGGAAATACTATTTTAGGAGTTTTTAAATACTTTTGCATTATGGGTATATGTAATGGGGAATTTCTGGAGAATATATTATTAGGGAATAGTGGATATCCATTCCTCAACTACAACTACCGAATGACACCATTCCAGAATTTTCAGACAGAAGTTGTGTTTTTATAATCCATCACAAATCCCTTCAAGAATTGTTATTGAAAGAACATTTGGTATTGTGAAGAGATTTCCCATTTTACCATATGTAATGAGATGCAAGTTACCTTTTATTCAAAGAATAATATCAGCTTGTTCAGTTTTACATATTGCAGTAGTACATAATAGAGAAAACGTTGAAATACTGGCAAATGAGTGTGCTGTTGATATTGATATAGAAGCTGTGGCAGTACATTTTCAACCAGGAGCTAATCTAATGCGACTAAATTGTGTGTGTGTTTGTTTAAAATTATTGTTCGACATTTAAAGCTAGCGCTTAAACTAATTTTATTTTTATTGGACTGCAGTTTGTTAATAAATTTATATAAATATTATATTGGTGACTGATTTTAAGTATTTTATGATCATTAGCAGGTTTTAAATAATAAATTTATAAATATATACATACACGCTATTGGCGTTTGATCTTTTATCCATTATGGCTCTCTCTTTCTTTCTTTTCACCTCTGGATAACTAGTTATCAGGAAGTTTATCTGACAGATTAGATACTAATAGATATCTGACAGAGAAAAACTTCCCGTTAACTAGTTATCCGGAGCTGAAAAGACAGATACTAAGGATACTGTTATATAAACTTCCCAATAATTAGTTATCTGAAAATAAAAAGACCTCTAATCTGTCAGATAAACTTCCCGATATACAAAAAGATAATAGAAGAATTAAGCTTTATGCTGGTTTTTATTAATTTTTTTGGCAATGTTTAAATAAACAAATACTGATGGCATGAAATGGATCACGAACAAGGAGGAATGAAGAAGGAATTGGAGATTGTGTTTACCATTAAACGCATAAAACTGCAGTATCTGGGACACATATGATAAATCAGCACCGTTACTCCCTGCTGCAGTACATATTGCAAGGTACAGTCAAAGGTAAGCGAAGACCTGGTAGAGGGAGAATATCAATGGAACTGTTTCGAATAGCAGCTAGCAAGGTTACGATTGCTATATGATTTCCAACATTCGAAACGGATAAGAACCAAAAGAAGAAGATGGCATGAAAATGAAAGTGTATTAATACTTTTGATTAAAAACTTAATAGATTCTAATCTATAAAAGATTAAATTTTCAAAAATAAATACTTGAACCTTTGTTTTATTTTGTTAACCTGTTGTTATATATCTGTTGAATAGAACTCTATTTTGAATCTAGAATTTTAACAAATCCTAACTTTCATTAAAATTTATTGATCTTATATCTTCAATAAATATTTATTTCTATAGAAAAATGTAAAATATATTGAGTTTAATAAATGAGTTACTGATATTTTAAGTCTGATCATTGTAATTAGTAACAATTTAAAATTATTTACATAATATTCCTTTTTACAACTTCTTGTAATAACTCAAGCTTCAATAAAATGTTCTTTTCTATATTCGTTTGGGTCAAAACATCAATAATCTATATCTCAGAATATTACTTAGAGTTGTTTTTAATAAATAAAACCCAACATACAACTTTAATGATGAAAGTTTAATCAAATATCAATCCCACAATACATAAATTATCAATCCAAAGAAGCGACAAGATAAATTCAAAATACAAGTGAAGTTAGACCTTTCTTCACATTTTTGACACGTTATGTCAAAATAAAGGAACTTTTATTAAAATAAAGGTGTCCTCTAATTTTCCTTAAATACAGGCGGCCTGTATTTTATTAAAAGACAAAAATAAAAGAC
Organism: Diabrotica virgifera virgifera; assembly: GCF_917563875.1. Classification (NCBI taxonomy): domain Eukaryota; kingdom Metazoa; phylum Arthropoda; class Insecta; order Coleoptera; family Chrysomelidae; genus Diabrotica; species Diabrotica virgifera. Next base: position 79,225,143 of record NC_065450.1, on the reverse strand, counting down.
GCAATACTGCGCATGCTTATATGTCAAAATAAAGGATCTTTTATTACAGGTCGACTTAAAAGACGTTGGCATCTAATAACTCTCTATATTAGAGAGTTTAGAGAGATATCGAAACCCTATTTAACATCGTCCTTTAATAAAAGATCCTTTATTTTGACATAAATAACCATGCTTATATGTCAAAAGTGTCAAAATAAAGGATCTTTTATTACCAAACGACGGTTTCGATATCTCTCTTTTAAGCCAACGTCTTTTAAGTCGACCTGTAATAAAAGATCCTTTATTTTGACATATAAGCATGCGCAGTATTGCGTCTTTTATTTTTGTCTTTTAATAAAATACAGGCCGCCTGTATTTAAGGAAAATTAGAGGACACCTTTATTTTAATAAAAGTTCCTTTATTTTGACATAACGTGTCAAAAATGTGAAGAAAGGTCTAACTTCACTTGTATTTTGAATTTATCTTGTCGCTTCTTTGGATTGATAATTTATGTATTGTGGGATTGATATTTGATTAAACTTTCATCATTAAAGTTGTATGTTGGGTTTTATTTATTAAAAACAACTCTAAGTAATATTCTGAGATACAGATTATTGATGTTTTGACCCAAACGAATATAGAAAAGAACATTTTATTGAAGCTGAGTTATTACAAGAAGTTGTAAAAAGGAATGTTATGTAAATAATTTTAAATTGTTACTACTTACAATGATCAGACTTAAAATATCAGTAACTCATTTATTAAACTCAATATATTTTACATTTTTCTATAGAAATAAATATTTATTGAAGATATAAGAGATTGAAGATATAAGATCAATAAATTTTAATGAAAGGATTTGTTAAAATTCTAGATTCAAAATAGAGTTCTATTCAACAGATATAACAACAGGTTAACAAAATAAAACAAAGGTTCAAGTATTTATTTTTGAAAATTTAATCTTTTATAGATTAGAATCTATAAAGTTTTTAATTAAAAGTATTAATACACTTTCATTTTCATGCCATCTTCTTCATTTGGTTCTTATCCGTTTCGAATGTTGGAAATCATATAGCAATCGTAACCTTGCTAGCTGCGATTCGAAACAGTTCCATTGATATTCTCCCTCTACCAGGTCTTCGCTTACCTTTGACTGTACCTTGCAATATGTACTGCAGCAGGGAGTAACGGTGCTGATTTATCATATGTGTCCCAGATACTGCAGTTTTATGCGTTTAATGGTAAACACAATCTCCAATTCCTTCTTCATTCCTCCTTGTTCGTGATCCATTTCATGCCATCAGTATTTGTTTATTTAAACATTGCCAAAAAAATTAATAAAAACCAGCATAAAGCTTAATTCTTCTATTATCTTTTTGTATATCGGGAAGTTTATCTGACAGATTAGAGGCCTTTTCATTTTCAGATAACTAATTATTGGGAAGTTTATATAACAGTATCCTTCTGTCTTTTCAGCTCCGGATAACTAGTTAACGGGAAGTTTTTCTCTGTCAGATATCTATTAGTATCTAACCTGTCAGATAAACTTCCTGATAACTAGTTATCCAGAGGTGAAAAGAAAGAAAGAGAGGGCCATAATGGATAAAAGATCAAACGCCAATAGCATGTATGTATATATTTATAAATTTATTATTTAAAACCTGCTAATGATCATAAAATACTTAAAATCAGTCACCAATATAATATTTATATTTATTTATAAATTTATTAACAAACTGCAGTCCAATAAAAATAAAATTAGTTTAAGCGCTAGCTTTAAATGTCGAACAATAATTTTAAACAAACACACACACAATTTAGTCGCATTAGATTAGCTCCTGGTTGAAAATGTACTGCCACAGCTTTTATATCAATATCAACAGCACACTCATTTGCCAGTATTTCAACGTTTTCTCTATTATGTACTACTGCAATATGTAAAACTGAACAAGCTGATATTATTCTTTGAATAAAAGGTAACTTGCATCTCATTACATATGGTAAAATGGGAAATCTCTTCACAATACCAAATGTTCTTTCAATAACAATTCTTGAAGGGATTTGTGATGGATTATAAAAACACAACTTCTGTCTGAAAATTCTGGAATGGTGTCATTCGGTAGTTGTAGTTGAGGAATGGATATCCACTATTCCCTAATAATATATTCTCCAGAAATTCCCATTACATATACCCATAATGCAAAAGTATTTAAAAACTCCTAAAATAGTATTTCCAATTTATTGCACTTCCATATTATTGAACGATGAGTATTATGGGATATATTACGTTGTTCTCTAAACATCTTTAAATGACAAAATAATTAAATTTAACGTTTTACTCTTCAATTATCTTATTTTAATTTATATCGACATATGGAATTTTATAGGTTATTTTTATATTTACAAAAATATTTCATGTCATTTGTCAAAATAAAAGATTCTTTAACTGCGTTTGCAATACCACTCTTTTAGACCCGTCCTGTATTTGTCCTTTATTAAAGTATCCTGTAATAAAGGATCCTTTATTTGCCGGTGGCAATAACTCTCTATTATCTGAATCTCGTCTTTATGAAAATACATCCTGTGATATATTTGTGTTTTCTGTTATCGTGCAAGTGCAGTCGTGCATTAATGAAGTTCCTAGTTCCTATAATAAAGTATATATTATAATGAAGTTATAGTAAAGAGAAATAAAAAAGGTCTTTTGTGTAATATTTTTAAGTATAAGTTTAGTATTATAAGGAACTATTTCCTATAAAGGCTTTTTGCTATGTATTCACAAAATTATGGATACTAGATTGCTTTCTGAAAAGTGCCCTACAAATGTCCATAAGACGTACATTGAATGTACATAAGGTGTACACTGAAAGCTCCAATACAACGTACAATGTACGTTTGTAGCGGACGTTCTATGGACGTCCAATTTTGTGAACTCTGGACATTCGTTGGACGTCCATCGGATGTCCATTGTACCTTAGCGGGACGTCCATTGGACGTTCCAATGTACACAGATGTACGTCCATTGGATGTCCATAAAACGTACTTGTGCTATCTGGGGTGTTTACCATCAAACGTATAAAACTGCAGTATCTGGGACACGTTATGAGAAATCATCACCGTTACTCTCTGCTGCAGTCCATATTACAAGGTAAAGTCAAAGGTAAGCGAGGATCCGGTAGAAGGAGAATATCATGGCTGCCGAATTTGAGAACATGATTGCTAATATGATTTTCGATATCCGAAACGGATAGGAACCAAAAGAAGAAGAAAAATAACTGCTTAGTAATAAAATAATAAAATTTCTTCACGATCTTGTAGCCTTTAAACTTTGATTTGGTCATTCTGACTTTTAGACCAAGAGGCAGCGCTGAAAAATCTCTTTGAATTTACTAAAGCTAGATTTTTCACAGTTGATTACTGTGAGTGTGTAGAGAAACATACTGCGGTCGGTCAAGCGAAACTTAGAACAGGGGTTACTGAGAGGGTATCAAAGTTGCTTTCCTACGAAGGTAATTATTTCCATTTACTAAGGCTGAAAATCAGTACATACGTTCTAAATTAAATATAAATAAAAGTTATTATAGTCGGTCAGCTGTATGACGGGACAGAGCCGGTCGGTCGGTCGCAATAGTCGATTGAGGAAATGAAGCATTTCGGCTCGCTATTTTTCGTCCAGCATGGATTTACTTGAAATTTTCACAGAAGGTAGGGAATAGTCCTAGGATCATTTTATATATCATGCCGCTATCATACACTAAAACCTTGGGGTGGGAATTTTTTATTACATTTTAATCATGTAATTCTATGGAAAAGTGATTCTAATAAAAAAATGTTTTTTACATTTTCTTCGTAAAACTAATATTTTACGAGTTATTCGCGCTTGAAAATAACAGTTTTTCGACGAAAAGATCGACTTTTTTAAACGGTTTTTTAAAAATACCTCGAAAAATATGCATTTAATAAAAAAAAACTGTAGATATCGAAATTGTATCTTTTAGTAACACAAATCAAATTTTTTTTCCTATAATATGTTTAAGACCAATACAAACCGAGATACGGCATGTTAAAGGTTAGCTTTTTTCTTCAAATGCATAATTTGAAAAATTCAAAGCCAAATAATGGAAAAAATTTGCATTTTTCGAGGAAAACTTTAATAATCTTTTTTCAAGTATACAATTAGACCTTTCAAAAAAATAATAAAAAGTTTCTAGCATGAAAATTAAGCGACTTATAATCAAAAAAATGTCGGTACCTGCTTTTCTCTACGAAAAAAATCAGTTAAAACAACCCCCTAACTACCTTCCTAATTCAAAATTGGTCTTCACCTTTCTGTAGTTCCTTTTATATTTATATTATAAATACACTCAAGGAGTTTGACCTATTTAAAATGCCTAATTTTGGAAAAATTGGAGTTTAAACAAAAATTGATTTTTTGCAATTTGGTATTTTTTACCATTTACTTCACAATATCTCCTAAAATACTGAAGATACCAAAAAAAATTAAAAATTACTAAATTGTAGCTTTTTTTATGACTAAAATTACCCTTTGCATAGATTTTCATTACAGTAAACAGTTAGCCAGTTATAGCTGTTTAAACCTCTATTTACCAGCAAACACCCCCTTATTCGAGCCCGTTAAACCCGCCCGAATTAAAAACTAAGGGATCTTACGGAATTTAATTTACACAGTCTTATAGCTCTTTAAAAATCCTACAAAATCATTTTTGAAGAAACTTTTCGTCGCCAAAAATGTATAGAATATTTTTCGAGGTATTTTCAAAAAACCCTCTTCGTCCAAAAACTGTTATTTTCAAGCGCGAATAACTCGAAAAATATTAGTTTTACGAAGAAAATGTAAAATACATTTTTTTCTTAGAATCACATTTTCCATCGAATTACATGGTCAAAATGTAATAAAAAATTCCCACCCCCGAGATGGGGTGGCAACCACCCCAAGGTTTTAGCATATGATAGCGGCATGATATAGAAAATGATCCTTGGACTATTCCCTACCTTCTATGAAAATTTTAAGTAAATCCGTGCTGGACGAAAAAATTGCGAACCAAAATGCTTCATTTCCTCAATCGACCATTGGGGCCGACCGACCGGCTCTGTCCCGTCCTACAGCTGACCGACTATAATAACTTTTATTTATATTTAATTTAGAATGTGTGTACTGATTTTCAGCCTTAGTAAATGGAAATAATTACCTTCGTAGGAAAGCAACTTTGATACCCTCTCAGTAACCCCTGTTCTACGTTTCGCTTGACCGACCGCAGTATGTTTCTCTACACACTCACAGTAATCAACTGTGAAAAATCTAGCTTTAGTAAATTCAAATAGATTTTTCAGCGCTGCCTCTCCGTCTATTTCATAATAACAATTTTTAAGCGAGTTATTAAGCCGTGAAAACTCGACAACAATTAATTTTAGGGAAAAATCACAAGAGACCTTTTTGCTCAGATTGAACCAAAGAATCTACAAAAAAATCGTGCAAAGTGAAAAATTGATTTTTTGAATTAATTTAAAAAAAAACCTTTTTTAACAATTTTCCGACCGCGGTGTCTACTGGCACCCTGTGGATTTGTTATAAACTCTTTTTGAGTAAGTTTGTGCAAAAAAACGAATCGGAATAATTTAGTACTGGACTAAGCGCTTCTCCACTTTTATTGATAGATCAGAAATTTTTTTTAATGCAAATTTTTCAAATCAATGAGGACATAGAGGACTCATATGGTGGCCTGCTGGTTGTCCGGACCTTGCCCTGGTAGATTTTTCTTTGGGGTTATCCAAAATCACGTGTTTACATTAGGCGATCAACGTGTTTTCAGGATTTGAAACAAAGAATATTATTGATAAATATAAACTAATACGTGGGTCTTGGAAGGGATGACTCACGAATATTAACAGACCTCCTTTATCTTTGACATGGGAATAAATTTCAAAGGGCATTTCAAAATTTTTAGTAGACATATAAATAATCTACATAGTTTTAAATGTACCATTTTAATATCGTCGTCATTGTCGACCACTGTTTTTTTGTATCCATTTCTTTCTACCAGTTTATATGGAAAAATGAATGTAATTCATCCATAATTTATTTGTTACAATAAGTGTTTAGTGTACAAACCATATTTGATAAATTATAATTTGAGAATCTTTTTTGTTTTTTGTTTCCTAGCCGCTTCTGAGATGAAAGTACCAAAGTAGGTGAGAAAGTGTTATCTTTATTACTCAGTTTCAATCATGGACATCACACCAACACTAGGGTGGTTTTTTTGTTTTGCCCAAGCAATTTTTTACTTTCTTGTGATGAAAAATAGAATCTTCAAAATTTCAGACGTTAAAAAGATTTTTTAGAGGTCTCTCAATAATTTTTTTCCCAAAAATTGCGTTAATTTTCGTTTTTTTTTTACTAAACAAACTAAAAAATTGATATTCTGCGTATTTGAGTGCCTTTATTTTTTCCATAAGTTTTTTCTCTTTGAATATCATCAAACTAAATTGAGGAAATCTTAAAAAGGTCTAGGAACAACTATATTTTTTTCTGGAACCTGTTTATATCGATTTTTTGCTATTTTAAAGGTGTTTTTTTTTTTTAATTTTTCTAGATGAGTACAAGGGATTAAACCCTTGTTAATGGACTCTCTTACATCTAATAAAATTTTATGTGTCATATTTTTTAGCAATTTAAGAACTTATTATTAATAAAAATAAATAATTTTACCGCTAGAGAAATTTTTCTAAACACTTAAACCCACCTAGCAAAATTTAAAGAAACATTTACAATTAGCAAAAAATCGAATAAAGAGGCTCCAAAAAATAATACGTGTTCCAGCACCCTTTTAAAGATGTTTTTCATTTAATTTGATAATTTTCAAAGAGAAAAAACTTTGAGAAAAAAATAAAGGCACTGAAATACGCGAAACATGATTTTTTTATTTCGGTTAGTCAAAAAAAAAACGAAAAATACCGCGATTTTGGAAAAACAATTGTTGAGCGACCTCTAAAAAATTTTTTAAGAGCTGAAATTTTCAGGATTTTGTTTTTTCATCACAAGTAAAAAAGTACTTGGGCAAAATATCGAGTTTTGTAACCACCCTAATTAACACATAAAAAATGTGATCTTAGCTTATTTAGTATGTTTGCGAATAAGTTAAAAATATTGGATCAAATGTTTTATTTTCGAATTTTATAAACGAACTTTAAAAACTAAATTTTTTAAAGGATTTTGACTAGTTAACCCTTTATTAATTTTATAGATTTTTTTATATGTTATTCTATTTTTATTTTAAAATTTTATATAGGTATGTATGTTTATTGAGAGGAACTTTAGTGCAATATTTAATGTAAAAAATATACTTATGTTTTACTTCATTGTTTTAGATTAAAAAATATCTCAAATAGCTCGGGTAGCCAATTTACTAAATTTGTCCTTTAATTATAGGCCTGGATCCCGCGTATCAAAAAAAGTTTATTAATAGCAAGCTGAAAATTTGTTAATAGCTTAACGGTGTCTAGTCGGACAAACTTTGATGTATGGGAACACTGGAACAGGAGAAGTTTTAATTGTGGAAGTTTATGATTGTGAAAACTAGCAGGTTGTTTTTAAGTTTGTTCAATAACAAACTTTATACAGGGTGTTTCATTGGGAAACGGAAATACTTTAATGGTGAATAGAGGTCACCGAGCCGGTTCTAGATATAGTACATTTTTTGCCCTACCGTCTTTTATAACCGAGTTACAGGGTGTTTTATCGATTTTGCCCATTTCTTTCCTAAGCCATAACTTTAGAACCACCCTGTATATTTTTTTGATATTTGGTACACTTATGTCTCATTCAAAACTTAAACGACCGACATACTAACCATAAGAAAAATCCAGGTCCGGATTAACAAAAAATTATAAAGTAATTGTGATTTTAAAACAACACCTTGTATATTGAAATTTTGAAAATCTGTTTGCATATTTGAAAAGAGCACAGAAAAGTAAGTTTAATGGTTTGCTTCAATTTTTCGACCAGACAATTTTATGACTTTCATTTTGAAATTATATTGAATTTTTTAATAACTTTGACATTAAAAAGCAGATATTATTAACTTTTAGTTATAAATTATGAAAGTTAATGAATAAATATTAATTTTAAAAATAATCAATACTTATTTACCACATTGGAATGACCCAATTAATAATGACAAGAAAAATCCAGGTCCGGATTAAGAAAAAAATATAAAGTAATTGTGACCTTGAAACAACACCCTGTATATTGAAATTTTGAAAATTTGCTTGTGTATTTTAAAAGAGCATAAAATACTGCGTTAAAAGGTGCATGTCAAATTATTGCGCAGATAATTTAATTACAGCAATTTTGAAATCATATTGATTAATTCTGTCAAGGTCACAAGAAGCTACCAGAAAAATGAAGAACAATCCCAATGTACTTAGAAAATCGATTCGAAATATTTTAAAACAAGCAAGGAAATGCATCGAACAAAATGGCGGACATTTTGAGCAACTGTTATAGTTCAAATATTTTTAATTTATGTTAAATTGTTGAATTGTAACGAATTGTTGTTTTATTAGATATAGTAGTTTTTTTAATTCTTTACTAAATCATTAAAATATCCCAATTCTCGCAATTCTAATTTTTAATGATGTGCATATAGCTACAAATCCAGAGAATCTATGAAGCCAGCGTAGTAAATAATATATTGATTCATTAACATTAAATTATTATTAAAAGTTAATAATACCTGGTTTTTAATCTCAGAGTTCTTTAAAATTTCAATATAATTTCAAAATTGATGTAATTAAATCAACGGCGAAAATATTCAAATAAGCCTTTAATCACAGTTTTTCATGCTCTTTTAAAATGCGCAAACAAATTTTTAAAATTTCAATATACAGGGTGTTGGTTCAAGGTAACAATTACTTTGTATTTTTTTCTTAATCCGGACCTGGATTTTTCTTGTCATTAGTAATTGGATTGTTCCAATGTGGTAAATAAGTATTGATTATTTTTAAAATGAGTATTTATTCATTAACTTTAATAATTTATAACTAAAAGTTAATAATATCTGCTTTTTAATGTCAAAGTTCTTAAAAAATTCAATATAATTTCAAAATTAAAGTCATAAAATTGTCTGGCCGAAAAAGTGAAGCGAACCATTAAACTTACTTTTTTGTGCTCTTTTCAAATATGCAAACAGATTTTCAAAATTTCAATATACAAGGTGTTGTTTTAAGGTCACAATTACTTTATAATTTTTTGTTAATCCGGACCTGGATTTTTCTTATGGTTAGTATGTCGGTTGTTTGGGTTTTGAATGAGACAGGGTGGTTCTAAAGTTATGGCTTAGAAAAGAAATGGGCAAAATCGATAAAACACCCTGTAACTCCGTTATAAAAGTCGGTAGGGCAAAAAATGTACTATATCTAGGACCGGCTCGGTGACCTCTATTCACCATTAAAGTATTTCCGTTTCCCAATGAAACACCCTATATAATATATGAAAAAATGTTTGTCCGACAAATATGTTGGACATTTTAATAAGTCCAACACATAGAACATGTCAAATGACAGGAATTATGTTGGTGGTAAATAGCAGTCTGGTTTTTGCATGAGAGTTTAATGAAAGGGTAACAAATCAATTGGAAGTTCTGTCCGACAAAATACATGGGACGTTTTCGTAGTCTGACGTTTGAAACCTGTAACCTGTTCCACAATTAAAACTTTCCCTGTTCCAGTGTTCCCGTACATCAACGTGTGTCCGACTAGACACAGTTAAGCTATTAACAAATTTTCAGCTTGCTATTAATAAACTTTTTTTTGGCACGCCGGATCCAGACCTAACACGAGTCCCGTATTTCAAAGAAAGTTAATTTTGTTTTTCAGGTAATAACAACAATTTATTTGTATATTTGTTAAAACGTAAAATACGAACCATATTGAAATAAACATTTCTGTAAATTGTACTGATATCCACGTTCTTTTGTGAAGTCTGTATTTTAAACCCTATAATGACCATAACGAACTCATAAAGGAAATTACTGAGAAATCACTATATAGAGTATAATAGATCAGTATTTCTGTCTGATTTACGTGAAGAAAGCATTTGACAGAGTAAGTTTCAAAGACTGACCATCCACCCATCTTCTGTATAATAGGGAAGTTCCCGTAGATATCATAAAAACTATTTAAAAAATCTACCAAAACAAAATGGAAGTCAGAATAAATGGACTTACAGAACATATAGACATAGGCACCGGTATAAGATAAGGAAACGCATTTAGCCCTATGGTAAATGCGTTAAATTGCTTCAATTTAACTATGATGGATGGATTTAAGAGGATATAGAATGGGAAACAAAGAAGTAAAAATACTTTGTTACGCAGAAGACGCAATATTGATAGCCCCAGAGCCACATGAAGATAGTTTGCAAATATTAGTACACAGATTTAATATAAGAGCAAAAGAATTCAATATGACAATTTCATCTTCTTCTTCTTCTTTAAGTACCGTGCCCAAATTTTTAGGCGTGGGTAGCTTCCATAACAATTTGCCGATATCGTTCTCGATCTTGTGCGGCATGTAACAATTGATCTGCTGATAAGTTTTCAAATTTCATCTAAGAAAACTAAAACAATAGTAATTAGTAAAGAACCAATCAGATGTAAAATAGAACTTGATGGCATCGGCATTGAACAAGTAATGGAAATAAAATACCTTGGAATTACACTGTTCAGCTGTGGAGATCTGGACAAAGAAGTGAGAAATCAGGTACAAAAAGCAAATAGACTGGCAGGATGCCTTAATAACACTATATGGCGAAACCAACACATTAACTGTGAGATCAGTTCAAGAATTTATGAAGCCAGTGTAAGACCAATAATGAAATATGCATCAGAAACAAGACTTGATACAGCCACAACACAGCCATAGAAGAAAATGTAACGTACAGTGTATAAACAAATGAAGAAGTATCGGCCGACTGCGCAAAAGATGCAGTGACAAACTTCCATACTGATATCAATCCGAAAATGAAACAGCAGAATTGCTTATAAAGAGGCAGAAGAAGAACAACGAACGAAAGAACGAATTGCAGAAAAAGGTTAAAAAGAGCTCAGGGCGATAATTAACCTTACGTGGACCAAGGATGCCTTCTTATATCACCTTCTCTTTTCATCTTTCATCGAAAATACTTTTCAAAAATTCGTAGTAACTCTCATCTAGATTACATGACAATTTACCCATTTCCAATCTGTACGTGAGTACCTACTGGGCGTATTATTGGGTGCGTTCGGACGACCATAGCGGCTGACTGTAAGCACAAATCGGCTGAGAGGTTGTAACCAGCGATGATAGGGAAAGCTTAGTAAATCTCTCAGCAGCTGACTTCCAGCGGTGTCGTCTGAACGCTATCGCTTACTCCGCTGTCCAGCCGCGATGGTCGTCCGAACGCACCCATTGTTTTATAAAGTTTGCACTTTGTTGCTTTTGACATACATCTCGCCCTAGAGCCAGACCAGACGGGCCATTCTGCATCGCTACTCTGTGCATCCACAGAGTGGCTGAAACAGGCGATTTCTAGCGCCGGCGACTATGCTGCGAAGTGGATCGTTTGGAAGGGTGCGGCGTTTAATGTAATGGATGAGAAAAAATAGTAAGTTTAATCAAATGATTAAAAACTTGCTGGCTAATATATTTTTTTAAAGTGTGTTCGTCAAAATCAGTGTTTCTAATGTCCATAGTTTTAAATATTTTATAAAATTTCAACGCTTTTGAAAAAATACCAATAAACTACATAAATGGAATTAAGAAGAACCAGACAAAAACAACTATATCACAGAAAGCACATAAAAAATCAACCAGTACATCTGGTATCCTACAGGCGTAAAATAGTTTGATACAACCTGACAACTGAGTGAAAGTGAAAAACATGTTAGCTTGCAACCCCCTTTTAACTGATATCTTATCGTTTTGTTTTCAACAACAAACAAGATTGTAAGTATTTGTTTTGTTCAGTTCAAATGCATCCAATGTATAATAAAATGTAAGTATAAATAGAGAAAACATTGCTTATTGGATTTATTCTTTTCGATAGGGCTACCTTCTTTAAAATCAGAAACAAATAATTCAAAGATGACGTCCCACGCTTTTCCTTTTAATGCCCTATAAATATGCCCTCGGGATCTTGTAGCACATATATCCTGTCTGTTTTGCACTTCAATCAAAAACCGTTCCGAATCGAAATTCATTTTAGGTGCTCACCCTATAAATTCTCGTAAACATCTGCGGCAGCTACAACAGTGGTCCGTCTGAATGGCGTTTGCCACTAGTGGACGCTACTAGCACTGAGGCTCGGCGACTGTGGCTGGCCACAGTCGACTTGTTTAGAACTGAAATCTCAAAAGTGAAAATAGCTGTGATGATTACCAACCTCCTTAGAGGAGACGGTACCTAAAGAAGAAGAATAAGTAGCTTATTTCCAAGTCATCGAGTCCATATTGTCCACTGTCCATAGTGTCACTGTTCAGTCAATATGTGCTAAATTTGCTACTGAAAGTCATCCATAACCGAATATATCAAAAACTGGACATAGACATTAATGATACACAATGTGGCTTTCGCAAAGCTAAACGTCAATCAAGATATACAGTGAGGACGTTTAAGTTGGAATAAATTCATTTTCTCAAAAATGGGCGACTCTGGAGATAAATAAAAAAAATATTAATTTGAAAAATAAACATTGCTTTACGCTTAAATTAAATGTTCAAACTTCTAAGAGGCAGGTGGGTGGCAGCTTTAATATTGAGTTTAAGCGAAAAACAATATTTATTTATCAAATAAACATTTTTCTTGTTTTCGGACAACAGTAAAATGTATTTCGAATTAAATAAATTATATACATTCCTCTCTTTGTCTCAATTAATTTAATTCAAAAAAATTTTTTTTTGGGTACCCTGTATAAATAATTATGTTAATGTTTATATTAGTGAATAGAGCATTGAATAAGCTTTCGAATGAGCTATCACACGACCCCTATTCTCATTTAAAAAAATCATCGATTACGCCATTACGCCTAGATGGATGACGTCACTAGTATGATATATATGCAAAAAATTATAATTTAAAAATAAATATCGACCTGTTTCGGCATTTATCTCCAGAGTCGCCTATTCTCGAGAAAATGAATTTATTCCAACGCAAACGTCGTCACCGTATATCTGTGTTGTATTGATTATAATAAAGTACGACGTGAAAAATTAATGAATGTCCTGAAATCAAAGAAGATATACTACAATGACCTCAGGATCAATGACCTCAGCTGTCGGAGGAAATTGAAATCAGACGTGGGTGTGAGACAGGGATGCGTATTGTCGCCAGTTCTTTTTAATGCCTACTCGGAAGAGATGCTAAAAAGGGTGAAACAGCTGGAATAAAGGTAAATGAGTTCCCATTAACAATATTAGATTTGCGGATGACACTTGTCATCTTAGCCGAAAATATTGAAGATCTTCAGAGACTGGTGAAAACAGAATGCGGTGTATAGCCAAGAATACGGTCTAACAATGAACATCGAGAAGACAAAATCTATGAGAATATCTAAAACGCAAATAAATAACGAGAATCTCTTATTCAAATCTCTTATATAAATAACGAGAAATTAAAATTAGAATAGAAAAGGCTAGAGCTAATTTTAACAAAATGAGAAAAGTGGTGTGCACAAGAGATCTGAAGTTAGAGCTAAGAGTAAGGTTGGCTAGGTGCTACGCTTTCTCGACTTTGTTTTACGGAATGGAAGCTTGGACCTTGAATGCGGCACCAATGAAAAAACTGGAATCATTCGAGTTGTGAGTGTATAGAAGAATTCTGAAAATATGGACAGAACACGCCACAAAGAGGTTCTGAGAAAGATGAATAAAGAAATGGAAGTCTTATAAATACAATTATAACTAGAAAATTGGAATATCTCTGACATATTACACGTGGAGAGAGATACAACTTGCTCCAATTGATTATGCAGGGAAAGATTCAAGGAAAAAGAAGCATAGGGAGACATAGAATATCATGATTGCGCAACGTGAAAGAATGGTACGGATGTACCGGGTGTCCCAATAAGAATGGCTCTCGGCCATATCTCAGGAATCGTTTATAGTACAGCTTTGAGAAAAAAATATTTATAACAAAGTTGCCTCGGGAAAAGCCTGGAAATTATTTTCATAATTGTAGGTCCACCGCTAGAGGGCGTAATTGAATATCAAAAATTAAAAATACAAAATTTACCTAATGAAAGGGCACTGGAAATCCAATCATCGTATTCTTCATAAAATTCTGCGCATATTTGATTTCACAAGTTTAAGTCTACCTTTACAAATAAGAGGTGGGAGTGAGTGAGAACCTTGTTATGAAAAAATGGCTATAAGTCCGGTTCTGCTAAATCGAATTTTGCATAACTGGTCTTGTTGAAAACAGCTCTTTTTCGTCAATGTAAGTGTCTTATTTTCTAAATAGCCTAAAAAGTAATATGCAAATTAGGAGGCGCTATTTAATTATTTTCAGAAATCTAGTTTTATTTGGAAAATATTAAATACAAGTGTGCATTTTTAATCCTGTTTTACAAAATTAGACCAAATTAGCAACTTAATACCGAAAACCGCATGTCGATACCTTTTTTCTATCTCGAGATATCTTAAAAAATGTGTAAATTTTAAACATAACTGTTACTGTCACCGGTAAACGAGGTTAAGGAAAAGTAGTGTGCTATGGAAAAAACAAATAAAAATTTTCCAGATGTAAACGTATATAATTAATTAAAACAACAATAAGACAAACAACACTATAAAATATAACAAAGAAATAAAAGCAACTACTTATTTAGTCTTAGTGAGTGCCTAAAGGTTCAAATTGTTGCCCATCATTTTCGATGCAAGCATTTACTCTTTCAAGAGTAGAGTGAATAGCAACAGATTTAACTGTTTTAGACTTTTATTTTTATGGGGACGGGTTAAAGACCTTGTTTATACTGGGTTGGGCTAAAGAATGGAACCAAGCAAATATCTTTGAAACGAAAAGAACAATCTTTTTGAAACTTTGCATGCAAGTACAGTGACGCAAAACGCATCTGTTGCTATACTTTTTGTTACTAGTTCACTTCCGGTTTCACCGAAAATACCCTTAACTTATTTATTTTAAATGGGACACCCTGTATATTTTTGCAGATTTTGAAAGAACTTATTATTTTTAATTCATACATACCAAATTTGGAAGAAAAAAATAGTTAAAAAGTGTCTGTAGATAATTTTTTGTATTAAAAATAAACGAATACTACCATCCATACTATAGACTAAAACTATTGTTGTATTTATTTGAATTTAGCATAGTAGGTAACTGTTACTGAACTAATTGACAGAAATAAGTTTTATTCAAAATGGTTCATTTAAGTGAAAGAGATCGCATTGAAATATTAATGATAATCGGTCATGGTGATCGTGTTAGAACTCATGACGAGGTGTGTAATATTTTTAATGAATTGCATCCTGAAAGAAGTCCTATATCACGTTCAACGGTTACTAAAACATTGAAACGTTTTAATGCAGCTGGGATAGTAAAAAAGTTGCCAAAAACTGGAAGACCACGGATTGCAACGAACGAAGTTATTAAACAAAGTATTGCAATTGATTTAGAGGAATCACCTCAAACTTCCACAACAAATTTGGCACTAAACCATGAAATAAGTCAACGTTCTGTAAGGAGAATATTGAAAATGGAAAAATATCATCCGTATACGCTGTGAGCTCGTACGTAGAGGGGATATTTACAAATTGGCGAGCGCCAGTAGTGACAAGTCTGTAAACCTTTACCGGAAATTTGACATAAATGTCAAAGTGATTAATTTAAAATTAAAATTAAAAACATTAATTATAAAAAATACTAGTTGGTCAGAGCTGTGGTATATATTTTTACCTTAAATATACTTACGTTTTAAATACTGAATTTAAGTTTTTTTAATGTTCTATTAATATATTAATCTATTAATCTTAGCGCCATCTACACGATAATTGTGAAAGTATCCGAAGTAAGAAATTCATATTTTGTCAATAGAACGTCAAAATGATTAGCAAAATCTTAAAAAAATCGATTACAATTTAATTACTTTTTTGCGTTGTAAATGTTAAGCGATAACAATTAAATAATAAATTTAAAAATTACCGGTGAAAGTTGAATTAGTAGTCCGCTAGGAGCGACACCAGCGAAGCTCACAGCGTATAAGATACAATTGGTTCAAGAATTGTCTGATGATGATTTTGACCGACGACGGCTAGAGTTTTGCGAACGAATGATGGACATTTGTAACAATGACGAACATTTTGCAAGTAATGTAGTGTTTTCCGATGAGGCAACTTTTTGCTTAAATGGAACCGTTAACCGCCATAACTGTAGGTATTGGTCGAATGAGAATCCTCATTGGATTATTGAAGCACATACCCAACATCCACAAAAGTTAAATGTTTAGATGGGAATTGTTCAAAATAGACTAATAGTCCCTTTTTTCATAGACGGAAATTTGAATGGTGACAAGTATTTAAATTTACTAAATAACCAAATTATTCCTGCACTTCAACAGAATGGCCAGTTACCACAAAATTTTTGGTTTCAACAAGATGGAGCGCCTCCCCACTATGATCAACGGGTTAGGGATTTTTTGGATATGAATTTTCCAAATCAATGGATTGGACGTAGAGGATTCCTAGAGTGGCCAGTTCGTTCTCCCGACCTCAACCCGTTAGATTTTTTTCTTTGGGGTTATCTAAAATCACGGGTTTATGTTAATAGACCAACATACTTGCAGGATTTGAGACAGATAATAATTGATGAATGTGATCTAATACGTGGAGAAATTCTGGAAAGAGTGACTCAAGAATTTATTTATAGGCTTGCACGTTGTCAAGAGGTGAATGGCGGGTATTTTCAACATTTGAAATGATTTTTTTTATTTTTATTATCATTGGTCTAACGTAAATAAAGTAACCTATTTTTTAACTGTAAAGAGATTTATTTCTTGTTTTAATAGTTTTTTCTTCCAAACTTGGTATTTATGAATTACAAATAAAAAGTTCTTTTAAAATCTGCAAAAATATAAAGGGTGTCCCATTTAAAGTAAATAAGTTAAGGGTATTTCCGGTGAAACCGGAAGTGAACTAGTAACAAAAAGTAAAGCAACAGATGCGTTTTGCGTCACTGTACTTGCATGCAAAGTTTAAAAAATATTGTTCTTTTCGTTTCAAAGATATTTGCTTCGTTCCATTCTTTAGCCCAACTCTGTATATACTTGTTGATAGAGAATACGAAACGCCATTCAAAGCATTGCGAAAGCAGAAATTGAGACTGCTGTTCAATCTACTCGTAAAAGAGTAAATGCTTGCATCGAAAATAATGGGCGACAATTTGAACATTTAGGCAGTCACTAAGACTAAGTAAGTAGTTGCTTTTATTTCTTTGTTATATTTTATAGTGCTGTTTGTCTTATTGTTGTTTTAATTAATTATATACGTTTACATCTGGAAAATGTTTATTTGTTTTTTCCATAGCGCACTACTTTTCCTTAACCTTGTTTACCGGTGACAGTAACAGTTATGTTTAAAATCTACACATTTTTTAAGATATCTCGAGATAGAAAAAAGGTATCGACATGCTGTTTTCGGTATTATGCTGCTAATTTGGTCTAATTTTGTAATACATGATTAAAAATGCATACTTGTATTTAATATTTTCCAAAGAAAACTAGATTTCTGAAAATAATTAAATACCGCCTCCTAACTTGCATATTACTTATTAGGCTATTTCGAAAATAAGACACTTACATTGACGAAAAAGAGCTGTTTTCAACAAGACCAAGTATGCAAAATTCGATTTAGCAGAACCGGACTTACAGCCATTTTTTCATAACAAGGTTCCCACTCACCCCCACCTCTTATTTGCAAAGGTAGACTCAAACTTGTGAAATCAAATATGTGCAGAATTTTATGAAGAATACGATGATTGGATTTACAGTGCCCTTTCATTAGGTAAATTTTGTAAAATTTTGATTTTTTAATTTTTGATATTCAATTACGTCCTCTAGCGGTGGACCTACAATTATGTAAATAATTTCCAGGCTTTTCCCGAGGCAACTTTTGTTATAAATATTTTTTTCTCAATGCTGTACTATAAACGGTTCCTGAGATATGGCCGAGAGCCATTCTTATTGGGACACCCGGTACATCAAATGAACTTTTCAGAGCAGCCGTCTTCAAAGTCCGAATAGCTATGGTGATTGCCGACCTCCCTTCGCGGATATGGCACTTGAAGAAGAAGAAGTCCATATAGCAGTATCGAAAACACGTAGCTTCTCAGAGCTTCTAGGTACCCTCAGTTCTAATCTAAGGGTTTTATTGCAGAGCAGAGAATTGTTTTTATAAACGCATTTCTTGTTATTTAGCCTTGGTCCGTATATTTATTATTGTTTGATCATTATTTTTCTGAAATCCAGGTTCCCGGTATTCGTATTTATGAATCCTTTCTATAGGTAGGTATATCTTCCAAATTGTAGGATTTGTACCTATACCTATTTTGTTATTAGGTACATATCATGTTAGGTACCTATCTATTTTGCTCTTAGTTGGTCTAGAAATTAGTTTATACAAAGATTATGAATGTATGGACGATTAAAGCATAAACAAAAAGGAAAAAAATGCATGAAATAAATAATTTGACAATAAGAATAAAGTTTTAAATTTATTATAAATTTTGATTACATAGTTTTATTTTCAATTATTATTTATTTTATTTTCAATTCCCTAAATAAGTAAAATAATCTACTTCCTGCATAATAAATATTCTACAAAGAAACCAACAAAAAAATTGTGAATCAGTAACCTACTCTACAACAATCTCGCGCATCGACTTTTGAGCTCACGCGCAGCAGTTCTTCCTTGTAGGATAAGGTTCTTACAGGTTTCTTTTCGTGATTCAGATCGTTACACGGTGGCGTCAGTTTACAGTATTATTTTAAATTCAAAATCATCCGGGTTATTTTATAATATAAAAATGTAATACTCGTACAGAAAAGTGAATAATGTGCGGTGGTTTCCTAATAATTATGATATTTCGCGTTATAAAAGACAAAACTCTAACGAACGGCAAAAATAGTGAGCAAGTTTTCATATTCAAATAATATACTTACTTCTGATTTTTGTAAAAGGTAAGTCATGAAATTGTTTATCGTTTATTGTATTCTTATTCACATTACTATACATTTATTATACACTGCTTATATTTTCATATTAATTATTATCTATTGCTGAAAATTTAATGTACAAAATTAGTTTCAAATTCACAGTAGGTAACTCGTTTGAAAACGGATTCGTTGACAGGTACGGACATTATATTTTAAGGCAAAATTGTACACAAAATTGAAATTACAAACGCAAAAAATGAAAAGAGAATTTATATTTAAGTATCACAATCTACTTCTTTTTAATTGAATTTATTTTTAAATATTAGCATCACTCCAAATCTGGCCATCTGTAGGTAGATTTCTAAGATGGTTCTGAGAATCAATTTGACAGATGAAATTTAGTGAATATTATGCAGTTTTTGAAGCGAAAACATTTTTAATTTAATTAATTTATTGATACTGTTGATTATTTACGTATCTGTCTAATTTTTAATACAATATTATATTATTTAGTTATTTTATTATCTGTTGCTATTTTTACACTATACGTACCCTTAGTTTCGATTTCTTTGCTTTCCACTGTTTTGCTTGTAGGTTGTGCTACCTATTTGTTTCTTTCTTTCCTTTTTTGCATTTTGTCATCTATTTCTTTTCCAGTTTCGTTCTTGAAGATGAGCGTTTGCTTTTCAGCAACAGTCATAGTTTTGGGTTTCTCGCTTTGCTTGTCTCTTTGACTATAGTTTTTTCAGTGATTTTTTCTGTAGCTTTCTCTGCTTTAGCAGTGATTTTTTTACTTTTTTGTATTGGGCTTTCCACCCTTCGTCTATGTTTTTTGTGTTAATTGTTTCTGTGTATTCTGCGGTATTCCTTGAACTTCTTGTTCGTGGGTCTTTTCAATACGGAACCAATTAAATATAGTACATTCTTTCACGCATTTTGGCGTGGCCAAAATGCGTTCTATATGCTGAAGAAAACATGGGAGTCCAATAAATTAACAACCAAAACCAAAATCAGGATATTTAATACAAATGTAAAGAGCACTTTGCTATATAGTCCGTTCTTTAACGGTAAAATATTGCAAAACCTCTAAATTTTAAAGAACCGCTTAGATTGACATGAAATTTGGCATACACATAGCTAACAAGTCAAAGAAAAAAAAGTGATATTGTGCCGATATGTGCTTTTGCCCTGGGGGTGGTTTTCACCCCCTCTTGGAGGTGAAAAAATATTCGTCCAAAGAAAGTCAGGAAATGGATAAACTTGCTAATTTTAAGTAACTTTTGTTCTATAGAGTTTTTTCACTAAGTCAATACTTTTTGAGTTATTTGGCAGTGAATATGTTCATTTTTTCAACAAAATAACCACGCTTTTAGACGGTTTCTCGCAAATAACTCAAATAGTAAGTATTTTGTCGAAAAAACATTCTTAGCAAAAATATAGCCTGTAAAAAATTTTAAAAAATGGTGTATATATCACGTCTCTATACCTAGTAGAAGCAGAGTTATAGCTAATGAAAAATAGGTTCATATTCGTCAAATTCCAAATGGAATACTTTAACGTGAAATAACCAAAAATGAAGCACATTTCGGGGAAAACTCATTACAACTTATTTAAAGTGTTAAAAAAAGCTTCATTTTTGTTTTGTAAAAAATATTTCTAGCATCAAAATTAAACAAGTTGCGCTCAAAATAAAGTTAGTCCCTTTTGGTTTTGGTAAAAAAATCGGGAAAATCACCCCTAATCAGTATCTCAAATGGACTTAATCGTTACGACTTCACAAGTTTCTTGACTCGTGTATGTATTGTTTATATGATCTGTAAGTTTCATCGGTTCAAAGTCCTTATTTTTTAAAGGGCTGTAGTTAAAAGGGGTTGAACGAGCCACTGATCACGAATGTATGCAAATTTCGAAACACCAAATCTTAGTAAATTTTTGTCTAACAGAAAAACTAAAAATACATGATATTCAGAAAAGCAAATCTACTTTTTTTGTTTTTCGAGATTTTTGGTATCTCTAACAATTTTTAAGTTATTTTGAAAAAAAGCATATTTTTCAAAATTTAAATTTTTAAAAATTTTACTTTGAAACCAAATTTTTTTAAAAATAAGCACTTTGAATAGATGAAACTTACAGATAATATAAACACAACATAAGTCAAATAATTTGTGGAGCGGTAACGATTAATTTAATTTAAGTTGCTAATTAGGGGGTGGTCTTCCCGATTTTTTTTTGCAAAAACAAAAGGGACTAACTTTATTTTGAGCGTAACTTGCTTAAATTTAATGCTAGAAACTTTTTATAAAAACAAAAATAAAGGTTTTTTTAAACACTTTAAAAAAGTTATAATAGGTTTTCCAAAAAGTGCTTAATTTTTTGGATATTTCACGTCGAAATATTCTATTTGAAATTTGGTGAATATGAATGTATTTTTCATTGGCTATAACTCTGGTTCTGCGAGATCCAGAGACCTAGCGCGTACACCATTTTTTTTACTTTTTTATAGCCTATATTTTTGCTAAGAACGTTTTTTTCGACAAAATACTTAGTTTTTGAGTTATTTGCGAAAAACCGTCTAAAAATGTGGTTATTTTGTTGAAAAATGAACATATTCACTTGCAAATAACTCGAAAAGTGTTGACTTAGCGAAAAAGCTCTATAGAACAAAAGTTACTTAAAATTAGTCAGTTTACCCATTTCCGGACTTAGTTTGGACATATATTTTTTCACCCCCAAGAGGGGGTGAAAGTCACCCCCAGGGCAAAAGCATACATCGGCACAATATCACTTCTCTTTGACATGTAAGCTATATGTATACCAAATTGCATGTCAATCCAAGCGGTTCTTTAAAAGTTAGAGCAAAAACCGTGAAAGAATGGACTAATATGCAGCAGAAACTTGGAAAATAGAGAAAAAGATTATACAATACTGAGAATGTGCGTAATTACCATTGCGAATGTGCAGAGCAGATACTGAGTATATACTACATTACAGTACTTAAACGTTCTATGTATATACTTAGAATGTACTACCGCACTTCTTTTCAGTATATACCAAGAATGTTCTTTTTAGAACATTCCAAGGACGTGCTATAAACCTTCTATGTGTATACTTAGAACATACTACCGCACATCTTTTTAGTTTATACCAAGAAGGTACTTTTTAGAATATTCCAAGGAAGTGCTATAAACCTTCTATTTATATACTAAGAACGTACTACCGCACATCTTTGTATGGGAAGAATATTATATTTTTAAGAATACATATTCTAAGAAAGTGCTATCAACTGCTATATTGCTTAGAAGTATGTTTTCACCATCACCTAATCTCATCTTAGGTTCTACTGGTTCTACCAAATATCTATTTACATATTTTAATTGCAAATGAGAATGTATTTAGTACCTACATTCTACAATATTACTTAAAAAGTAAGTACATATTTATAAATTTTAGTTATTTATATAAATCATTATATAATATTTAGCTAAACTAAACTATGCATAATAAGTAACTAAAATTTATATAATACTTATATGTACTTACCTATTTAAGTAATATTGAGTTATCAAAATAGATTATATGTATTTTGAAGCACCGCAAACAAAATAAACAGATTATGTATGTTCTTTAGTCCTAGTACTACATCATTCGCTTTCATCCTTAACACTGCCTGCATAGATCCATAGATGATGATACAAATAATGAAATAATGCCTGTTTTCATTTTACGGTTTTTTCCTATCCCTGATCCATTCATTCCATTCAGGTAAGAATAGAAATGGTCAGAATATGATGGGGGGGGGGGGGTTATGAATGTTGTGGAATAACAAAATCGGTGGTCAGTGTTGCCAAACGGATAGAAATTTCCCTTTTTGCGGGAATTTTCAACAGAAAAGGTGATAAAGGGAAAAAGTTAACTCAAAAGGGAATTATTGTTCCAGTCCAAATTGTAAAATATTAAGAAAAAATCAAAATATTTGAAAATAATTCAACATATCTTCTCAGATTTTGTAAACAGGAGGGAAGTTTTTTTTTATAAAAGTGGGAATTTTTAAGGTAAGTTGACGGAAAAAGCTTACTCGACGGTTGGCAACGCCAAAGCCTTTGGTTGCTTTGGTTGTGCAGTTTGGCACATTTTGGTTCTGCGAAATGACCTATTGAATTGAATGTACCTAAATTCAAATTCCAAGGATGTAAAAATACTAATGATTCATGATAAACTCGAAATGGTAAAGTCATTTCAGTTATGAAAACGAATTTTTAATAGTATCTATGTAAACATTAATACAATTAATGTTTAAACTTTTTTACCCTACAACAATTTTGAAATGAAATTCGTCCAATACTACCTACATACATAAATTTTATTAATTATGTATTCTAAAAAATAACGAAGTTGATAATCTATAAGGCTAATATTATACTTCCTATACATACAAATTATTTTTAAGACATTTTAAAAGTATCTACTTATAAGTATGTGTTAAGAATGTACTTATAAGTATGTGCTAAGAATATTCGATAAAGGTATATTCTAAGAATAAACTTTTACGAATATTCCGAGATCCTACGTACACGAATATACTTAGTATATTCGGTACGAGAATATACTTTGAAGTATATGCAAAAAACATGAAATTTAGAATGTTTTTTAAGGTAGATGCTATGCTTGTACTACACATATACTAAAAAGAATATACTCCGACGAATGTTGGTAGTATATGCTTAGAACATGATGCGAACATCATTGTTATGTGGGAAAAGGTTCAAACATTTGTAAATAGATGTAGTCCGTTCTTTAACGGTAAAATCGCTTGGATTGACATGAAAGGTATACACATAGCTAAAAAGTCAAAGAAAAAAAGTGATATTGTGCCGATATGGTGCTTTTGCCCTGGGGGTGGTTTTCACCCCCTCTTGGGGGTGCAAAAATATTCGTCCAAAGAAAGTCAGGAAATGGATAAACTGGCTAATTTTAAGTAACTTTTGTTCTATAGAGTTTTTTCACTAAGTCAATAGTTTTCGAGTTATTTGGCAGTGAATATGTTCATTTTTTCATACCACGCTTTTAGACGGTTTTTCGCAAATAACTCAAATTTTAAGTATTTTGTCGAAAAAAACATCCTTACTAAAAATATAGCTTGTAAAAAATTTAAAAAGTGGTGTATATATCACGTCTCTACACCTAGTAGAAGCAGAGTTATAGCTGATGAAAAATAGGTTCATATTCGTCAAATTCCAAATGGAATACTTTAACGTGAAATGACCAAAAATAAGCCCATTTCGGGGAAAACTCATTACAACTTATTTAAAACGTTTAAAAAAAGCTTCATTTTTGTTTTAAATTTTAAATTTTAATTTTGAAAAATATGCTTTTTTTCAAAATAACTTAAAAATTGTTAGAGATACCAAAAATCTCGAAAAACAAAAAATGTCAGCATTGCTTTTCTGAATATCATGTATTTTTCTGTTTTTCTGTTAGACAAAAATTGATTGATTTGGTGTTACTAAATTTGCATACATTCGTGATCAGTGACTCGTTCAACCCCTTTTAACTACAGCCCTTTCAGAAATAAGGACTTTGAACCGATGAAACTTACAGATCATATAAACAATACATACATGAGTCAAGAAACTTGTGAAGTCGTAACGATTAAGTTCTTTTGAGATACTAATTACGGGGTGATTTTCCCGATTTTTTTACCAAAAAAAAGGGACTAACTTTATTTTGAGCGTAACTTGTTTAATTTTGATGCTAGATTTTTTTTTATAAAACAAAAATGAAGCTTTTTTAAACACTTTAAATAAGTTGTAATGAGTTTTCCCCGAAATTTGCTTCATTTTTGGTTATTTCACGTTAAAGTATTCCATTTGGAATTGGACGAATATGAACCTATTTTTCATTAGCTATAACTCTCCTTCTTCTAGGTATAGAGACGTGATATATACACCGTTTTTTTTAATTTGTTACAGGCTATATTTTTACTAAGAAGGTTTTTTCGACAAAATACTTACTATTTTAGTTGTTTGCGAAAAACCGTCTAAAAGCGTGGTTATTTTGTTGAAAAAATGAATATATTCACTGGCAAATATCTCGAAAAGTATTGACTTAGTGAAAAAACCCTATAGAACAAAAGTTACTTAAAATTAGTCAGTTTATCCATTTCCGGACTTACTTTGGACGAATATTTTTTCACCCCCAAGAGGGGGTGAAAACCACCCCCAGGGCAAAAGCACATATCGGCACAATATCACTTTTTTTTGACTTGTCAGCTATGTGTATGCCAAAATTCATGTCAATCCAAGCAGTTCTTTAAAATTTAGAGGTTTTGCAATATTTTACTGTTAAAGAACGTATTAATAGTCCAGAGTACCTATATTAAGGATTTTCTCATGACACTTAAATATCCATTAGTTGACAACCAGAGGCGGATCTACGGGGAGGGAAAAGGGGAAATTTCCCCCCTAACAAGGTCCAAAATTAGAGAAAAAATTGTTGAAACATAAAAATATATTGGATGACATGAAACTTAATCCACAGACAAATTCAACCCAATAAACACGCTAGTTATTAAAATTAAGGGAATTTAATGCATATACGTTATTATTTATTTCTTTTATGTAGTTTGGGTTTATCTTTTTAGATATGATTGTTGCTCTTGCTAGTTGTCCTATTGGTCCTCTTCAGTCAAAAACTTTTCTGACTATGGCATCTTCCTCTCGCTTGATTACATGCCCTCTAAGGCGTGCTAACTTAATGAGTTTTACAAAGTCAGGTTCTCCAAAACTTCTATACAACTCAAAGTTGTAACGCCTGAGTCACAAACCTTGTTCTTTTATCCCTCCATATATTCTTCTTAGGATTTTTCGGAAGAATTCTAAAAGATCTAATATGTACCATCCATACGAATCAGAGCAACAAAGCGGCTTTAGGGCAGGTAGATCCACAATAGACAACATTTTCTCTATAACTCAAGTAATAGAAAAAAGGCTGTCAAGAGCACAAGAGTTGAATTTACTCATGGTAGATCTAGCGAAGGCATATGACACGGTCCCTATTAAGGGACCAGACCAGACTCTAGACTCTAGACTATGAGATGCACTAGAAAACACCAGCATAAATGTATCTATTATACAGGCACTCAAAGAACTATATAGAAACACGACATCCAAAATTAAAAGCGAAAATAAAATATCACAAGGTTTCCTGGCCACTTAAGGTCTAAGGCAAGGATGCTGTATATCGCCAGTATTGTTCAATATATGTATATATTGACGAAGCCTTTAGACTTAGACAATGGAAGAAGAAGTGCAATGGAATGGGACTACCGATAGGAGATGGAGATGAGATACTCTACATGCTGCACTGCACTATGCAGATGACCAAATTGTAATTGCACAGGACAAGGATGATCTTGTATATATGGCAAGGAAACTAATAGAGTAATATAGAAAATACCAAAAAAACACAATATCTGTGCGTAGGACGGGAAGAAACAGAGAACCTGAACCTGGAACAGGAGACAATTACAAGCTGCAATGAATACATATATCTGGGAATAAAACTAACTAATACAGGACGAAATAAAGGAAATATTAAGGAAAGGATAGTAAATGGAAAACAGGTGATAGGAGCCCTGAATTCTGTACTGTGGCAAAAAAATATAAGAACAGAAAATAAAAAACGAATTTTCAACACCATATTAAAACCAGTCTTATGGAGCTGAAGTCTGGCAATTAACCAACAAGTACAAAGATAAATTACTAGCCACTGAGATGGATTTTTGGAGAAGGTTAGCAAGAAGATCTAGACTAGAACACATAAGAAACGACGACATTAGACAACAAATGGAAATAAAAAGAACAATCATAGATGACATCGAAAGACAACAGCTAGTTTGGTACAGACACGTAAGACGAATGGAGAATCCCCAAAAGTGTTAGAATGGACCCCACAGAAAAATGAAAACGAGGAAGACCAGCAACTACATGGATAAAGGGCATCTCCAAGGCGATGTCTGAAAGAAATCTAAGAGAGGAAGACTGCCACAATAGAAAGGAGTGGCGATTAGGAACGGAAAGGCGTAGAGCACTATAAAACCGATATATTATAGGATTTTTCGCTCAAAACGTTTGAGCAGTTCTTTGTCATTCTGTGTAAGTGACCAAGGTTTTGAACCATATTATGTTAACACTGGTCTTATTACTGTGTTATAGACAGTCAATTTAATTTTTCTAGATACTTTTGAGGACATATCGATGGTTAAGAGCGCAGATATAGTATGTCCAAATATCTTAATTGTTGAGGAGAACGTTTTGAAGTTTTCGCGTTACTTTTTGTTTGATACTGCTGATATACCGATATATCATAATGTTTGGGTAATAAGTTCGGGTATCATTATTAGCTTAATGTAGATATTTTTTAAAATATTATGTATTATTGGGTTAAAAAATATTTTTTTTGAAAATGTGTATGGACATACAACATAAGGTATGTTACTGCATGCCCGGACAAACAGTATTTACGGCCATGATAAGTTTGATCGCGTGAGCACTAATATTGTATGTCCCAAAACATACTATGTTTGTAGACTTCCAAACGGACATAAAATATCTGTGCAAGTCGGCTTTAGTACAAATGGGAAATACTATATTTTGGCAAGGCCGTTTAACCCATTTACAATCATTCTGGACTTGCAATAATTATGCAGAACATTCATATGACCCACTGGCGAAGCGTCCATGTAACCATTGTTACCATTGGTAACAGTTAAAATTTGTAAATAAATATTTTATGACTACTATGAAATAATTCCATTTATATTTTTTAAAAATAGAAATATTTGTTAATAGTATCTACCTAATTCAGTAAAATAACCAACTAGACGCACGAAAATATCAGCGAGTTTATAGTATCGTTCGCGGTAACGATTCCGTACTTGTCCAGGACAACTTCGCATGCGCACTTTAAAAATCGCATGCGCACTTTAAAAAAGAGATCGCTCTTTTTTAAAGTGCGCATGCGAAGTTGTCCTGGACAAGTACGGAATCGTTACCGCGAACGATACTTATGTAAAATCGGTTGCACGCATAGAGGTATATATTAACATAGAGGGGCCTACCTTCCGCGCTTCCTGACGACAAGATCTCATGGACTGGTTTGCTGCATCTCTTTCTAACACATTGTATCGAAAATCTATGATGACATTCAGTGTGAACATAGGCACGGAAGAGGAGGACAACTATAGCAGCTTTACTGTGCGTAAGAGTGAAACAACACTAATCCAAATAAAAAAGATGGTGTCGTCACTTCGCTCTGAAAGACACTCTCTCTATGCTAATATATAACTCTATGGTTGCACGTTATTAGGGAGAGATTAAATGTCCAGCAAACGACGGCAATGTTGCCAGATTCCTTTTAGCGGGAATTTTAAAATTTTATAGCAGTTTGGTTTTAAATTTGACAGTTCTGATTTCTCAAGTCAAAAATCTTAACCTTACTTTTACAAGTGATTAGGATTATTATTATTATTTTATTTACAAGTAAATTGAAACAATAAATATTGTGCTGTGTCATAATTTCAAACTCATTATGTTGCAGTCTTTTCCAGTTGATAAAATTGCAATTCAAAAACTTTTAGGTAGGTACGTGTAACTTCCACATTATTATTTATTTTTTAAGTATTAAGGTTGATGTTGATATCAAAAATTTAGATTTCAAAGATAGTTTTACGTAGGTAGATACTAATAGAGTAATACTAGATAATAGATTAGATACAAAGTAAGCTGTAAGTAGTATAACTGCCCATGTAATCACCTGTTATGTTGTTTTTTTTTAGATTTGCACTGTATGGATGGCACAGGAAGAGAACAAGAACATGAAACATCTTATTATGAATGTATATGTATGTGATCCTCAAAAAATTATTTTACAAAACAAGATAGAGAAAGAGCTTTAAAATCCCAAGGATCCTGCAAAATGTTTATTTGGTTTACTAGTCGAATAATAGTATCTAAAAATATTGAAACTATTTTAAAACACATTACGGGCATGAGGATGATATAGAGCACTTACATAAATACCAAAATCAGATAAATATCTCTTCAAAGTTTATTTTGAGACTTTCTTCAAAAATGTAAGTAAAATATTTGCATATCGACGGCGGAAAGGCAGGACTTCGTAACTGAAAAAATTTTATAACATGAGTTACTTCAGTTTTCGCTTTAGAATAAGTGTATCGGCAGCTATTAAACAGCGATTACAGCTGGGAAAGTTTCCGGAAGGCTTCCAAAAGGCTTTCCCAGCTCTAAAAGCTGTTTAATAGGTGCTGATACACTTATTCTAAAGCGAAAACCGAAGTAACTCATTTTATACAAATTTTTCAGTTATGAGGTCACTAAACCACTTTTTAAATATTACTCATGAATATTTACTACAGTTTACAATTTCAAACTAGTGTGTTTGATTCTCCTATACCTATACTTTACTTTTTTAGTTAACTTCAGACTGTTCAGGATAGCATAATAGCATAGGAGGCGAATTAAAAAGAATTGATTTACTTACAAGAAAAGATATCACAAACATTAAACTCTCTTATGGCATTGATTTGAAAGATGGGTATATGTACAATGATGATGCAACCAGTGTTTATTTTTGGGTTGAATGCTTACAGACTCATGTCCAATATTATTTTACAAACAACAGGGCATACTAATGGATATTCATTCTGAATTTAACATTTATGATTTTTGTCTTATTTCCTTAATACTGTGCCAAAAGGAAATGTTAATTAAGTTTGGTATAGTATTTTTACTACAAAAACGTTATTATGTAGGTCAAAATTTTTGACGTAAGAGAACTGTCAAAACATTAGAATGTGACTTTTCATTATTGCCGTGTTTATAATAAACATAGCAATAATGAAAAGTCACATTCTAATGTTTTGACAGTTCTCTTACGTCAAAAATTTTGACCTACGTAATAACGTTTTTGTAGTAAAAATACTATAAATCCTTTATAGCAATCGATGGAACTCATGGGCTCAATTCCTATGACTTTGAACTTATTGACAGTATTAGTAAAAGATGAATTTGGGAATGGATTTTGTACTGCTTTCTTATTTTCAAATAGAAAAGATACCTACTTTAATTTACCAATTTTTTTAAATACATGTCTGTGTTGGTATTATATGTATAGTCAAATGTTTTCATATCAGGCATAAGCGACACCTTTTACAATGCCTCGTCAAATGTAATGGGTATTGCTCCTAATAGACTGTTAAGTGCCTGGCACATAGATAGGGCATGGTAAGTAAATCTTAATAAAATATCTGATTCTGAAAAAAATACTATTATGTATACAAGATGTATTAATGATGGTTTAGAGAGTATTAATAGCTTTTTGGGTAGACTTAAGTGATGTAGATACATACAATTTTAGTAAATATTTCCAGTAGAACTACTGCAATAACATCCAACAATGGGCCTATTGTTATAGGAAGGGGTTGTGGAATTAATACCAATATGACCATTCAAAATTTTCATAAAATTTTGGATAAAAGGGTATCCATTAGTTGTTATCAGTTAAGTTTAAAACTTGGCACTCATGGAGAGCTATACCATAATATATAATAGGTATATCTCATAATATTACATCTCATATTGTTCACTACAGTAGTAATGAGTGAGCCTGCATACACAGAACCATAATAATATATTATAGTTCGTGTATGCAGGCTCACTCATTACAATAGTGAGCAATATGAGATATAACATATTATAGTATGTCTCTGTGCATGACCAGATTAACATGTTTGGTGCCCATCTCGAACAAGCTCCACTTGGCTGGTACCACATACTTAAATCATTTATTTAGTTACACAGTACTACTCACATAACTTATGTGTTGTCAGTACCTTCCGTAAAACCTTCGTGATGCTACCCATACGTCATGGCCACTGAATGTGTTAAAGCTTGTTAATGTAGGAGAGTTATACTAAAATATATATCTTATATTATATTGCCTTAAATAGAAAAAATATCTTATTTAAATTGTATCCATGTAAGTTTTGATTTAATGAAATAAACCTTTTAATCAAAAAAGTGTTGTTTACTTGTGTACACCCAGCAATATCCTGATCATAGATAAATAATATAGTATTACCGGATCCTGATATGCAGACGCCAATAGGGCTTTTCATCGATTGTCATTTGTTGCGAGCTTCTGTCATGAGTCACATAATATTAATGTATCTACGCTACGTCATACGTCTTTGGTTTGTATCATTGGTATATACCAATAACGTACAACGTAGATATATTAATATTATGTGACACATGACAGGAGCTCGAAACAAATGACTGTGAATGAAATGCCCTATTGAATAGGGCTTTTCATCAATTGTCATTTGCTTCGAGCTTCGGTCAAGTGTCACATAATATTTATTTATTTATTTATTTATTTATTTACGGGATTACCCCCATTACAACACATACAGTATAAAATCAATCTCTGTAATATCTACTAAACTAGAGTAAAATAAATCTTAATTACATACTTATTAAACAAAAACGAAATATTAATAGTTATCCATTACACATATTACATCTATTACACAAATCAGTTCAAATAAACAAAAAGTACCTGTCAAGCTCTTTTAATCCGATTCTTAAAACCAGCCAAGGAGACACCAAACATTTCCAAGTTATTCTCGTTTATAATTTTTAGTGTTCGCTCAATGGGCGAATGCATACCATAGTTTGTCCTTTATGCATACCATAGATATTAATATATCTACGTCATATGTCTTTGGTTTGTATCATTGGCAATATCAATAACATATGACATAGATATATTAATATTAGACAACACATGACAAAAGCTCGAAACAAATGACTGAGTGAAAAGCCCTATATCATGTAAATACAAGTCATAAAGATGTCTTTCTACGGTTAAAATTTCACAGCCTAAAGACATCATTAATGTAACTTCTTAAGCCGTCACAAAATGACTGCAATAAGAAAATAGAATTTATTAACTCGCCTCGCCCCAGGCAAAGTAAAGGTGCTAGGCCACTAAGAATGTTAATTTCAATTTTTTTTATTTTGCGGCTTTAGCGCTTAGCTATTTAGCCAGATACATGATGAGGATTAATACTATTATAATACATATTAAAACTAATTCAAATTACTAGTAATTTTATTAATATTCTTAATAATTATGTAACCACTTAATACTAAAATAAAAGTGTCCATCTATACTATCCCAACACATTTTCACCTTTGAAATCGTAAATTTCCATTCCCATTAAAAAATCATTTGTACTGTATAAGTATATTTCTTTTGAGCTTCATTTTTTTTTTTCAAAATACTGCAACATGAGTTTTAAATTATGACACAGTACAATACTTGTTTCAATATTTACATGTAAATAAAATAATCCTAATTACTTGTAAAAGTAAGGTTATAAATTTAAGAATACAGAACTCTCTTTTAAAACCAAAGTGGCATTAGACTAATTTTAAAATTCCCGCTAAAAGGAAAAAGGTAAATCTGGCAACAGTGCCGTCGTTTGCTGGACATTTAATCTCTCCCCACGTTATTATAATACGCCCACTTCCACTTCTTTTTTTTGGCTTGCATACAAGTGCATCTGCCAGCACATTTCTTTCGTGTTGCAGTTGTCTTGCTCTTAGCAATACTGCAGCACTCTAAAGACAAACAAGAAGATTCTACGCTTTTTTTTGACAATTACTTAATATGATAGGTTATGTTTCGGCTAACGGATTTTAGTATTTTATTTCCTGTTATTCTTAAGGTGGTATGACACAATGTTAAAATTTATATAGTTTTTAGGTATACTACATTCGCTCTCGCGAGATTTTTTTTGAGACATTCGGAATAGGAAACGTACAACACAAAAATTCCTACCTCACACTATTAACTGCTTAAATCAACTCAAATCAACTTAATCTTTCATTAAAAAAAGAAGAATTATTAGAAATAGTGGGAGTGTCTACTAATCTCATAAAATTTTGTGAAGTTTATTTCTACATAATATTTTTATTTTGTACAATAAATAATTTTCTCATTTGCTATCAATACATTATAATGGTTTAAATAAATAAATATTGATTGGCGTAAGGTTTATGTTATTTTTATGTCTGTTTACTATTAATAATATTGGATATGAGCAGGTGCGTTGGTTTTGTAGTAATTTCCAGTCACTTCTGACAACTGAATTTTTCAAAAAAGAAATTACTAACGTCAGTGTCAAAAAAAATCTCGCGAGAGCGAATGTAGTATACAGTTACCGTCACTATTTCAAAACCAATCTTCAACTTAGTGGTATGTACGTGAACTGTAGACTTTCTATTTTAATAGTATCTAGTTAAAATTTAAAAAGAAAGTAGTATATTTTTTATAACTGTACTTAAAGGAGTCCATGTCATAACTTACTTAGTAACTTATTGTAAAAATTCGTTTTGCATAATAATTTTTGAACTTGGGTAGAAAATAACTATCAGAAACAATTAACTATGCCAAAAGCTTTATTTTAAACAAAATTTCATTGTCCGTACTGCCATAATTTTTAAATTAACTACCTAAAGGTAAAAATTATTGTTAAAAGCTGCAATCTGGGGATTTTGTTCATATTACAGCAATAAGTTGGCATTTTTCTAGTGATAAATTAGTTCCGCTGTCACTTAATAGATGAGAAGATGAGTTCACGTGTCATTTAGTAGATGGCAGCAGTGATGTATTAAATGGCGACAGATGCGCGTTTGCCGGATTTTAAGAAAATCTGCAAACAATTGAAAACGAGTTTTGTAACCACGTAAATACGATGAATCACGCGGTTTTGTTTAGAAAAGTGGCCCCACCCCCTCCCAGTACACATTTTGGGCCTTGTTTGACTTTCAATCATGATTGTATAACGTCACGGTGTCTTTACAATACAAATATACATATTTTATGCTTGAAACCGTGATGTTATACAAATGGTTGAAAGTTATACTAGGCTCAAAATGTCTTAAAGTGTTTACTGGGGGATTATACTAGTTTTGACATAATACATAGATAACCTAAGCTCTAGTATGTTACGTGGGGCGTATCTAAAAATAATTTAAGTTTTATTCACTTTCTGGCAAATTTAATTTTTATAATAACGCAAATAATGCGTTGTTCGGATACAATTAGCTTTTTGTAAAGACGATGACATCGACATTTTTACACACATTACACATGCCAATGGCTATTAGTATTTGTTGAGGCATTATCCTAATAAAAAAATTGTAGACAAAACAATATTGTATAATCATTGATTAATTTATGTCAAATATTTCCGTAAGTGAAAAAAAATATTGAAATTTACTGAAGTAATAATTAGCTAAACCGATATGCAGACGATACAGTTGTGGTTGCTAGCAGTATTGATGAACTTCAGCATCTTATGGACAGGGTACCTACAAAGAGCGAGTGAAAAAAGAGAATTTAACCTTCAACATAAATAAAACAAAAATAGACACCGGTGAGCAAAACTCAAAAACCTGCCAGACAACTGAAAATAAAAAACCAATTCAACACGTAGAATTTTATGTATACTTTGGAACAGTCGTCAACTCGAAATGGGATCAAAAAACCGAAATACGATGTAGAATTGAAAAGACCAGAGCTACATTTAACACGAGAAATATATTCAATCATTGCGACATATCTGTCCCACTAAAAATATGGCTGCTAAAATGCTATGTATTTCCAGTCTTGTTGTATGGAGCAGAGACCTGGACAATAACGGAAACATTATCGAAAAGGCTAGAGGGATTCGAAATGTGGGTGTACCAACGTATCCTCAAAATATTCTGGACGACTCACACCACCAACGAATAGGTATTGCGCCGAATGGGAAAACAAAAAGAAATATCTTTCACAATTAAAAAACGAAAACGTGAACACCTCGGTCATATATTATGAGACATGATAAATATCGTATACTGCAGCTGATAATATAGGGTAAAATAGAGAGTAAACATGGACCCGGAAGAAGAAGACACTCATGGCTTCAAAACTTACGCCAATGGTTTGGACTAACATCGATCGAGTTATAGACACGCTGTAAACAAAATTAAAATTGCTATGATGATAGCCAACTTCCACAACGGACAAGGCACATGAAGAACAAGAAAATGTAAAATTTTCCGAGGAAAAAAACTTCCCGTGTTGACATTCCAACATACAAATCAATGGTGTCACCCTTCAGAGTTCCCAAAGCTTCATATACCTGGGCACAGAGCTAAACAGTCAGCTAGACCACTCAAAAAAATTAGAAGACGCATTTAAATAGCAAGATATGGCTTCATGAACATGCTTAAAATGCTCTGTAACCCCAAGCTATCAGTCACAATAAGATTGAGGACACTAAAGTGTTATGTGTGGTCTCTATTACTATATGGCTGTGAGACCTGGACATTAAAACAGTATGATGTCAACAAACTGAATTCATTCGAAATGTGGATGTACCGCCGAATGCTAAGAATAAGCTGAACCACCAAAACTACAAATGAAGAAGTACTGGAAATAATGAACACACGTCCTCATCTGGTCAATACAATCAAAATTAGAAAGACGTCATATCTCGGACACATAATGCGCCATAGGGAATTTGAGCAGCTTCAGGTAATACTAGAAGGCAAAATCGAAAGTAAAAGGGGCATAGGAAGAAAGAAAAAATCTTGGCTCCGAAACATCAGAGATTGGACCCACACAACAGGGAATGACGTTAATACATCAAGCCCAGAACAGAGATAAATTTGCCATATTGATCTCCAACCTCAATAGAGAAGGCACTTAGGAGGAGGAGGACAACGCAAGAGACCATAACGGCCGGTTTCACAAAGTAAAGTTAACT
Source organism: Diabrotica virgifera virgifera (assembly GCF_917563875.1). NCBI lineage: Eukaryota > Metazoa > Arthropoda > Insecta > Coleoptera > Chrysomelidae > Diabrotica > Diabrotica virgifera. The sequence continues at coordinate 79,189,041 of NC_065450.1, read as the reverse complement.
TGTGGTTAAGAGATAACCAGAGGTTACCCCAAAATATGCGTTTTAGTTTCAGGTCAACGGCGAAGTATGGTTAACTCACAGAATTTTTAATCAGAGGTTGGAGTGTGTTACCCTTATGGGTATACCCAGAAGGGTAACAATTATGAAACTGAAACGCATATTTTGGGGTAATTTTGAGGTTATCTCTTAACCACAAGTTAACTTTACTTTGTGAAACCGGCCGTAAGAGGTAGTTTTCTGTCCCGGTTAAACCCCGATTAGCTAACCAGGACATAAAATACCGGTCCTAAGGCTCAAAGATAGATAGAAAGTAGCTTGTGAAGTGGTTACGATTGATTTGATTTAATATGATAATTAGGGGGTGATTTTCCCGAGGTTTTTGACCAAAAAAAGGGACCAACTATATTTTGAGCATTTGCTTAGTTTTGATGCTACAAACTAAAAAAAAAAAAACAAAAATAAATATTTTTTAAACACTTTAAAAAAGTTGTAATGAGTTTTCTCCAAAAAAGTGCATCATTTTTTGGTTATTTCACGTTGAAACGTTCACTTTGAAATTTGGCGGATATGAAACTATTTTTTATTAGCTACAACTTTGTTTCAACTGGGTCCATAGAATTCATAATATATAGACCTGGATCCCGCGTACCTAAAAAAAGTTGATTAATAGCAAGCTGAAAATTTGTTAATAGCTTAACGGTGTCTAGTCGGACAAACTTTGATGTATGGTAACACTGGAACAGGGGAAGTTTTATTTGTGGAACAGCTTAAAAATTTGGAACGTCAGACTACGAAAACGTTCCATGTATTTTGTCGGACAGAACTTCCAATTGATTTGTTAGCATTTCATTAAACTTTCATGTAAAAATCAGACTGGTGTTTATCACCAACTGTGTATTTTAATGAGTGGAACACGAAGAACATGTCAAATGACAGTAATCAAGTCGGTTAGTAATAGCAGTCTGATGTTTGCATGAGAGTTTAATGAAAGGGTAACAAATCAATTGGATGTTCTGTCCGACAAAATACCTGGGACGTTTTCGTAACCCCCTGTTACGAAGTTCCCCTGTTCCAGTGTTCCCTCCCGTACATCAAAGTTTGTCCGACTAGACACCGTTAAGCTATTAACAAATTTTCAGCTTGCTATTAATCAACTTTTTTTTGGAACGCGGGATTCAGGTCTAATACACCATTTTTTTATACTTTTTTAGAAGCTACATATTTTTGTTAAGAATGTTTTTTTCGGATAAAATACTTACTTTTTGAGTTATTTGTAAAAGCCGCCTAAAAACGTGTTTTTTACTCGCAAATAACTCGAATATTAATTTAGTGAAAAAATCCTATAGAACAAAAGTTGCTTAGAATTAGTCAGTTTATCCATTTTCAGACTTATTTTGAACGTATATTTTTTCACCCCCGAGATGGGGTAAAACTCACCCTCAGGGCAAAATCTTACATCGGCACACTATCACTTTTCTTGGTTGACATGTTACCTATGTGTACGCCAAATTTCATGTTAATCCAAGCGATTATTTAAAATTTAGAGCAAAAAGTGTGATTCAATGTATATATTTACTACTTGTATTTCAAACAATTGCAAATTTCTTTATCAGTTTAAAATAAATATTTTTGACCAGGTAAAGAATTAATAATTGTCACAAAATTACAAATCACATTATTACAAATATAATCTAAATACAATAAGTGATAAAATATTTCCAAACGAAACGTTTTGTATCTATTAGCATTGTTTAAAAAAAGATAAAAATTTGTCTAGTTATACAATGCTATCTATTAATAGTAAGAATTTACCATTTCCAGGTAAAGATTTAAACACCCTCATCTATAAATACAATAAAAGTACGATTGAAGGCGAACGGTACCGATCGATCGGTAACGATCATAAGTTCTATTTAGTACTTGGCAATGGCAACAGCGCCGTCGTTAATAGAATTAAAATTCGTCGTTATTAAAATGTTCGAATATAAATACGTGCTGCCATCTACTGAAAGAATTGTTAAACGTTTAGTTCCTATGATCACCAACGATTTTGACTGTGGCGTTTACATACCCCCTTAAATATTAAAATCATTTCTTTAGACGTTCATAATATCTAACAAATTTATACGTATAGAAATATACCCTGTGATGAGAGATGTTAGTTTAGACAAATAGAACAACATAGGGATAAAACTCTTCTCGCTCCGGGGTAACGGCAGAGCTTTCACAACCCGAAATGTTACCTCGGTTAGACTAGAACCCAGGAAAGGATAGGATAAAGAAATATGGGACAATTGAGTTTGTATTTCACAAATTGACCTTGTTAATATTTAAATGAGTAACAATTAATTTTAGTTGATCAAAAGTTAGATTGCAAAGAATATCTTGTATATTAAAACTAACTGGGACCCCTAGTTTTTTTAGTTCATCTCTAAGATCAAACTGTGTACCTTTTCTTATGGGACATTGCAAAAGAATATGGTCTATATTCTCCTCTCTTCCACATTCACAGAATGGATGATCTTTTATTTTTAGTCGATATAGATGTGATCCTGTGCAACAGTGCCCTGTCCTCATCCTTATTATATTAGTCAGGTGTCTTCAGTCTATATAGGGAAATTTTTTAAACCAGGGTTTATCTGGAAATGAGGGTTGAATTCCAGAATACCATCTCCCTTTAGTCTGTGTCTGTGATTTCCAGCATATGTCATGTTCCCTCCTTATTTTACTTTTCAATATTGGCCAAACATCTGTGTAGTTTATTTTCATACTTTGTGGGACATTAAGTACTCTCCCAATATTTGCCAACTTATCAGCATATTCGTTTCCCTCTATTCCTGAATGACCGGGGATCCAGCACAATTTATATTTTTTGTTATCTGAGTTTGCCTCTACTAATAGCTGTTTCGTTTCTAATGTGGTATGATCATTATTTGCATTTATGCCAACTTTTGTTAGTTTCTGTATAGCACTTCTGGAGTCGGTAAAGACAATACAATCAGTAATACCTCGATTCAGACATTCCTTTACCCCCTTGCCAATAGCCACTATTTCTGCTGTGCATATATTCAATGCTGATGGTAATCTAGATGAGTATGAATAGTTGATATTGGGAATGTATACACCGTAGCCTGTCTCTGCTTCCTTAGCATTCCCACTTTTTGATGCATCAGTATAGATAAATAGGTAGTTTTCACTTAATTTCTCTGTTGCTGCTTTGAATATCATATTTTGATGATGATCTGACTTGCTGATTTTTAATTGCACTGTGGGAAGTCGTGTGTATTGTATGTCCATGTTGAACGAGAAGCAGGGTATCACATTTGCTGTGTGAATTATACTTTTGTATGGTTCTAGTTGGTCAAGTGCCTCCACTAGGTATGGTCTCTCTCTTCGTTTCCAATATCCTATCTTATAAGTACACGCTTGTTTAATATCTTTGATTACCTTTAAAATCGGATTATCTTGAATGCTGTACATTTTTGTCATAAATTTCGTTGCCAACCATTTTCTTCGAAATTTTAGTGCCATCTCTGCAGTTTCTGCCAGCAATGCTGTTGTATGAGTTGACTTCATGCATCCGAGGATAACCCTTAGGGCTTGAAATTGTACTGTATCTAGCTTACGCAAGGTGTTTTTGTTTGATGGTTTTATGAATATGCTGCCGAAGTCCAAATGGGATCTCACCAGACCATAATATACCAGTAGTAAAGTGGCAGGGTCCCCACCCCACCAAACTTTCCCTATTGCCCTCATTACGTTAATACCTTTAATAGCCTTACTTCTTATGTTTTCTATGTGGGGGTTCCAGTTAAGGTTTTCTGTGAGGGTGACTCCTAAATATTTAATTTCTTTTTTACGAGGGATGATCTGCTGATCCATAACGATTTCTGGATATATGTAGCTATTACTAGTTTTTGCAAACCATACTACTTCACTCTTGTTTACTGAAATAGAGAAGCTGTGTTTCGCTAGCCATTCACTTATGTCTGCAAGAATTAAATTTGATCCTATTGCTGCTTGGATTGGGTTTTGATGTTTGTTTAGCAGTACTAGATCATCTGCATATGACAATAAAATGCATTCCTCTGGTATTATTTCATAAATCGAATGTATATAGATGTTAAATAGTAACGGACTGAGTGGTGATCCTTGTGCTAAACCTTGTGTTGTAAAGGTCGGACCTATGAGATTTTCTTCCTCATCTTTGACATATATTTTCCTGTTATGAAGAAGATTGAATGTAAGGTTAGTTAGTTCTATTGGGAGATTTAAATCTAACATTTTTTTATAAAGTATATAAATGTTTACATGATCATAGGCGGCTTTTATATCTAGGAAAATTCCCAACACACTTTTATTCTCTGAAAATGCTGCCTGAATATAAGATGTAAGAAAAGCAATATTAGTCTGAATTCCCATACCTTTTCTAAACCCTGATTGGAAGCTGTTGAATGTATGGTTATTTTCCAATATCCATTCCAGTCTGTTTTTAATAAAGTGTTCCATTATTTTGCCTACACATGATGAGAGGGCTATGGCTCTATAACTATCTACGAGTTGCGGATTTCTGGTAGGTTTGAGAAACGGGAGTATTATTTGTGTTTTCCAGCTCTCAGGAATCTCTTTTCCCTCTAGTGCCTTATTGTACATATGAAGTAAGCTTTTTAAGGCTGCCTCTGGTAAATATTTGATCATTGAATAAGTGATTGCATCAATGCCCGTTGCTGTGTCCTTTTTATTGTTTATACCTTGTTTCAGTTCACTCATGGAGAAAGGATTCTGGATGCTGTTGTTTGCCACTATCGTAAATTCTGGATCTATGTTGCATACTGATAGATTTGTTAAGATACTTTCACTGATTTGTGTGTTGGGTAGTTTTTTTTTATACCCCTGTTGTGAATTATAGAATTTTTTAACTGTACTCCATACGTAGCTCATATCGGAGTTTCTATTTAGCGTTGCACAGAACTTTCTAAAACTGTCTCTTTTTTTCTCCCTTAGAAACTTTTTTGTTGCTGCTATCATTTTTTTGGCATGGACATAGTTTTCAACTGTGAATTGTGTCTTGAGCCTTAAAATTGCTTCTTTTCTGTCTCTTATTTTTTGTGAGCATTCCTGATCCCACCAGATGCATCCTATTCTTCTCTTTGTTCGATTTTTCATTGGAATAGTCATATTGGCTGCTCTCTCCATTGTTTGAATTAACTCTCTATATTCCAGCTGTTCTATATTTGCTGTTCGGTTTAATATGTCCTGGTACTCTTCCCAGTTGGCTCTTTTATAATTTTTCATTCCCCGATTGATGTTTTCCTGATTAATGTTTATGGAATTTTGTATAACTAGTTTTGTGGGGTAGTGGTCACTGAAGCCCAGGTCGTTTATTACTGTCCAATCACATTTGTGGGCTTGATTACTGGAGGTCATCGTCAGGTCTACTGCACTTCTCCTTTGTCCTGGTCTGGTGAGTCTTGTTGGAGTCCCATCGTTATGTATAAAAAAATTGTATTCATCAACAAATTCTTCTATATTGTTACCATTTGTGTCAGATATTTCACATCCCCAAGCAACATGATGGGCATTGAAATCTCCCAAAATGATGATCGGTCCTTGTAGCACCTTAATTAGGTTAGATAGTTTGTTTTTTGTTATTTTATTGGTGGGATGAGAGTATATATTTACTATATTATATTTTTGAATTTTAATTATTATTATTCTAAATTTGTTGGTTTCTAGGTTATTTCCACATTTTAAAATTTCGTACTTTAGATTTTTTTTAATTAGTGTTGCTATACTAGTACCTTCATTCATATCATTTCTGACTATATTATAGGTTTTAATGTTAAATTTATGTACCGGTTTTAGAAAGGTTTCATTGAGTAAAATGACATCTGGTTCCTCATCTCTGATTAGTGATATTAAATTACTAAAATTAGAGTTTACACTACGTATGTTCCATTGAATAATGTTAAGGTTTGTGTTATCCATTTTTATACTAATGTGTTAGTTACTTGCAGATGAGAACTGCATTTTTTGTTGATCTGATTATATAACTTGTTATTTTGATTACTTTTCTGGCCTATCCAAATCTTCCGAAGATTTGGACAACTCAAAGTATGTATTAATTAGATCCCTAATTTGACATTTATGTTCTATTGGTGTAATTAAAAATTTTTTATAATATTCTTCAACTCTGTTCAGATTATTTGACTCTATTGACTGTGTACCTGACCCAGCAGGATCTTCTTCTCTATCTATGTTTCTATATGGACTAGATTGAAAATTTTGAAATTGTGGCCTGTGTTCTGCCCTTTCCTGTCTTCCATTGGGGTATGATAATACTCTGTTATGTGCTGTTTTGTCAAAACTGACTCTCTTTGTTGGAGGAGAGGCGTTTGTCGTTGATACATTTGTGTATGTTCTTTTTGACTTGACAATGTTACTGCTATTGATATAAGATCTTCTTTGATTTATCTGTATATGATTGTCCGATTGTTGCCCCTTGTTTTGTAGACTGGGGAATTCTGTTTGCAAGAATCTAAATGTTTGTGCTGTATTGGATGTATTAGGTACATATGACTTAGGGTGCAAAAAATTGGCCTCATAATGTGTTATATTTTCGTATACCATGGTCTTTTTAATGTTGCATTGCCTTTCATACTCGGGACATTTTCTGCTGGTAGCCTGGTGTTCTGTCGATTTGCAGAAGTAACAAGATATTCTACATGTCTGTTGTGCATTTTCTTCGGTTTCATGTGGGTTGCCACAGTTGTGACATTTTTTTATGCTTTTACACTGCATTTTTGTGTGTCCAAAAGCCAGGCAATTGAAACATTGGGTGACTCGTGGTATGTAGGGAATTAGCGGAATTGATAAGTAACATAATTTTATATTTCTAGGGATTATTACCCCTTCAAATGTTATTAAGATGGTCCCCGTTGGAGAGTACTCGATTGTTCCGTCTTCATTGGCTTTTTTCGTGGTAAATCTTTTTACATCTAATATCTTAAAAGGGCTTTCGCCCATATTTTTGATGTTTTCTTCTGTAAATATTGGGTTTATATTCCTAGCTATTGCTTTACAAGTTACCGAGTTTCTTGGTATATATATTTTGTATTTGTCATTTAGTTTATTATTTTTAACAAAGTTATTTGCTGCTGATGCAGATTGAAATATTATTCCTAATTTGTTTTTACCTTTTTCTTTAACCTCTAAAACATCTTTAAGTTTTAATTGAAAAATATCTTTAGCAATTTTTAGATGATTATAGCGACCTACAGCATGCCCTTTTTCAATTCCTTCAATAATTACAATAAATGGCCCTATAGCAGAATTATTATAACTTAAATTAGTTAAAAAAGTCTCCGTTTTATTATTTGTATCTTTTTGTTCGGTTTTTTTATTCGTATCCATTAAGTTCATATCAACATCTTGACTATTAAAACCAGCAAAACCTTCAAGGTCAGGAGGGACTGTCCCCCCGGAATCCTCGGTCATTATTAATTACCTTAAATATTTTATACTCTTATCTAAGCGTGTTAAATACAAATGAAATTTAAGAATATAAATGTAATATACCAATAATATTAAAAAAGAAAAGGTTTATTAACAGAGGAAAGGTTAGTAGATCTCACCACAGGTTTCAAATTTGCCTCCTGATGCGAATCACATCCGTCACCTTTCACTGCCACCGAAAGAATCTTATAATACGCCCTTACCACAGTATAAGAGGTTCCATATTTATTATACTGTGCCCTTACCGTGCGCCGCGCCGTTTACCACTTCTGTGAGTGGCAACGATAGTAGGATCTTTGACTGGATCGTCTCTGAAAATTTTGCGGGGACGATGGCTCTGAAACCGCGTATTGGTGTTACCAAATTTTAATTTGGTGACGCTAGGTAGGGCCGGTGTCTATCGGGACAGAAAATACCGACCGTAAGAATACCAGACTTAATAAATGCAATTTTAATTATTATTATAATTATAGGTAATAATTATAATTCCATTTATGAAGTCTGTTATTCTTAGGGCCGGTATTTTCTCGATTAAACTCCGGTTAGTTAACCGTACCGGCCCTTTGGATTCGATTATTGCATAATATTCATTATTAATTATTAGTTTATAACTTGTAACTGTACTTGCTTATTATACAGATAATATATCTATACCTTTTTATCCTATATAAATCATATTAATCGATTTTAATTACTTGTCGAAATATATTAATTAACAACAACATTATTATAATATGACATATAATAATATTGATTATACAGTACATTGTAGTGTATAATCAATAAAATAAAAATTATTTAATATTTTAGGCTAAAAATGACAAACGAATGTACTGATTAGTATACTAATTATACAATTTGGATTTTTTAATAAAGTATAAAGGTGACATAATACATATTTTACCTAAAAACAACAAATATGTTTTTAGTTTGTAGATACTTTATATAATTTCTTAAATTTTTAATTTTTTAATTTTATTTCATTTATTTTTATAATAGACCTGGATCGCGCGTACCAAAAAAAAGTTGATTAATAGCAAGCTGAAAATTCATGGTGTCTAGTCGAACAAACTTTGTGTGTGTGTGTGTGTGTGTGAAAAAATGGCTTGGATGCGAGTTCGTTAGCCACAGATTTTTATTTTATTTTTACCTCAATTTATTAGTTTTGTTACATTTATACGTATTTCACTTAAATGATTATATTTGTTTCTTTCAAGTAGTTTATGAGTAATTTAAATATTTCCATTTTATGACAACTTAGTAGATATTCTATACTAATTGGAAAATGAACTTGTGTTTGTCGTAAATTGTAATATAATTGATTTATATATCTCTTTTTTTTTGCATTCCAAGAAAATATGGTTTAAATATCTAATCGAAACATTATCACAAAAACAGACTGATGAATTAATTATTCCTAATTTGTGCAGATGTGCCTCATATTTCCCGTGTCGAGTTTTTAATCTGACGATAGTGGAAATATCTTGCTTTGGCAGGTTATATTTAAATATGTATTCAGGTGGCGGAGGAAGTTCTTGATGTAAAGAAAAATATAAATTTTTTGACATGCTTGTAATATTTTTCCATTCTTTTTTCCATATTTTATTTATAAATTTGTACAAACAAACAAATATATTCGAACAAACTTTGATGTATGGGAACACTGTATATATAAAAATATTTATAAAATACATTATACATATAGATAATATATAATATATCTGGTATATATTTAATATCTGGTTTTGGTAACACTTTAGAAAAAGTCACGCGTCGCCACTGATATGACCCTACTGAATATTTTTATAATGTTATCTTAAAATCAGCAAAAAGTGGACATACTATATCTGTGCTCTTAACCATCGATATGTCTTCTTAAGCCACAGTAATAGTTATTGGCGAACACTATTCTTCTTTTAATTTCTTCACTGACATTGTTATCTTTAGTTAGCAGAGAGCCTAAGTATATGAAGGTGTCGACACCTTCCAGTTCTAGGTCGTCAATAAAATTATTATTCTTGTAGGTGTCGGGTTGCTTGACCTAGTGCAACACATACAGGGTGAGTGGGGAGGAATGTGCCAAACTTCAAGACTGTATATTATACGTAAAATTAATAAAAAATAACTCATATGTTGTTATTCGATTTTCATTTGTTTCCGAGATATGGGTGTTAAAATTTTTCTTACAAACTGACGATTTATTTATTGCTCTAAAACCGGTTAAGGTGTGCAAATGAAATTTGGTGGGTTTTAAGACATAGTTGTTGCTCATGTTTTGACATATAATTAAGAATTTTATATTCACTATTGGCGCGCATACGGATAATAGTCTGTAATTTTTAAAGATAAAAATGGTACGCCACTGAAATATTTCAAATTAAAAATCTTTCTTGAATTCCTCGTTCAATTTTTGACAAAAAATCTATCTTTCCTTTTTTCATGCAAAAAATAAAACATCTTAACGCTTACAAAGTTTTCGACGAAGTTTCTGTATGAATGTATAGAAACTTTCCGAATACGTTGTAAGCGTTAAGATATTTTATTTTTTTCATGAAAACGAAGCATCATATGAACAAACATGAAGATAGACTGTTTGTCACAAATTGAACAGGGAATTCAAAAATAACTTTTAATTTGAAATATCTCAGTGGCGTACTATTTTTTTTTAATTTCAGACTATTACTGGTACGCGCGCCAATGGTAAATATAAAATTCTTATATGTGTCAAAACATGCGCAACAACTATGTCTTAAAAACCACCAAATTTCATTTGCACATCTCAACCGGTTTTAGAGCAATAAATAAATCGTCAGTTTGCAAGAAAAATTTTAACACCCCATATCTCGGAAACAAATGAAAATTGAATACGAACATATGAGTTATTTTTCATTCCTCTCCACTCACCCTGTATATTTGGTCTTCTGAACATTTACATTTAGTTTCATCTTCTGTGGAGATGCTCTTAACGACCGAAATGATTTTGTCAGTGATTCTGTGGAATAGGATTAATACAAAAAATAAGTGTTACGAAAAATCGTAAGATTAAATTCTTATATTTATAATAGTATTTATAAAATATACATTTTATACACAGAAAGTGAAAATGGATGAAATCATAAAAAATCCATGTCAAGGGCATTGTATAATGCGGCGATTTCACTGTGGCTGGTTATACGCCAAAAAGGAAAATTTAAAGCTTTGGCAGCGGCTTCTTCGTCTTGACCATCACCTATAACTACGTAAGTACATTTTCTGCCGAACCTCGTTACTATCCTCTCAAAGCAACTTTCTTTACCTACAACAAACAATTTATTTTATTATAATTATTAAAACATAATTATATTAAACATTAAAATGTTCAGTAGATGAAACAAAGAATAAAAAAATAATTAATTATGCGTGGTCGGCTTCCCTAATTGCATATCTCCATACAATTCTATCTTGAGTCATATCAATATTATTCCGCCTAATCATCTCCTCCTAGGTCGTCTTTGGCCTTCCTCTCCTACTCCTTCGAGGAATCTGCACTTCAGCAATTCTTTGTATTGGGTGATTAACGTCTCGACGTTGAACATGACCAAACCATCTGCTCCCTCATTACAACCCTATAAAAGAGCCTCGACCTTCTCAAGTGTATTACGCCAGTCAGTTCTGGTCATTGCCAACTGTTGCCAGTTTGCTGAACCTATTTTTCTACGATCCTCATCTACACCATCCTTCCATCTGAGTTTTGGCCTACCCCTTTCTACTTCCCACAGGTACTGACATAAGAATTCTTCTAGGAGGGTTGTTTTGCTGTGATCTTGCTAGATCCTGTCCATCTTAGTCTTCCTATTTTTATAATAAGTCTTTTATTAAATTTTAAATTTTTTATAATAGATACTACGTCTTTACCAGCAAATATACGTTTATATCTGTGGTATAGTTGTACCTCCTCCTCCAAACAGCATTTTAACAGATGCCAGATGCCACCAAATATTCCTTTCATGACCCTTCGTTCAAATATAAGCAGAAGGTTTACATCTGCCTTGGAGATAGTCCATATGTCAACATTGGTTGTATAAGGGTTTTTGAATATGGTTACTTTTGTTTTTTGGCCTAAGTTTCTACTTCTCATATGTCTAGTCCAAAATAGCAATTGTTTGCTAGGGTTATCCTTCACTTGATTTCTTCCGTCATGACGTTCTCCTTGGTGATCAGGGAGCCTAAGTATGTGAATTTGTCCACCACTTCAAAGGTAGAGTTATCAACCGTGAATTGGTGACCGTTGTTTCTGGCTATTGTTGGGTATTGATGCCATCATCCTAGTTTTCTCCTCGTTTACTTGCAGACCCACATTTTTTGAGGCATTTGAGAAGGTGGTATACATTTCTTCTAGCTTGCGTGTTGTGTGGGCAACTAGGTCCACGTCATCTGCATATGCCAAAATTTGGGATGATTTATTAAAAATATTTTCTCTGTTGTCTATTCGGGCATCTCTGACCGCCTTTTCCAGAGCTATGTTGAAAAGGAGACACGCCAGCCAGCGCATCTCCCTGTCTCCCAATATGCGTTTCAAACGCCTGTGAATGTTCGACCTGTATGACAACTTTGCGTATTTTAGCCTTAATCAATTTTATCAGTTTATCGGGGATGTGGAATTCATGTATGGCTTCATACAATTTATTTCTTAGGACACTATCATAGGCCGATTTAAAATCTACGAAAAGATGGTATGTGTTATGCGTCGATATTAAATTCATTGATTTTTTCCAGCATTTGCCTTAGCACAAAGATCTGCTCTGTTGTTGATCGACCAGGCCTAAAACCACTTTGATATTCGTCAAGAAGCTCCTCTGAATATGTACTTAGGCGACCATATAAAATACTTGAAAATATTTTGTATACTGTATTAAGGAGGGTTACTCCCCTATAGTTTCTACATTCCAATTGATCACCCCTTTTTGTTCCGGGATTTGTTCTTCATTCCAGGCTCTCGGTATTATTTTATATATTTGATTAGTAAGTTTTGATTAGTAAAACCTCCACATTTATTAAGTTCCGCGGGAACATGAGCCTTGAATAGTACAGGAACGGCTTCATTAGAGGCTATCACAGGTCTCCCTCCGCTGGAATTGTATATTTCGGCGGTAGCCTTTATGACCATCCTGAGGCTCAAAGCAAACAATACTTGGAGGCCAAATTATGTATTGAATAGCCACACAAACATTACTGGGACTATACTTGAGGAATCCATCTTTATGATGAACTTAGATATGATGACACCAGAACTAATCTTCACTGAGAAGATTAACACAATTATACCATCTAGAGAACAAAAAGTCCCAAACATTAATGGAGACTTAATATGGTTCACTGATGGATCTAAAACTGCCCATGGTACTGGATCAGGAGTCTTTGGGCAAACATGTAACTATAATAAATCTTACAGCCTAGGTCAACATACAACGGTGTTCCTGGCTGAAGTTTTTGCTTTGGTGTCCTGCATTGATGAAATCATTGATGAGGACCCTAAAGCTAAGAGAATCAACATTTACATAGATAGCCAATCGGCTATTCTGGCTGTAAAGAACCCTCTCACCAAATCAAAACTGGTGAGAAACTTCAAAGATCTCCTCAATAACCTGGCAAAAGACAATAAAGTGTCTTTAATATGGGTGCCGGGTCATGAAGGGGTGCATGGGAACGAACGAGCAGATATGTTAGCGAAACAAGGCTCGAGAATAACTTTTGAAGGCCCAGAACCTTTCTGTGGCATCACTAAAGATGTTGTATTGTTGCTTTCTCCTGCCTGGGGTGGTTGATTTGGATCTTTTACTTCGATAGTAAGTAGTTCTTTATAGTACTCCACCCATCTTTTCAATACTTCTTCTTTTGTATTGAGTATATGTCCCTCCTTATCCTTACATAGTCTGAACCTTGGTTTGAATTCCTTTACAATTTTTTTGTTTGATTTTCCTTTTTTAACGCCTCAAGTTCTTCCAATATTATATTTTCATATGTTCGTTTTTTTCTTCTATGAATGCACTTCTCTTCTAAGATCTTATATTTTTGCTGTTTTTCTTGGGTTCTTCTTTGCTGCATCAGTTTATATGCATCGTTATTTCTTCTTATAATCTCCTCACACTCAGCATCGAACCAGTCATTGCGTGGTGGTGATCCTTCTGGTCCTAGAATATTATTTGCTGCGTCTTTAATATTATGTTAACACATTTCCCGTTGTTCACTAATTGTTAGATTCTTATTAATTATGTATTTAGTTTCGATATAGTTTTGAAACCTTTCGATATAACTATGTATAATAGTTAAAGACATTTAAATAGACTTACCTATTTTTGTAGCAGAATAAATATTTTCTATAGGAAACACGCCACCTAATCCAAAAAGCAATATCTTCGCAAGCGCTGGAATGAGCTGAGTCGTTGTAACGAGTACGTTTACACAATTAGTTCTAGAATTAATTAAAGTTAGGCATTTGTTGGCCAAAGTTAACCAATTGTCAGTGACCGCCTCTATTTCGGACCTCAATTGAAGCCATTGCTCTCTTTTGGATGCTCCCAACAATCCACCAACACTAAAAACAGAAAAAAAATATCAGAATGGAATAGACTGAGCTTTTAGAGGAAATTATCGAAAAATACATGAAATTTGCATTTTAAATACAAAGACCAACCCCCTTATGATAGGCAAAATGTCCTCACTCCCAGAATTAATTTTTTACGTTCTATGTCATTAAAAAGATAATACAGCGCAACTTTAGCCCGCCACCCCTCCCCTAACCTCCAAAAACGTCAATTTTTCATTTTTGAAATGAAAATGAGAGACATCTTATATTTCAATTCGTTAAGAGAGGACCACCATCCTATTACGTACGTTTCACCCTCTCTGGGGATCATTGAAGAGGGTCTATGGCAGGGGTGGGCAAAAGGCGGCCCGCGGGCCGCATCCGGCCCTTTTGCTTACTTTATCCGGCCCGTTGAAAAATCCCGCAAGCTTTTTTAAGAGCATAGGCGCAATGCTTTTTAAATGCATTAATTTTTTTTAGAGTCCTGAGAAAATTATACTGCCGAGGGCCGAAAGTCCCTGAAAACTTCTACAATGCTCATTTTAGTAAGTCGCAGGAGTGAACAAAAAAGAAAAAAATTAGTGTGATTTTTAATTTCAAACATCTCATTCCAAAGAAACTTTTTGTTTATTCTAAGGGACTTTTGGCCCTCGGTAATAATGTAATCTTTCATTATGTGTTTAAATTTTTCAAAAATATTTATTAGTTTACTCACGATTCGAAAAAAAGGAATGAGTTTAAAAAGCATTGGTCCGAAATTTTGCGCCTGCGCTCGTAATCTCTTTTATGCGATTTTGTTGAAATCAACAGTATTAGTGTTTGTAGTGTTCATATGAATAATGAATCTCTATGTTCTGCTTTTCTTGAAAGCGTCTGTGTATTTAACCCGGCCCAGGTGCGAATATTTTTCGGCCAGGGTATTTGTCGTCTACCAGGACTCTTTTTCTTCGATTTTACCCTTCATAATCAGCTGCTGCAACAACTTACAACAACGTACTTACCATTTATCAGTATTTGCCCTTTCTCCTTGCTGTCCTTCTCCCTTTAATGATGGTCAAAGTTCTCTGTTCCTTTTCCATTCTGTGCAACACCATTTTGTTCGTAATGGTCCATGGTATTTTCAAAATTCTCCTAAAAAGCCACATCTCAAAAGCTTCCAGATTTCTCATTAAGTCAGCATTAACAATCCAATAAAGAAGAATAGAGTGGACATAACATTTTTAATATCATCCCGGTTTTTACAGGGTTTTCCGTCTTCCTGTTCCCAGTTTCCAGCTTCGTCCGTCGTTGCATTCGCCAGGGTGAACGTTCCCTTCCGACATTGTCTTCTGAATGCCACCCAGCCAGGATTGTTTCGGCTTTCCTCTCTTCCTTCTTTCCTTGGCGTTCATTTTAAAATT
Source organism: Diabrotica virgifera virgifera (assembly GCF_917563875.1). Taxonomy (NCBI): domain Eukaryota; kingdom Metazoa; phylum Arthropoda; class Insecta; order Coleoptera; family Chrysomelidae; genus Diabrotica; species Diabrotica virgifera. The sequence continues at coordinate 79,173,561 of NC_065450.1, read as the reverse complement.
TGTTTTGTCATCTTGTCGTCGTCCATTTTTTCTACATGGCCATACTAGATCAGTTGACACCTTTGAATTTCGACTATGATGGTTGACTTGACCTAACATTTTACCATCCGATATCAGATTTGCATATTTAATATTTGGTTGTTCAGCAATTTCCTCATCTTCAAAAAGGCTGCTCTTGAATTTCTGAATTTCATTTTTTATCTGGATCCCTGTTATGGCTTAATATAATGGACCTATTAAAAATTTCGTAATTTTACTGAGAACAAATTGTTCGCATGTACACACAAGTAAGACAATTGATTATTACTATTATTTATTAACAGTCAAATGTGTTTGTCCAAATGCTTCAAAATGATACTTATAGTATTTATGTCAAAAAACTTTCTTGGACGGAGAAAAACCTCCACCAAAAACATTAGCGTGTGCGCAGCGTACATACTGGGTATAGGTCTCCGGCCCGGGAGACATTTTGAAAAGTTCATTTTGGCCCGCGTTTAAAAGTATTTGCCCACCCCTGGTCTATGGTCTGCTCTTAGCGAAAAGAGTAGATAATAAGCTGTCTCCCAATGCCAAATTAAAACAAATAATTCAATACGGACGCTTTGGCGACTTCTACTTAAGACTGAACAGTTCTGAAGAACTAAAGACTTCTAATGGGACCAAGTTCTGTTTTGAACACCTGTTTTCGCGCTTTTTAATACTTGCAAAGCAGATGAACGATGAATTAAAAGAGGACTAGAGGAAATCTAAAATTGCATTTCACTACCTGTATATTCATCTTGTTAAAAAAATAATTATTTGGTTTAGTTTGGCATTGGGAGACAGCTTATTTCTCTTTTTGTTCAGAGTAGACCATAGAGCGTCTCTGATGATCCCTAAAGAGGGTGAAACGTACGGAAGAGGATGGTGGTCTTCTCTGAACGAAGTGAAATTTATTGTCTCCCATTTTCATTTTCTATTAGTATTACTTTGGAATTTTTACCTAGATGAATAGACAGATAGTGAAATGCAATTTTAGATTTCCTCTAATCTTCTTTTAATTCATCGTTTGTCTGCTATGCAAGTATTAGAAAGCACGAATACATGTGTCATCAAAACTTGGTCCCAGTAAAAGCCTTTAGTTCTTTAGAACTAAAGCTTCGAACTTTTTCTTGCTTAATTTTTTTTTCATAACACTTATTGTTTGACTTTTCCTTTACTTACCTATTCCTGTAATTGTTATATGTCTCTTTAATTTTCCTATATCTAAAAGCCAACTTTCTCATCCAATCTACACCGCCTCTTACACCCGCTGCTAAACACAAATTGCCACTACCCGTTGTACTAGATGACTGGAAACCGTCAGTACTAAAATTATAATTCGACAGATCTTGTCCGTTGTCGTCAGAAGAGACATCGTCGATGTGAACTTGGTCACATTCCTGTAAATTGTAAAGAAATAAGTCTATTTGCAGGTTTTTTTATTTACATTATTTAATTTTAAAGTAATTATTGTTAAAAAATAATACAGTCCCTGGCCAAATTATTATGACCACCTATAAATTTTTACACTGTGTATGTAAAGGACAAGGAAGGCAACTTATTAGGCGACGAAAGAACAAATGAAAGAGAGATGGAGAGAATATTTCTATGAATTGCTAAACAAAAACCCAGGGGAAGAAGAATGGCAGACAATAGGAGAAGACGATATTGAAGTATAGGAACCAAAAGGAGAAGAAATAGAAAAAATCTTATGCAACATGAAAAACAATCAGAGCGCCGGACAGAATGGAATAGCAATTGAAAATATTAAATATGCCGACAGAGAAATAAAACGTAAACTGTATGAAGTAATTGTGGACATATTAAGGAGAGAGGAACAGATGCCGAATGATTGGGAAAAAGCAACAATAATACTGATTTTAAAGGATGATGCAGAGTGTAAAAACTAACGGGAAATATCACTGCTAGATGTGGCCTATAAAATAATAGCAACAATCATTAAAATCAGGCTGGAGGTAGTAATTGAACCACAGATGGGGGAATATCAAGCAGGGTTTAGAAAAGGCAGAGCAACAACCGATCAGATATTCATAATGGAAGAGGTATTATATAAAGACAATAGTATTATTCATAGACTTTAAAAAGGTGTACGACTGTCAAGAGGGAAAAATTGCGGAAGTTATGGAAGAATTTGAAATGCCTATGAAGCTAAAGAAACTAGTGACGATGACATTGAAGCATACAACCTGCAACGTAAGAGTAAAAGAGGGAACCTCAGAAGATTTTGTAAATCAGGACTTAGGCAACAATAGCAACTTAAATAGAAATGGGCACATATTGTACAAGTCATCAATTAGTGGGATATGCAGATGATGTGGCAATTGTAGCGACGAGTGAAAAGATACTGAAAGAGATAACAGAAAGATTAGTAAATGAAGCGTATAAGCTGGGTCTACAAATAAATCAAAAGAAAAGCAAGATTATGAAAGTAGGAAGAGAAATGGGGATGGGACAAAGTTCAAGGTAAGCACACATTTAGGAGAGTTTAAGTTTAAGGAAATAGACGAATTTGTTTATCTAGGAGCAAGGCTAACAAACAAGTGTGAAGAAATTAAAGAAGTTAATGCCAGATTGAGTAAAGCCAATCGATCTGCGGGAGCCGTGAATTATTTACTAAGATCAAAGTAGCTGTCGTGGAATACGAAATTCAGGATTTACAAGACTATAATAAGACCGACAGCGATACACGGATATAAGACATGGATACTTAACCAAATAACGAAAGAAACAGTAAGAAGATGGGACGAAAATACTCAGAAGAATATTAGGAGGGAAGAGAAAGTAAGGGTATATACTCGTAAGAAGGAAAATAAGGAAGTTAAAGGCGGGTTTTCACTTGTCAGTTTCACTGACGCAATGCAGCTGATTCAGTTATACTGAACAAATAATGAACATGAGAACACATTTTCATTTTAAATGTACAGCCGGTTCCTAAAAAAACTGATACGACTCTTAGTAAGATTTGATCATGTTGAGCAGTGTATTTGATTGATCTGACATTATATTGATTATGACAGACAAATAATAAAATAAACAAACAACAAACAACTGATCCATGAAAAAACTAATAAGTATTTTAGAAAAATTTAAACGCAGGATGAAAGATTACATTATTACCGAGGGCGGAAAGCCCCTTAGAATAAACAAGCAGTTTCTATTGAATGAAATATTTGAAATTAAATATCACACTTTTTTTTATTTTCAGCCCTGTAACTTATTAAAATAAATATTATAGAAGTTTTCAGGGACTTTCAGCCCTCGGTAATAATGTAGTCTTTCATTCTGAGTTTAAATTTTTCAAAAATATTTATTAGTTTTCTCAGGATTCGAAAAAAAAAATTAATACAATTAAAATACATTGAGAATTTTGACATGCGTCACAATTTTGCATTAACTCAATGTAAAATTGTAAACTGTTGAATTCCAGCTTCCCTAATTATTTGACATCAAAAGACATTAGAAACTATTTGTAGATGATTGAAATCTGTATTGAAAACAACTGTTAAAATTGGTCTACGTAACTAAACATATTCCAAAATTTTGTAAAAATGTAATACATTTCAGTTTTCAGCCCAAACTTAGGCCACACACAATGCAATAATGTTCACATTTTTGAACTGTCAATATTTTTATTTTATCATCTATTGTTTAAAAACAATACAGTTGATAAGATACCCTCAGATGCGGAGAAAGTATTAATAATAAAGATTAATAATAAAGTCTAATAACCGTGGAACAGAATAAGCTATCTGACAAATTTTAAGATTTGGCAGTGACATTGACAGTATGTAAATATTAAGTATTTATCCTTCAAAATACACTGCTCAATTTTCTACAAAATACGCGTCAAGAGTCATATCAGTTTTTTTTGGAACCAGGTGTACATTCATACTTTCAGTTAAAGTGAAACCCAGTTCTACTTTTTATCATTTTGACTGATCATTCTCTCATGATGCTGTTGGCTTTTTGTATTTTTTGAGCAATTTTTTGCAGAATCTCTTGAAATTTGTCTTCGTTCATTCTTAAGGGGTTTGTATATGAATCACAATCTTCCAATATAGTTCCACTGGCACCCCATTTATTTCTGCCCCACCATCTACGATGTTTTCTTTTGATTCACTAGAATATTCTGTACCTAACTTATTTACTAATTGTAAATTAAATAATTTTTTGAAACATTTTTATCGCCATGATAAAAAATGTTTGGACTAACTGCATATTGAATTTAACAAAACATGAAACGTGTGAATACAAACGTCGCTTTTTATTTTTCATTATCAATGAATCAGTCAGACTGCGTCAGCGAAACTGACAAGTGAGAACCCGCCTTTATACACTCACCGGCAGAGAAAACGGGCACTCCAAAAAATCGGTCATTTTTAATGTCTTGTATTTCCTAAACCTGATGTCCGATTTAAGTAACTTTTTTAATATGTTATAGCCTTATTCTTTATCAATACCGCTGTAATAATATTGTTGCTAGACAGGTACATTGTCATTGTATACAGGGTGTACGAATCAAACTGTGTTTTTTTCTCAAATTTTGGAACACCCTGTGGAATGTTCTAGCTTTTATAAAATACTGAAATTATAACCAAACTATAGCCTCAGGTTTTCTTAACATTCTGTTTTTTGATTCATTCGCTTATGTTGGATAATAAAAAAGTTAAGCACTTTAACAACTACCCCTGTTTTTCGTTAATACAGGGTGTTTTTAAATAAGTACGGCAAACTTTAAGGGGTAATTCTGCATGATAAAATAATGACAGTTTGCTTTATAAACGTATGCCCGCAAATGCTTCGTTTCCGAGATAGGGGGTGTTGAAATTGTTCTTACAAACAGACGATTTATTTATTTCTCTAAAACGGTTTGTGATATGCAAATGAAATTTGGTAGATTTTAAGAGGTAGTTATTGCGCATTTTTTGGCATACAATTAAGAATTTTATATTCACCATTGGCGTGCATACGGGTATAAATATTTTAGATATATCCCGTATGCACGCCAATGGTGAATATAAAATTCTCAATTGTATGCCAAAAAATGCGCAATAACTAGCTCTTAAAATCTACCAAATTTCATTTGCATACCACAAACCGTTTTAGAGCAATAAATAAATCATCAGTTTGTAAGAACAATTTCAACACCCCCTATCTCAGAAACGAAGTATTTGCGGGCATAAGTTTATAAAACAAACTGTCATTATTTTATCATGCAGAATTACCCCTTAAAGCTTGTCGTACTTATTGAAAAACACCCTGTATTGACGAAAAACAGGGGTAGTTGTTAAAGTGCCTAACTTTTTTATTATCCAACATAAGCGAATGAATAAAAAAACAGAATGTTAAGAAAATCTGTGGCTATAGTTGGGTTTTAATTTTAGTATTTTATAAAAGCTAGAACATTCCACAGGGTGTTCCAAAGTTTGAGAAAAAAACACAGTTTGATTCGTACACCCTGTATACAATGACAATGTACCTGTCTAGCAACAATATTACTACAGCGATATTGATAAAGAATAAGGCTATAACATATTAAAAAAAAATAACTTAAATCGGACATCACGTTTAGGAAATACAAGACATTAAAAATGACCCATTTTTTGGGGTGCCCGTTTTCTCTGCCGGTGAGTGTAATATTTACAAAGAACCACAAATTGACAGAATAATAAAACCAAGAAGGTTGCAGTGGCTGGGCCATATAGAAAGAACGAACGATGACAGAGTTGACAAGAAAATAGCATGGAGAAATACCAGGTTATAAAAGAGAAGAGAGGAAGACCACAAAAGCGATGTAGAGAGGGGTAGTAGAAGACCTAAAAGAAAAGGGAATAACAGGCTGGAAGAAGTTGACAAATAACAGATAGCTATGGAAAAGAACAACAAAGCTCTGGGCATAAAAGGCCTGTAAAAAAGCTACATATAAAGCTCTTTTGTGTACATACCTCTATATCATTAAAAAAGAAATGTGTATCAGCCAAGTTAAACACCATCTCTTCCATTTTGAAACCGAGCTGTACCACATTTTGTGGATTTTTCTGATACTTTGTAGCGTAGCTTCCAGTTAAAAGGCTATGGAATATTATTATAGTTTCGTCGAGGTCCCAGATAAAAACCCTATCTGTTGTAGATTCTGGAGTAGTCGGTGAAACAGTGTTCGTTCTTCTACCCCTTCCTCTTGTAGTCCTTGATTCGGAACTTAAGCTTCCTGATGAGTCTCTTGATCTTTTTATGTTTTCTTGTTTTATGGGGGATGTGGAGCCTTCAGCAAGTGATATACCAGTAGGTGAATTATCTAAAAAATTAGAAATTACGTTAGTAAAAAGTATTCTGAATGTAGGTACTTCTTAAAGAGGTGTTTTCTATTTCAAATCAACTTGAATTTACAAACAGTATTTAATTGATAAATATACAAGAATTCTTGTTGCAAGAAAAATGTTACAGGCAAATAGTATTGAAATATTTTTATTTTTTTATCTATTAATTTTTTAAATCCCTTTATTTTTTAGTAGATGTCGCTGTATCGCGTCTGATGGGAAATTTGAATTATTTTTCAGATTCCCTTTAAAATGATGGTGGAGCTGTTTTTCGGTTCAGAGGTGGGCACACTATCGAAAGCTACTGATGACGCCTGAAAGGGTAGAAACAGTGCCTGTCTAGCTGGTGTGCAACCCTCTGAATCGAAAACAAGCAAAACCATCATTTATTATTTTTATTTCCTTTACTCGGATTTGAGTACTGAAAGTTCCTCTGCTGTCCGTTTTTCCTAGACGAATGAAAGCGAAATGTGATCGTTTCCCTTTCGTTTTCTATATTCGTCGTCTGCTGTCATATTAATTGAAAAAGTCGCAGATTAAGGATGTACCAGTAAGAACTTTCAAACACGAAAAATCTCAGTTTTAAAATACTATCTACCATTTTAATTCTTATTAAATTGGTGGATTCTGCATCTGAGATTCTTCAATTTTTTAGTAGATGTCGCTGTATCGCGTCTGATGGGAATTTGAATTATTTTTCAGATTCCCTTTAAAATGATGGTGGAGCTGTTTTTCGGTTCAGAGGTGGGCACACTATCGAAAGCTACTGATGACGCCTGAAAGGGTAGAAACAGTGCCTGTCTACCTGGTGTGCAACCCTCTGAATCGAAAACAAGCAAAACCATCATTTATTATTATTATTATTTTTACCCTTTATTTTAATTGAAGACACTTAATCTATACTCACCGGCACAAAAAACGGGCACTTCAAAAAATGGGTCATTTTTGATGTCTCGTATCTCCTAAACCTGTTGTCCGATTTAAGTAATTTTTTTAATATGTTATAACCTTATTCTTTAACAATGTCGCTGTAATAATATTGTTGCTAGATAGGTAAATTTTCATTGTATACCGGTTGTACCAATCAAACTGTTTTTTTCTTAAAGTTCGCACCACCCTGTGGAATATTATATATAGCCTTTATAAAATATTGAAATTAAAACCCAATTATAGCCCCAGGTTTTCTTAACATTCTGTTTTTATATTTATTTGTTTATGTCGGATAATAAAAAAGTTAGGGGACTTTAACAACTAGCCATGGTCTTTATCAATACAGGGTGTTTGCAAATAAGTGCGACAAACTTTAAGGAGTAATTCTGCATAAAAAAATAATGACTGTTTGCTTGATAAACCTATGTCCGCCAATGCTTCGTTTCCGAGATACGGGATGTTGAAATTTTTCTTACAAACTAACGATTTATTTATTGCTCTAAAACCGGTTAAGATATGAATATGAAATTTGGTAAGTTTTAAGAATATTGCGCATTTTTTGACATACAATTAAAAATTTTATATTTATCATTGGCGTGCATATGGGTCGTATTACCCGCATGCACGCCAATGGTGAATATAAAATGTTTAATTCTATGTCAAAAAATGAGCAATAAGTACCTCTTAAAACCTTGCGAATTTATAAACGAAAAGTTTTCGTTGAAAATTGCGCAATAACTACCTCTTAACATCCACCAAATTTCATTTGCATATCTCAGCCGGTTTTAGAGCAATAAATAAATCGTCAGTTTGTAAGAAAAAATTCAACATCCCGTATCTCGAAAACAAAGCATTTGCGGACATAGGTTTATCAAGCAAACAGTCATTATTTTTCCATGCAGAATTACTCCTTAAAGTTTGTCGCACTTAGTTAGAAACACCCTGTATTGATAAAGAATATGGCCAGTTGTTAAAGTTCCTAACTTTTTTATTATCCAACATAAGCGAATAAATAAAAAACAGAACGTTAAGAAAACTTGGGGCTATACTTGGGTTTTAATTTGAATATTTTATAAAGGCTAGAATATTCCACAGGTTGTTGTGAAAAATGAGAAAAAAACCCAGTTTGAGTGGTACACCCGGTATACAATGAAAATTTACCTGTCCAGCAACAATATTATTACAGCGACATTGTTAAAGAATAAGGCTATGAAAAAATTACTAAAATCGGACAACAGGTTTAGGAGATACGAGACATCAAAAATTACTCATTTTTTGGGTGCCCGTTTTTCGTGCCGGTGAGTGTATTAATTTTTAAAAATTCACAAGGAAAAAGTTTTCCTGTGGTTGGCTGTATACCATGTAATACAAAAAAACAGTAACTGTATAAAAGGTATATTTAAAAACCCTCAAAAGGGCCACATGATGTGTCCCCATCATACAACTGTTACATTGAACAGATTTAAAGGGTCCAAAATAAATTTTTGAGGATAGCAGCTTCTTAGAGTGCATACCGGATAGAGGAATATGACTATCTGTGGGTAAGAGGCAGTCTTGATTTACCAACACAAAAGTCAACGAGGATATTGTTAGATTTAAGTTTCCTGGACAACGTCATTAATGCTATTATAGATTGTCCTCAATTGTTATCACTCCTTAGTAATCAGAAATTGCTATTTCACCACACTAATTGAATCAGTCATTTTGAAAAGGGTCATCTCCACTTTTTGAAATTCTACAGTAGAGGTAAAAAACTTTTTATCTTTAAGAATATTAGAAAAACAACTGTTTTTATGTATTTTTCGGTTTTAATATTGAGTATATACAAGCTGATGAATATTTCAAAAATGGTTTTTAAATGTTTAAAGACCTAGAAACCGCAATTTTTTGAAAAAGAGATGACCTGTTATCAAAATGAACAGGTATTAAAAGAAAAAATAGTCATTATAACGTGAATATTTTGTTTATTACACACATTGTCAGCAAGCAGTTGAGTTGGCTATGCAAAGGTTTAATATCCAATCAACAACATGGTTTTTGCCAAAATAAATCAACTTTAACAAATCTACTCTATTATCAAACTGACATTGTGCAAAACATGGAACAGTTTAAGCAGATAGATTCCATTTACACAGATTTCTCGAAAGCATTTGATCGGGTGGACCATCGGATCCTTTTGCAAAAGTTCGGGTTCCATCATCAGATTGTCTTGTGGTTTCAAAGTTCACTAATTGGCCGGGTTCAGTATGTTAAAATTGGTGGCGACCTCTCTGAAACTATATTCGCTACTTCTGGTGTTCCTCAAGAGGGACACTGTTCTCCTTTACTGTTCAATGTCTTTGTTAATGATATCGTTAATTGTTTTAAACATAGCCACTGTTTAATGTTTGCAGATGATTTAAAACTTTGGAGGATTGTTGAGGGCCCAGACGATCAGTTGCTTTTACAGAATGATTTAGACTTTAGACCAATTACACAGTTGGTGTCGGGTTAATAAGCTTGATCTCAATGTTAAAAAATGTTGTTTTATTAGTTTTACCCATAAAATAATCAAATACCAGTCTTCATATGTCATTGATAATCAACCACTTAAATATGTTACTATGTACTGTCAAAGACTTGGGAATCATATTTGATGAGAAATTAACTTTTATAAATCATATTAATTCAATTGGGACCGTGCAAGTTCGGCAACTTGCTATTTCTACGCTTGCAACTTTATTCGCACTTTTAATTATATTGTCCAATTATATTAGTCCTGGTTGCTGGATAATTGTCAAGGCCATAGCCCAAAAAAATAATAAGAAAAAATAAGATTCAGGTTATGTATCAAAACGTAAACAATTGTATGTAGTAAATAAAATTAGTTATTAAAATGCAGTAATGCAAGCAAAATACAATTAATTACATTTACCTTTATATAATAATTGCATATAAATCAATATTGTGGAGCAATATATAATTTTTCTTCTTCATTGACAGTAGATATGAAATATACGATATATGTCAATTTGACAATTTCAATTGACAATGAATTATTTAAGAAAGTTACAATATTTCTCCGCTATTCTCGCACGATCGTTTCTCGTATCGCTTCCAAGTAATTGCACACCGCGAATAGCTAATCATAATTACATGGAGATTGAGCAACACATTTCATTACCTCCACTAAGCATCCATAGAGATAGATTTTCACTTTTATTCTTATTTAAGTTGGTTAATGGTCTGTTAGATTGTCCTAATATCTTAGAATATGTTACTTTCCACATACCACGTCGTGATCTAAGGCAACAACCAACTTTTCGAATTCCCTTTCATAGAACAACTTATGGTGTGAATAATCCTCTTGACAGATGCATGTCTTTGGCCAATAATCTGCAGACTGACTTATTTAAATACAGTTTGAACCAACTAAAGAGGCACCTATCTTGTATTACATAGTATTAGGTTTGTTTTAGATGTTTTTGTTTTAATAGTTTAAAATTATTATTTTTTTAATAGCCTATGTACTAGTTATCTCAATGATCTAGATCAGCGTTTCCCAACCCGTGAGTCATGCGCAGATTTTAGGTGGGTCACGGCGTGGCTCTTACAGTAGCCGAATAATGTACATTATATATCACCATGGGTGAGGTATGGGTCGCGAATATGGAAAAACATGAGAAGGTGGTTCGCCAGACATAAAAGGTTGGGAACCACTGATCTAGATTCATTAAGTCTGATACGTTTATAATTACTTTGAGTTTTTTTTAACTTGGATATACCTAGTTATAAGATCTAACCTGTTTCTAAATTTAACTTATGTTTTTTTACTGTTAATGAGGGTTTCCCGTAAAAATAAATAAATAAATAAATAAATAAATAAAAATTAAACTGCTAAAAACAAGTTGATGAACATTTTAAAAATGTTTTTAAATTTTAAGGGCCAGTTGTTCGAACGCTAATCAACAATGATCATTATTAAATATTTAATTACTGTCACCAAAACTGTCAATGTTAACTTTGTTTGGGTTGCTGAAAACATAATTAATTACAATTATGAGATTTATTATTAATTATGTTAATAATTATAGTTATATTAATTGATTATAGTCTCAGAATTGTAATTAATTATGTTTTAACAATTGACATTGACAGTAATTAATTATTTGATAATGATCATTGTTGATTAGCGTTCGAACAACCGGCCCTTAAAGACCTAGAAACAGCAATTTTTTGAAAAAGAGATGACCCGTTTTCAAAATAAATAGATCATGTTGTAGAATGGGTATTTCTAGGAGATGACCCCTTTTAAAACTGAACTGATTTGCGGACTATGCTGTGCCTACCGTAAAAATATTAAAAGTAGACCCGTTTTAATAATATGGAATAGACATATCTGTGTATTAAATACAAATTCGACAAAAAGTTGAAATGTCAAAAAAGTGGAGATGATCGCTTCTCATAATGACTGATTCAATTATGGTATCAATTACCACTACTTATTTGCTCCAGAGTGCTAATAAGGTGCCAAGACAAATAAATACTTTTGACTCCAAAATTAGTTTATTTAAAAAAAACAGCTACAGGTACGTATCCATACGTGGGCACTACTTACTCGGTGTTCAAATGAATATGGCATGCGCTCCCCACTATGTGGAGCTGCTACACCGAGGATGGAGCACCCACGTATGGATACGTACATTAAAAGGTATTTTAAAATAAGTGATTTATTTTACATGTCTATCTTTGGTAGCTGTATTAAAGATTGTTATAGTTTATTATTTCGAGATGTTTGATATTTTGAACATTTATTATTGTTAAATCTTTTGTAAATGGATGCCGTAATAAATAAATAAAATAATAAACAAGATGCAAAGAGAAATCATTGTAAAATAGGGCAAATAATATATCAGAATATATCTAGAAAACAGATTACCTTCACTTTCAGATTCACTAGTGTCACTATATGGACAAAGCGACATGATGAACATTTAAACATATTCACACACTAATTTTTTATTGCTTTTCTCATAGTTCTAATTCATTCATTCAGACTATTGTAGAATCTATAGAAACTAAAGTGGAAAATACCATAGTTTATTTTCAATTTTCATTGACGTTTATATTTTTAGGTTATGTTTTGTTTGCCCTCTTCTTTTAAAATAACTTCCTTTTTCCTTTTTGGCCCGAACCATTGATGTATGCAGGGAGGGATCTCTTTCCAGATATTTTTGTAAGATGGGATAATCATGTGATTTTTCCTCGTCTACTCTTCTGACATGTCCGTACCAGTTTAATCTCTTCAGTTATATATGTAGTTTATTATGTCATGAGTTAATTCCCATTCTTTTCTTAATATGATATGTTATTTATTCTATCTCTTTTTGTTACTCTGCAGCTTTCCCTTAGGGATTCCATCTCTATTGCTCTTATTGTGGTGGGAGCATTGGGGAGGGATATCCCCATAAAATGTGGAATACGCTTCAGACACCAGAAAGTCTTTATTTACCATGCAAAACATCATCCTTGCAGATAGAACCACAATTCGAGGATTAAGCTTTTTCCTTCTTTCTTTTGGCTTTTAGTGTCATTGCAAGGTAATTACCAGGACCACAGGCGTAGCCAGGTTTTAGTTTCGGAGGGGGTTCAAAAAAGTAAAACGACCAAAACTACATAAAATAATCTTTATATTTATAATAAAAATTTGAAATATGTTAATATCTTAACTTTTCGGGGGGGGGGGGGGGGGGGTTGAACCCCCAAAACTCACCCTGGCTACGCCCGTGACCAGGACGATTTACCAGATAGAGGCGATCTTGATTTAGTGTGGCTCTAAGCCATTACAAAATCGCTGACTATCTTATATGCATGTACTTTTAAAAAGCTTTCGGTGTGATGTAAACGGACTGTTTAGTTTTCAATTAGACATACGCACTATCGTATGATTACGACATGAATCTATAGTCCGTCCCACCTTACAGTATGTATCAGGAACATAGGTAATGCAGTTCTTATGAGAGTTTTAGCTCCGTGATGCAGATTTTATCAAAAAGAATTTATAATCGAACATTAGAGAGATTAAATTAAAACTGTTTTAGAAACGCAATCTCCAATTTTAGGATTCATATGCGTTTAAGTTTATTTGATATAGGTACTATAGTTATTACGCATATAAAACCCAAAATTGTAGATTGCCTTTCTAAAACAGTTTTAATTTAATCTCTGTTCGGATAATGTTCGGATACAAATTCTCTTTGATAAAATCGGCATCACGGCGCTAAAACTCTGATAAGAAATGCATTGCCTATGTTCCTTATACTGTAAACTCAAGGTGGGACGGACTAGTCACTATAGTAGAGGATGGGTTTCGGTTTGAGCAACATACAACAAAATGCGATCAAGTTTTAATGCTTACTAAATCTAAATATACTTACCTAAAATTGAAGGTGAAGTTAATTGGTACGGTGTAGTTCCTAGACTACCACTGGAACTTGGTGAACTAACGTATGGCGAATAACTTTGAGCATAATAACCTGAAGCAAATTGTGAAGTTTGTGAATCTGGATAAGTTGATCCATATGAGCTATAATCCACTCCCTAGAACAGAAGTTATGCTTTAAAATTAAAATGAAAAATCGTATTCACCTATTTTTTAACTAAACACTACTAAACAGGTTGGCTTCATATAAACTTACGTGCATAGAAATCGGCCCACTTAAAAATTTGGTCATTTTCGATGTCTCATATTTGCTAAACCTGTTGGCCGATTTAAGTGATTTTTTGAACATCTTATAGCTTGATTCTTTAACAATACCACTGTAATAATATTGTTGCTAAACAGGTAAATTTTCATTGTATACCGGTTGTACCAATCAAACTGTGTTTTTTTCTTAAAGTTCGCACCACCCTGTGGAATATTCTGGCATTTATAAAATACTGAAACTAGAACCCAACTATAGCCTCAGGTTTTCTTAACATTTTGTTTTTTGAATCATTCGCTTATGTTGGATAATAAAAAAGTTAGGTACTTGAACAACTAGACATGTTCTTCATCAATACACGGTGTTTCTAAATAAGTGCGACAAAATTTAAGGGATAATTCTGCATGAAAAATAATGACAGTTGGCTTTATAAACGTATGTCCGCAACTGTTTCGTTTCCGACATACGGGATGTTGAATTGTTTCTTACAAACTGACGATTTATTTATTGCTTTAAAACCAGTTGAGATATGCAAATGAAATTTGGTAGGATTTAAGAGCTAGTTATCGCGGATTTTTTGACATAAAATTAAGAATTTTATATTCACCATTAGCGTGCATACGGGTAATATGATCGGTCATATTACACGTATGCGCGCTAATGGTGAATATTAAATTCTTAAGTGTCTGAATCTTTCCAACGCATGTCTAATTTTGAAAATCGGTTATATCATTCAAAAGTTACCGAGCTCAGAAATATGACTCGATTTCTATTTAAAAAAGAGAAAATGTTTGTGGATATGTATGTGGCTGGAAAAGTTAAACCGATCTGAATTTTTTCTCTGTGTTTGAAGAGGTGGTCAGGGCCGATTCAGAACCGTTGTAGTTTGTGACTTTTGACCACCCATAAGCCAGCTATAGGACTTGGTAGGTACAAAACGGCATATTTTTGGAGGTATATATCTTCGGTTCAAGAAGAGACAGGAGAACCGCAAATACACCAAATCAATAGTGTTGAGTTCAGCTTTCAAATGGTGTTTAAGCCGTCAGGATCAGACATACACACGGCTCAGTATCGCCGAAAAACTGAAAAACTAAACTTTGAAAATTTTGGTTTTTCGACAATTACTCAAAATTTCAACCTACGAATTGCGCCAATAACTGAGCGTTTGTAGAAGGACTTCTTTAGACGAATCTGACGGTGTATACCTCATATCCGGGAAAATTCGAATTTTTAAGTTATAGGCTTCATAAGTATGATCAAATCTATTTCTTATGGGAAAAACGGTTTTTCAAGCTCAATAATTTCTGTAATAGCTTCAGTTATCATACTTGACCTTAGATGCATCAGATACTACTTATCAATACGTTTCAAACTCATGTTTACTGATCAAAATCGGTTAAGCCGTTTAGAAGTTATTAAGCTACAAAAGTATAATAAAATTAACGACTATTCCCGAAATGGTTTATGTAGTTGTAGTGGTTCGGACGCTAAATTTGATTTGGCAACGGGCAATCCGAGTTCATTAACCGGCCATCCCAATAATTTTTTTCAATCTATTTCGAATAGAAAAAAATCTAGTGTACATTCGATGGACACTAGGTCATTTGGAGGATAATGCGACAAAGGCGACATTTATAAAGCTTTAACGTGTAATCGAGAAAAATTGCATCCAACTTCATATATTTAATTTATAAAAAAACTTTGAAAAACTCGTGATACAAGAATAAAATACCACTAAACGCCGTATAAATAAGTGCCGCATACAATATTCCAGCTACAAAAGATCTGATATGAATATTACGTGGAGCGAAAATGTATTTTCATTTTGATGCAAAATAAAATTTTAGTTTTATTTTAAAAGATTTTTCCATAATATTTGCTAAATTTGAAGTAAACGCGCCACAAAAGAGTTTCAAAATTCAAACTATATCAAAGTTACTCTTTTGTGGCGAGTTATACTTCAAATTTAGCAAATATTATGGAAAAATCTTTTAAAATAAAACCAAAATTTTATTTTGCATCAGAATGAAAATACATTTTCGCGCCACGTAATATTCATGTCAGATCTTTTGTACCTGGAATATTGTATGCGCCACTCATTTTTACGACGTTTAGCGGTATTTTATTCTTGTTAATATTATACACGGATTATACAACATATGAGACAAAAGCCCGAAACAAATGATGAGAAGCGTTGATAATCCCTATATTCAATTTCAGTGGTCTAGCCTCTAGCCTAGCCATATTTATTGTCACATGCGCGGGATAGCGCTAAAAAGAGAGGTAGATAGACCACCTCTGAGTGTTCTGCGTTACACTTTGCCTACCATGTCTAGTCTATTCTTATTATGTCTATGTGTACATCACATATGACATGACCCACCTTGAACCCATCACATATGTACCTGAAGCCTGAAGACTCACATTCACATCTATACATACCCCAGGCTGTGGGTGAAAAATAGGTCGATTTCAGGATATAATTCAGGAATTTTTGAAACCTATCAGGTGTTGTAAAAGACGATGCCAGGAATAACTTCTACTAAAATGTAACCAAAAATATTGTGCGCTTTTTTTATTGCGATTTTCATTTGTTAAATTTGCAATTTTTAATGATTTTTAATTTTGCAGCTTATGATATTGATTTTAGAGAAAAACTTTTTAATAGAAAGTTCTAGTAAATTAAAAAACCTACAATTTGAGGTATGGTAAGTTTAATTTTGTTAATTGGTTATTGCAAAACAGCCTGCAAAAGGTCCAAAATGGCCGTTTTTTACAATTGCATTATTTATTGTACAAATAGTTTTTTTTATTTTTTAAAGCTTTAAAATGAAGATCTTTCAATTCCAAACATAAAAAAAATTGTCGTACTGACATAAAGTTTTTTTGGGTAAAATATGAAGGTCCTAAGTGTAGCATAAATGATTGAAAAACGTAAGATGCGAATACTTGTTTTTGTATGGGTTTTTTTCGCAATTATTGCTATTTTGCAACAAGGGTGACTATTTTTTAAATTTTTAACCAACTCTATGTTGTAGGAAATTTAATTACGCAACTTTTATGTTAGTACAACTTTTTTCAGAAATGAATAGTTTTAAAGTTATAATCAAAAAACCAATAAAAAAATCGAATTTTTCCTTCATATTTTGACATTTTGATTATTTAAACAATGTTCCGGACCATTTTGAGTGGGAGGATAACTCAAATATTATTATTTAAGTTATTTTCAAGCAATTTCTGCAAAAAAATTTGAGTCACCTCTCAACGTCCATCTCAAAACAGATGCGCCCTGGACTAATAATCAATAGCCTATATTACAAATATTTTGGTTTTGCGTATGTTCAGATCCAGACCTGCTTCCTTACAGCTCTCAACGACAGCTGTTACTTATTAGGTTAAAGCGGGTACTTGTAAATAAAAAAAAAAAAAAGAAATAAGTAAAAAAAGGATATTTACGTACCTGTGCTGAAAATCCTTGTGTGAAAGAGGAAGCTCCAGGTGCAGTGTAAGCTGCGTAAGAAGAATACTGACTAGACTGTCCTGCTGCGTTGAACTGTGAACTTGGCGTTGAGTACGAAGACGTAATGTAGCCTGCGCTTACTTTACAGGCTGGATTTAAAACTCTTGAAGAGTTTAGTCCTGAGTAAGGATACGAGGAGTTATTGTAAAACGACGCTGCGGAGTTGATGTACGGAGTTGTGGCGCCCGACGATCCATAACTTGGTTGAATACTGAAAAAAGTTGTCTGTTGATAACTGTTTTAATACATAAATAGAAACATGTTATAATCACACACTATACAGGGTGTCCAAAAACTCTACATACAAACGAAGACAGAAGATTCTTCAAATAATTCTAAGACAATTTAACCCTATTCACTTAGTCCGAAAATGCTTCCTAAGGGAGCTAGAGCTCTTTGAAGATGGCGTCTTGTAATGAGTTTTTCTTAAATAACTCCAGAACCCTTCTATTTAGAAAAACAAAAATTGGTACGCGTATTTATCTTCCAGAGATAAATCTATTCCATCCTTTGCGAATTTTTAGTACCGATCATAGGCGTCCGTTTTGGGCAGGGCAACAGTTATTTTATCGCATAACTTTTTTGTCTTTAATTTTTAAGCATTTTTGACACTGTATTATTAAATTGTGAGGTATTCTAGTGCTAAAAGGTACTCTTGTTTTAAGTCGGTAGGACACACCGTTTTCTAGAAAAATCGATTTGAAAATTTTTCGTTCTTTAAATTTAAAAAAAAAAAATTCCAAAAAAACCTTTTTAGAAAGACGAAAACTGGTACATTTATTTATATTCCAGAGATAAATCGATTTCATTAATTGCGAATTTCTAGTACCGGTCATAGGCGTCCGTTTTGGGTAGGTCAACAGTTATTTTATAGCGTAACTTTTTTGTCCTTAATTTTTAAGCATTTTTGGCACTAGATTATTAAATTATGAGGTATTCGAGTACTAAAAGTTACTCTTGCTTTAAGTTAGTAAAATACATCGTTTTTTTTTGAAAAATTTTTTCCATTTTTTTCAAATTCCCAAAACGAAAAACTTTCAAATCCATTTTTCTAGAAAACGGTGTGTCCTACCGACTTAAAGCAAGAGTACCTTTTAGTACTAGAATACCTCACAATTTAATAATCCAGTGACAAAAATGCTTAAAAGTTAAAGACAAAAAAGTTATGCGATAAAATAACCGTTGCCCTACCCAAAACGGACGCCTATGACCGGTACTAGAAATTCACATTAGATGGAACGAATTCACTTCTGGAAAGTAAATAAGCATACCAATTTTCGTTTTTCTAAATAGAAGCGTTCTGGAGTTATTTAAGAAAAACTAATTACCAGACGCCATCTTCAAAGAGCTCTAGGTCCCTTAGAATTTTTATATATTACGCATTTGCCTGCCTGGAGAGAGTAACACCAATGGTCACCAAATAGACGAAGCACTAAAAAGCCCAAAACTTAGAAATTTTGTGCAGTAAGATGAATCGTCATGGAACTTTTTGCATTCGATTAAAGAGAGTGTCAGGCAACTTTGTAAACTAAATTCATCTAGGGCAAAAAATTTTGTGCATAAGAAAATGCATTTAAAATGTGCATCTCGAAGAGGTGAAAATGAAAAATTTAGAACTTGGGAAATATTGACGGAAATGAGTTGAATTTTTATACTCGGGGTTTTGGGGATCGCTGAGCACGAATTTCATATCAGCGATGGTCTCCAAGGTACCTGGTGCCCACGGTGGAACTCGTCGCCTAGATTTTTGTGTTATAATCATTAAAAATCAGTCAATATCCATTATTCGGGGGGTTTTTGGGGTCGCCGGCCACTAGGCATCCAAGATACCTGGTGCCCAGGGTGGAACTCGTCGGCTAGAGTTTTTAGTTATAATTATCCAAAATCAGCCAAAAACTATTACTCTGGGGGTTTTGGGGGTCGCTGAGTACGAATTTCATGTCTGGGATGGTCTCCAAGGTACCTGGTGCCCAGTGTGGAACTCGTCGCCTGTAGTTTTATGTTATAATTATTAAAAATCAGTCAATATCCATTACACGGCGGTTTTGGGGGTCGCTGACCACGAATTTAATGTCGGCGATGGTCTCCAAGATATCTGGTGCTTAAAGTAAAAAGAAGATGTATATAGTGATTTTTCTATTGACTTTCTTGGGTGTGAATCTGTCTTTTTATTTTACTGCTCCTGGTTTAAAAACAAAGCATAGTATATATGTCAATACCTCCAAGCAACACTTTTATGTAGTTCTGTTCTTTTAAAAATTTTTAATTAATTTTAAAAAAACATCTAAAAAGTGATACCATATTTAAAGCAAGGTAAGTTTTTAATGTTGATGTTTTGAAAAAGTCATATATTTTATACTTATTAGTTTTGTTAATTACAGAATAAATAATAATATTATAATATCAAGCCGTTTAAGATTGGTATTAAAGGAATTTTCATTATCTACAGTTACAGTCTATAGCTGCGCTGTTTTATAATTTTGGTTTTTGAAATTTCTGAAGAGAGAAATTTGTGTAACTTCAAGTAAGTACCTAAATATATTTTTTTATTTTATTTTACTGTTTTATTAATTTTTTCATTATATTATACAAATCAATTGATTATGAATACGTGCATTAACATTTAATTTAACACGTATTTTTTTAGATTATTGTATACCTACCTTGAAGACCATCGCCAACATAAAATGGTGCCCAGTGACCCCTAAAACTCCAGGCGACGAGTTCCACCCTGGGCACCAGGTACCTTTGAGACCATCACCGTCATTAAATTCATGTTCAGCGACCCCCAAAACTCCCCGAGTAATGGTTTTAAATGATTTGTAATAATTATGACATAAAACTCCAGACGACGAGTTCCACTTTGGCACCAGGTACCTTGGAGACCATCGCACACATGAAATTATTGTTCAGCGACCCCCAAAATCCTCAGAGTAATGGTTATTGACTGATTTTGAATGATCATAACATAAAACTCCAGGCGACGAGTTCCACCCTGGGCACCAGGTACACGGGAGATCATCGCCGTCATCAGCAACCCCCAAAACCCCCGCGTAATGGTTTTAAATGATTTGGAATAATTATAACATAATACGACGACGAGCTCCACCCTGGGCACCAGGTATCTTGGAGACCATCGACCACATGAAACTCTTGTTCAACGACCCCCAAAACCCTCAGAGTAATGGTTATTGACTGATTTTGAATGAGTATAACATAAAACTCCAGGCGAAGAGTTCCACCCTGGGCACCAGGTATCTTGGAGATCTACGCCAACACTAAATTCGTGGCCGACGATCCCAAAAACCCCCCGAGTAATGGATATTGACTGATTTTTAATGATTATAACGTAAAACTCTAGGCGACGAGTTCCACCGTGGGCAACAGGTACCTTGGAGACCATCGCCGATATGAAATTCGTGCTCAACGATCCCGAAAACCCCCGATTATAAAAATTCAACACATTTCCATCAATATTGGCCGAGTTTTAAATTTTTCATTTTTGCCCTAGATGAATTTAGTTCACAAAGTTGCCTGACACTCTCTCTAATCGAATGCAAAAAGTTGCATGACGATTCATCTTACTGCACAAAATTCCTAGGTTTAATGCTTCGTTGCTTCGTCTAAAAATAAGAAACGAGAAGGTGGTTCAAGCACTTAAAAAAATAAAGAAAGTTAAACCAGTTGGACCAGATGCTATTCCTGGAGAAATATGTAGAGTATTAGGAGAGAGAGGAACAAGTTGACTAATGCCTGGTTGCTCCAACAGATCTTAAGCTTAAGGTATTCTACTATTATTTGTGTAGGTAATTTACTCACCTATTGTAATAAGAATGTGCTGCTGAATATGTTTGATGGTAATCTTTATCGTAAAGATTGCCTAAGTCTATCGAAGTGCTAAAAAAAGAAGCAGAATCCTGCGTAGATGCTACACAATCAGTTTCTGCTAAGCCGGGACTTCTGATCTCTGTCTTGACACCTGAAAAATCAATAATATGAATAATAGAGTACGTATACTACACAACCAATAATATTACTTTAGAAACAAAATAAAGTTTACAAACAAAATATAAAACAAATACAAAAGTAGGAACAATGGTTGATGCGACAGGCGATTTTGAATGCGAGTTACGCGCACGAAATCAATTGTTTAACTACAAAATTTAAATATAAAATGCGTTTGTGCAGTTTTCGTATGCAAATGTTGTATTTTGCCGCAAATGAAGTCAGTCAGTTTCTATAAAGCTGTTAAATAAATAAACGTTGATCATGATGGGTGGAAGTTGTAGCTGGATTTGTGTAGTTTCGAAAAAAGTAGTTATGTAATCGAAAAGAAGCAATTTAAACGTTATAGATCATTTTTAATCTGAAATTTTTAAATCAATTGTTTTTAAGTATATTTCAAATGCCTCATTTGTTGCCAAAACTCAAAATCGAAATTTCCTGTTCCTTATAGGTTTTAAAGATTAGGCATTAAAAATGGAAATTCCACAGTGACCGGTCAATGGAAATAAATTTAATTAATCTCATGAAAATCGTAAAAAATGTGAAAAATCGCACAATAGTCCAGGAACCGAAGCATTTCACCTCGCAATTTTTACAGAATGGATCGATTTGCTTGAAAATTTGAGAATAAGTAGTGGATAGTTCAAGGATCAAAATCTATATGATGCCGAAATGCGCTTTTACCATGGGGTCGGTTGCCACCCCATCTTAAGGGTGGAAATTTTTTATTATATTTTGACTTCAAAAGTTGATAAAAACATTCATTCTAAGCAAAAAATGTTTTATACATTTTTTTGATAAAATTAATACTTTTCGATTTATTCGCTATCGAAAGTGTTAGTTTTATATAGAAAAATCAATGTTATTCGATATATACTCATTTACCATTCACTCAATTTTTGCCGTAGAAAAATTTTTTTCAAACCAAGTTCTTGGGAATTAAATAACCTACAAGTTCATATTAAAACATTTTTTCGTATATCTGATGCTAATCTTTCTATTTTGAAGAAAATGGCATTTTTTACCAAACTACAAAAAGTCGTTATTCGCTTTTAACTCTAGTTTTTTAAAAACTAATTATTGTAAGCCAGTCAAACTTTTAAAATCTATTAACAATACATAAATAAAGAAGAATTATTAAGGCCAATGACTAAAAGCAAAGCTAACTTACATTATTATGCTTCCAATTGGATTTTTTTTTTTTGAAAAAAATATATTGATTTTTTAACCGTAACCTTTTTAATTTTTATCTTAGAAAGTTTGTTAAAAAATAGTTTGGTAGGTTTTTATAAGATCTATAAGACTGTTAATACCAAATCCTTTTAAAATCCTCAGTCGCAAGAAGCGGTGACTTTGAAAGGGTTGGTAAAGGTGATTTTTGCATGTTATTACAAGTTTTAATTGTCAATAGCTCACTCAATTTTTACCGTAGAGAAAATTCTTGCAAACCAAGTTCTTGTGAAATGATTGGAGAAGCTTATTGAAGGAGGCCAAGGCTCGATTTGGGCTGTAGTGCCATTGGATGGATGGATGGAAGTTCTTGTGAATTAAATAAGCTACAATTTTATATTTAAATATTTTTTTGTATCTCTGATGATAATCTTTCTATTCTGAAGAAAAAGGAATTTTTTACCAAACTTCAAAAATTCGATATTTGCTTTTGACTCCATTTTTTTAAAAACTAATCATTCTAAACCAGTTAAACTTCTAGAACCTATTAATAATACATAAGTAAAGAAGAAGAAATAAGGTCAATAACTAATTTTAATCAGGGTGGTGATTAGGGGTTTGCTTTCGATCACTTTTTCGCTGAAAAATATAGGGTCTGACATTCTTTTCATTATAAGCCACCTAATTTTTGAGCTAAAGACTTTTTTTTATTTCTGAAGATAGATATTTTTAAATACTTCAAATTAGTTTAAACAAGTGATCCTCGAAAAATGCATAGTTTTCCCGTCTTTTGACTTAGAAACTACAATATTTAGCATTTGCCGAAGAAGACCTAACATATATTAAAGTATAGCTCGATTACTATTGGTCTTAAAGAAAATTTAAAAACACGGTTTTGTTGATTTTTTCAAAAGATACATTTTTTTAAGCAAAGATGTTTTGATAAAACAAAAACTTTTTGAGTTATTTGCAGAAAACTGATTAAAAACAATAATTTTTTTAATATAGAACTAACACTTTCGATAGCGAATAAATAGAAAACTGTTAATTTTATCAAAAAAATGTATAGAACATTTTTTGCTTAGAATGAATGTTTTTACCAACTTTTGCAGTCAAAATATAATAAAAAATTTTCACCCCCGACATGGGGTGGCAACCACCCCCATGGTAAAAGCGCCTTTTGGTATCATATAGATTTTGATGCTTGGACTATCCACTAATTATTTTCAAATTTTCAAGCAAATCGATCAATTCTGTAAAAATTGCGAGGTTTTGTCCTATTTTAAGCTTCATTACTTGGACCACAACGTTTATTTGTTTAGCAGCTTTATAGAAATTGACTTTATTTGCGGCCAAATTAAAAAAAAAAGAATGCGTGTGTACTTTGTACGGACGTAAGAAGTTATACTTCTATTATATAATTTCAACAAAATAAATATACTTAACAGTTTATTTGCATTTTATTTAAATATTAAAATAACTTTGTTACCTACCACTTTCAAAAAATTTTTATTAAAGCAATACCAAAAATTAAAAAAAAAAAGAAAGAATATGAATCGTCCGGGATTTGAACCCGGGACTTCTCGATCTCTGGTCCAACGCTCTACAAACCAAACTATCAAGCCCCGTCTACGTGACGTCTCGGATATAATAATGACACATCACGGTGACAAATAGATCAAGTGAAGTATAAAAATGTTATAATAGATATTTTATTATTTTACTCCCGATGAAGACAAATCCAAAGACACAAAAATTATAATAAATAATACATTTACTAAAAACACTAATATATTCTTTTAATGACTTATTTGCGCTGATACATACAAAAAAATCACTCTTGTACGTAATGTACATAACTTGAAAGATTAGTAACGCACTACATACTGTCTGTGTGCGCATGGGCCCAGAATTATAATATTTCACTCTCGATCGTAAAGAAGTATAACTTCAAAAATTGCATACGAAATCTAAACTATTCAGCTTTAAAACACATTTTGATTTTTGTTCATATGTGATCATATCAATGTGATCGACACAATGTGATCAAAAAATATCTGACTGTTACCGTCGAGTAGACACAAATTTTATTTTCGCGAACATAACTGACATTCAAAATCGCCGATTGCTTTAAGCGTTGTTTCTGAGCGAACGGTTCATTCTACACAAAAAGTGATAGCACACATTTTCGTTTAAAATTATATCAGCTACATTTTTTATACGGTGCATAGATTCTTGGTAAATCCTTAGATTATAGAAACGATTTCCAGTTTCGTTAATCTAAGGGTAAATCGATATTTTCCACCCCCCTATGACGTGGAAATTTAGAAGAAGCCCGAAGGAGGAGTGCCAAACTTTTTGCAACTTTTTTGAGATTCCAAAATTGACATTTTCATAAAAATTCTGCGTGTTCGTATGATTTTTAGAGGTTCAGTGGCATATCATCATTCAATATTCGCTTGTCCACTGCTGGATATAGTATAGATCTCCCTCATAAATTTCCATCTATTACGATCTTGTGCCTCTTGCATCCAATTCCTATGACAACGTTTTAGATCATCAGTCAATCAGTCCAACGTGTTGGTGGACGACTTCTGCTTCGGTAGGCATCTTGGTCTCCATTCCAGTATCCGCTTTGTCCATCTGTTCCACGTAACCTCCCAGTTCCATTTCAGGGTTGCTACTCTCTCTACTGCATCAGCCAGTCTTGTTCTTTGTCGTAGCTGGTGGTTTGGGATCTTGTCTCGTAGTGAAACGCCCAACATAGCACGCCCCATCGCCCTTTTGAGACACACGGATCTTTTGCACCTTGTCATGGTCAACGTTTCCGCACCGTAAGTCAACACTTACAAAACACACTGAAGGTTTTTTCTTTTAATGCATATTATTGGTATGTCAGACGATTTGAAAGTATGGTTCAACTTGCCGAAGGCTGCCCGAGTCATTCTTATACGACGGAGAAGCTCAACGGTTTGGTTATCTTTTCCTATGCGAATCTCATGACCTAGGTATTTCGTGGCTTGTCTTTTTTACTTTTGCATATAGCCGCTTAGAGGGCACCACCACTAAAACCTTCCGACACAAACGTAACTTCAATCTTTTGTTGACATAAATCGAGAATTTCATTTCGATACAAGAAGTCGTGTAGATACAGTGAATTTTTGAAATTAGCGAGTCGGTCGAAAAATGGATCTTAGCCGAGAACATTTTCGAGCAATAATTTTTTACAATTTTCAGGGAGGATTATCCCAACAGCAATGTCACACTGAAATGATTTCTGTGTTTGGGAATGAAGCATCACACCGTCCACTATTTCCCGCTGGTATTGCGATTGCGAATTTCAACGTGTCTCAGCGACGAATCCAGGCCAGGTCCACCCAAAACATCAGTCAAGCGGCAAAACATTGATGCGGTTCGTCAATTAGTTAAAAATGACCGCCGTGTAACACACCGGGAGATAGAGGCATCATTGGGCATTTCAAAGACCTCGATCCCTACATGAAGAGTGTGTTAGGAAGTTGGTTTGCCGTTAGATTCCTCATTTGCTTCTTCTTCTTAAGGTGCCGAGACCGCTTGTCGATCGTTGGCTCTCATGTTGCCCAGCATATTAACAATCATTGTCTTATTTACAGCCGCACGAAATAGTTCAGTGCTAGTTTTCCCAAACCATTGGCGTAGGTTTTTAAGCCAAGAAGTTGTACGGCGGCCCACACTTCTTTTTCCCATTATTTTACCTTGCATGACAAGGTGAAGTATGTCATATTTTTCTGGGTGACGCATTATATGACCAAAGTATTCCAATTTGCGCCTTTTAACCGTGTTCACTACTTCGCAACTTTTATTCAAACGTTGCAAAACCCTTTCGTTTGTGACTCTTTCTACCCAACTGATCTTCAGGATACGGCGGTAGACCCACATTTCAAATGCTTCTAGGTTTTTTAAAAGCGATTCTGTCAGTGTCCATGCTTCGACCCCGTAAAGTAGTACTGGGAATATATAACATCGGACCATTCTTATGCGAATTTCCAAATTTAGATCATGACTGCACAGGATTTTCTTAAATTTCATAAGATTTGTTCTTGCTTTGGCAATTCTACTTTTTATTTCTGTACTAGGGTTCCAGCTTTCATTAATATGAGTACCCAGATATACAAGATTACTTACTCGTTCAATTGAGTCATTACCGACTGTTACGTTATAGTTATTATTATTTACGGCTGCCTGTTTACTAATAACCATAAACTTTGTTTTTTTTGCGTTAAGTTTGAGTCCATATATCGCGCAGAATGCCACCATTCGGTTCAATAACGCTTACAGAAGAGCAAAAAGCGGCTCGCGTCAATTGGTGTCGAAAAACATTGGAACGGTTCAACAAAGGAAGCTCAAAACACGTTGTATTGTCAGTGGCGATGAATCTTGGATTTACTTCTAGCAACCGGAAAATAAACGCCAATCCGCTCTGTGATCCGTCCTCGAAGTGTGTCAAAGAAAATGGTCGCAACTTTTGTGTCAAAAGCTGGTCATGTGGCAACAATTGCTCTAGAATCTAGAAGATCGAAGAACGGTTACTTCTGATTGGTATATAACCGTTTGTTTACCAGAAGTTATCGCGAAACTCCGACAAAGCAACACACAACGGCGAATCATGCTACACCATGACAATGCAAGCGCTCACACTGCCCAAAAAACAATAGAGATTTGGAGCTTTAAAACATCGAAGAATCAGAGATCAAGAATTCAATGCGTGGGCGGCGATTCCAGTCGCCAGAAGAAGCCATCGATGCCTTTAAAACGGCCATTTTGCAGGTGTCCGCTGAAGATTGAATTAACTGTTTTACCAATTGGTTTGAACGTATGCAAAAGTGTATCGATCTTGGTGGGGCATATTTTGAAAAGCAATAAAGTACTTTAAGTCTATAAATTTTTTGTTTTTATGGCTATATGCAAATCTAAAAAGACAACCTATCGTATAGGCCAGTGGTGCTCAGACTTATACTGTGTGGGATCTACCACATAAACTGAAAGCGTCCAGCGATCGACTGCTAATAAAAAAACAACAGTTTTGAAAATAGAAATCTTTGTTGCACATTTCTATTTGATAAAAAGTTGTAACTTCAGAGAGTTGTAATTAAAGTCATGTTTTTCATCCTAATTTTATTTGGATGTTGACGCATGGCACTGCATAACATTCACAAGATTTTCATATGAGGGTACAGAATTATCGAGGGCCAGATGCAAGCATGATGAGATATGGGACTGCATAGCTACACTGATGAAGCATAAGAGGCAGAAATAGCTATCTGTAGATGGTGGTCCAACTCTGAATCAAATTAAAACAAAACTGCCTTTCACCCTTGTTCTTTTTTACTCAGATTTTTGAGTACTCGAAACTGTCTTTCGGCACTTTTTCCTAGACGACAAGGGAGTAGATACGTGACCATTGACCATTGTCCTTTCTACTTTCTTCTATATTCGTCGTATCCGTGCTTATTTAGCCGGAGATTCAGGATGTAACCAGAAAGCAGTTTCTTTCGACGCAAAGTCTTGAATTTAAAATATTGTTTATTGTTTTATTTCAATTATTTTAATTGTTTTATTACAGTAAACTTTGCATCTGGGTCTTTTCGTCGTCTTCCTAGTTTTACTGGAGATGTCGCTGTTTTCCGTCTCAAAGGTGGAATTACTGCATCGCGGTGATTTCCCTTAAAAGGCAGGATTGTTGATTTTTGATTCAGAGTTGTGACTGCATAGCTATACTGATGAATCGTAAGATACAGAAATAGCTATCTGTAGATGGTGGTCCAACTCTGAATCAAATTAAAACAAAACTGCCTTTCCTCCATGATGAGATATGTTAGTCAGTTAGCCGATTATGATACTTTAATTTCACTACCTTCATTTGGGAAAATGCAGACTCATACAAGTACGTTGATCCAAAGAATGCTATGAGCTTCAGAGCTATTTGCCTCAAAGATGGATATTTGTTATACGGTATGAAAGACCAACATTTCTTATCAGGCGCTCTGGACTTAAGGTGAATATAAGTATCCGAACCGAAATTATTTTCAGTGCCTCATTTTGGAGGGAAATTCTATCCATATTGAAAGTAATTAATATTTCAGTGGCAATTTTTTTCAGTTCTTCACAAGAAAATGGATTAGACATGAATGTTACAATATCTGTCGGTTTCTTAAAATCAGCCAAGCATCTTTCAAACTCGCCATGAACTACTTGCATCTCCGTCTCATAATAAATATAATTCAAATGGGCGGTTAACCTTTTTTTCAACGATAGAAAGTTGTTTAAATTCTTTCTGTTCATTTGATTAATCAAAAATAACAATTTGTTGACAAAGGAATGTACTGCGCTCATCATATCGATAATGGTTATTTTTACCCTGTATTTCCAAATTAAGGAGGTTCAAATGATTTGCTAAATCTGATACGAAAGCCAGATCACCGAGCTTTTCGTTTTGAAGTAAATTTTCCCCTCGTTCTTCTAGGAAAGAAATTATCTCGGGACTAATTATTTCAACCACCTCACATGCAGAAGTAAATTAGTGTCCACATGTTTTTCATTTGTATTTTTTCCGTGAATCGCGATCGACTTCAAAATCTTTGGCGATCGACTCTTTGAGCACCGCTGGTATAGCCATTACCTGGTCTATGGATCTTGTTCCTACGCATATACAGGGTGAGTTTTTAGTGCGGGATCGGTCGATAACTCCATTATGGTATAAAATATCGAGAAAAGTTATTTAAAAAAAATGTAGGCAATGATATTCTCCACGCTTGGAAAATATGTCCATTTCTACAGGGTGATCAGTAACTGCGTGGTATATCAAACATATAATTTTTTAAATGGGACACCCTATATATTTTTTTATATTTATATTCCCCTCATAATTCTTGTTCATTTAATATATGGTTTTGCATTACTATACAGAGTATTTAACAAGTTATGACCATTTTTATTTCGAAATCACTATGAGATTAACACCCTGTATATAAAGAAGTAATTCGTAGACAATAATTTGTCTTATGTAGTAAGATAAACAATATACTGTAGTTTTTAAATTAAGTCCAATTCACATCATTGACGAATATTTGTATACAGGGTGACCTACAAAACCAAATTACGATTATATTTTATTTTTTAACATTATTGTATTTAATATACTCTTTCATTTTTATATAGCATTCCCTATATCTAAACTGATTACTTTCCGAGATATTTTTAGTTTTCTTCAAATCTCGGGAATACATTCAATTTTTCTAGTAGAAATAAGTTAGTATTGAGTGATAATTAAACAAAATTATTTTTATTAGATAAATAACTAACACAAAATATAAACCATAGCAATATGCAGTGAATATACCCAAAATGTGATATTAAGAAATTATCATATTTCCCTAATATACAAGAATCGTAAAATTCCTACAAAAAAACTTTGTATTGTATATAATAATATCACAAGATTATTTTTATTCAATAAATAACTTACTTGCAACAAAGTCAAAACAATATACAACTGATGTAACAGTTTTTAGATTGGTATATCAACAGCATTCTAAGCCAATATTTTTTTAGTAGAACATTCATTTTTATAAGCACTTTTAAACTACAAAACAAAATTAAGATTTTCTCAATTTTCTTTTTAATAGATCACCCTATATTTTATTTTTTTGTTAATATTGTATTTATGATACTCTTTCATTTTTATATTACTTTCTGAGATATTTTTAGTTTTCTTCATTTGCCGGGAATACATTCAATTCTTATAAATATAAATAACTTAACAAATAAGTATTATGTAATAATATAACAAATATTTTCATTCAATAAATAACTAACAAAAAAATAATAAACCATAACAAAATTTAATGAATGTACCAATTAATGTGATGTTAAGGATTTAAGTCTAAAGTAAATGTTGAAAATGACCACTTTCAACGTCTATGCCATTTTGTAACCGATATTCAAATGACCGAGCCACATTTCTAACATTTTTGTAAGTCAATATTATTAAAAGCTTCTTTTATTCTATTTTTCATATCATCAAGCGTTGTTGGATGCTTCTGGTATACAAGGTTTTTTATATAGCCCCACTTGAAAAAAATCAATTTTGGAAGAACTGGAGCACCGTCGTATAAAAACCTCAACCGTCAAAAAATG
The DNA here is from genome assembly GCF_917563875.1 of Diabrotica virgifera virgifera. Classification (NCBI taxonomy): domain Eukaryota; kingdom Metazoa; phylum Arthropoda; class Insecta; order Coleoptera; family Chrysomelidae; genus Diabrotica; species Diabrotica virgifera. Next base: position 79,142,716 of record NC_065450.1, on the reverse strand, counting down.
TGGACCAATCACATAATCTCTAACAATATCACCTTAAACATTTATAGATCACCTAGTTTGAGTGTTAACAAAGTAGGGATTTCTTGATGCATATTAATGAAATTTAATATGAAAATTATATTATTAATAACTGCGGGTCACAATCTGCAATTAGGAATGTGTTACTAAAAACTTCTTGGCTTAGAATGCTGTTGATATAATAATCTAAAAACTATTAAATTAGTTGTATATTGTTTTGATTTATGTTTTGTGTGAGTTGTTTATTAAATAAAAATATTCTTGTAATTTTATTATACACAAGATACCTATATTTTTTTGTAGGAATTGTATGATTCTTGTATATTAGGGAAATATGATAATTCCTTAATATCACATTTATTGATACATTCATTGCATATTGCTATGGTTTAAATTTTGTGTTAGTTATTTACTAAATAAAAATAATTTTGTTTAATTATCATTCAATACCAACTTATTTCTACTAGAAAAATTGAATGTATTCCCGAAAGTTGAAGAAAACTAAAAATATCTCCTAAAGTAATAAGTTTAGATATAGGGAATGCTATATAAATATGAAAGAGTATAATAAATACAATATTTTTGAAAAATAAAATATAGGGTGATCCATTTAAAAAAATAGAGAAAATCGTAATTTGGTTTTGTAGTTCACCCTGTATACAAACATTCGTCAATGATTTTAATTGGACTTAATTTAAAAACTACAGTATATTGTTTATCTTACTACATAAAACAAATTATTGTCTATGAATTACTTCTTTATATACAGGGTGTTAATCTCATAGAGATTTCGAAATAAAAATGGTCATAACTTGTTAAATACTCTGTATAGTAATACAAAACCCTATATTATATGAACAAGAATTACGAGGGGAATATAAATATGAAAAACTATATAGGGTGTCCCATTTAAAAATTTATATGTTTGATATACCACGCTGTTATTGATCACCCTGTAGAAATGGACATATTTTCCAAGCGTGGAGAAAATGATTGCCTACATTTTTTCTAAATAACTTTTTTCGATATTCTATACCGTAATGGAATTATCGACCGATCCCGCACTAAAAACTCACCCTGTATCTTCGCTGACTACAAGCTCTGTCATCATCTGGGTTTTAGATATATTTATTTTCAATCTCCCTTGTAGCGAGGAAAGGTAGAGCTGATTTAAAAGTTCTTTGGCCTCATCTATCCTATCAGCTATTAGCTATTCTTCTTCTTCTTTAGGTTCCGTCTCCTCTAAGGAGATTGGTAATCATCACAGCCATTTTCACTTTTGACAATGCAGCTCTGAGCAAGTCGAAGTCGATGGAACTGCAATTATACCACTTTCTCAGATTGTTGAGCCAGGAGATGCGTCTTCTTCCAATATTTCGTTTCCTTGTATGTATTATGGTTGGTAGCAACACATATTTAGCCCCTCTCATAACGTAGATATTGTAACTTTGGGGGCGTTCAAGTAGTACGTAACACAATTTTTGAAGATTTTTGACCCCTCCATCTCCCCAACCTGACATATGGATCGGAGACATGGACCATCTCCAAAGCAGATGAAAACCTTCTGCTTATATTTGAACGAAGGATTTTTTTTATAGCCTTTTTTTCTATTCGAAATGTCGAATACAGGCCTCTCCCATTTCTCGCCATTCATCTCTGTTGTGTGTGAGGCGTTTCCACATTGGTCCTGCGACTCTTCTGATGTCATCGCTCCAGCGCATTTGAGGTCTTCCTCTTGGTCTCTTCGCTTCGTACGGTCGCCAGTTTCCAACTTCCTTGCTCCATCTACCATTTTCGAGACGTTCTTTGTGTCCAGCCCATTTCCATTTTAATTTAGCCGCTTGTTCCACGGCATCCCTTACTTTTGTTTTGTTTCGGGTTGCTTCGTTTGTTTGCCGATCTATGAGTGAGATACCAAGCATCTGTCGTTCCATGGCTCTTTGAGTTTTTCTAATCTTGTCCATGTTCATTTTTGTGAATGTCCAGGTTTGAGCTCCGTAAGTGAGAACGGGAAGGATACAAGAATCGAACACTTTGGTTCGAAGGTATTGTGGTATCTTTTTGTCTTTTAGTATATATGAGAGTTTTCCGAATGCCATTCTTACTCGTCTGCTTATTTCGGTAGTTTGGTTTTCTTTGTTTACCTTGATATTCTGACCTAGATATATATATTCTTTTACATGTTCCACTTTTGTTCCTTGGATGGTTATCGTTGGTTGATCATCTTTGTTCGACATTAGCTTAGTTTTGCTCAAGTTCATTTTTAGTCCTTTTTTAAGGATTCTCTATGAAGCTCATCGATCATCACCTTCAGTTCTTTCCAGCTGTCGGCTATTAGTACCACGTCATCTGCATATCTTAGGTGGTTTAAATACTTTCCATTTATCGAGAGTCCCTTTGTTTCCCAATTTAATGATTTAAAGATGTCTTCAAGTGCGGCAGTAAATAGTTTTGGAGATATGGTGTCTCCCTGTCTTACTCCTCGGTTGATTTTGATTGGCCTAGTTTTCATGTCGTTATCCATCGTGACTACCATTTCAGCATGTTTGTATATATTATGTATTAATATCCTATATCTAGAATCGATTCTGCTATTGACCAGTGCTTCCTCAATAGCCCATAATTCTATGCTGTCAAAAGGTTTTTCGTAATCTATAAATGCTAAGCAGATTGGTAAATTGTATTCGTTAACTTTTTCTATTAGGATCTTTAGTGTGTGAAGATGGTCGCATGTACTGAAGCCTTTTCTAAAACCGGCTTGTTCTGCTGGTTGATATACATCGAACTTTGTTGTCAATCTATTTGTAATTATTTTTGTGAATGTTTTATAAAGTTGTGATAGTAGTAATATTGGACGATAATTTTTCAGATCTGTATTGTCACCTTTTTTGTGTATTAAGATTGTGTTAGCAGTATTCCATTCCTTTGGTATGTTTCCTTCAAATAGGCATTTATTAAAAAGTATTTTTAGGTATCTGATAACTTCTTCCCCGCCGTCTTTCAGCATTTCTGCCAGAATTCCATCGTTACCCGGCGCTTTATTTCTTTTCATTTCTTTAAGTGCATTTTCTATTTCTGCTTCGCTTATTTCGGGCATTAATTCAGAGTTTACGTTTGTTATTTGTCTTTTCAGATTTTGCTTTGAACAGTCGGGGGGATCGTTTTTGAATGGTATAATTCACTATAGAAGTTTTCAATTATCTTCGATATCTGAACTTTGCTTGTTTCTAGTTGGCCTTGTTGATTTTTTATAGCTATAATATTTTTCTTGCCTAATTTCCGTTTGGTATATTTCAGACTTCGATTTTTCTCTATCACTTCTTCTATATGGTCTTCTTGCTGTTTTCTAATATCGTCTTTTATCTGTTTTCGTATGGCTCGGTTAAGTTCCTTGTATTCTGTGGTATTTCTTTTGTTTCGTGACAAGAGCTCTCCTCGTTGTTTCAGCATATTCTGCGATTCTGCACTTATTTTGGATTTTTTATTTTTATGACGGGTCGCTATTTCAGAGCTAGTATTCAATAGTTCTTTTGTTATAACTGAGTTAATTTTATTTATGCTGAGTTGTTCTAGATTCAGTGCTTGGGCGGTTTTTAATTTACTAGCATATTTTTCTTTATCGGCTTTTAGCTTTTCTGTATCTATTTGTGTCGTGTTCTTAAAGTTAGTTCTACGTTTGCTATACCCAATTCTTAGTTTAGCTCTAACCATTCTATGATCGCTTCCCAGAGAGACCGAATTTATTACTGTTACATCTTCTACGACATCTTTCTTGTTACACATGATGTAATCAATTTCGTTCCGTGTTTTTCCGTTTGGTGATAACCACGTCCACTTCCTTTGCGGTTTTTTCTTATAAAATGTGTTCATTGCAAAATATTTGTTGCTATGTAGGAAGTTCACAAGGGTTTCTCCTCTATCATTTCTAACACCATAGCCGAATTCACCAATATAGCTTTCAGTTTCTTCTAGTCGTTGTCCGATCTTAGCGTTGAAATCTCCTATTATTAGTGTATAGGTGCTGTGATAGCACGTGTTGGTTTCTATTATTTTCTCGTAGAACTCATCTATCTCTTCATCGGGATGTGTTGAAGTTGGGGCGTACACTTGAATAATTTTTAGGGTGATTTTCTCGTGTATATTCATCATAATCATTGCAATTCTTTCCGAGATTCCCACATATTGTTCTATTCTACTAGCATATTTCTTAGAAACCAGAAATTCTACGCCGTTTAGACTTTGCTCATCGTGCCCTTTGTAATACAAGATGTTACCTGATTGCAATGTTATGCGCTCTTCGCCTTTCCTTTTTACCTCTGCGAGACCAATTATGTCCCAGTTCAGGTCCTTTATTTCTTCTTCTAGCTCATAGATTTTCTCATCTTTGTTTAATGACCTTACGTTGAGTGTTGCTATATTCAAATTTGTAGTCTTGAACGAAGGATCCTGAGAGGAATATTCGGTGGCATCTGTGAAAATAGTGTTTGGATGAGGAGGTACAACTACAAGATATATCACCGATATTAAACATATATTCGGTGGTAAAGACGTAGTATCTCTTATAAGAATAGGAAGACTAAGATGGGCAGGACATCTAGCAAGCTCACAGCATAACAACCCTTCTAGAAGAATCCTTATGTCACAACCTGTGGGAAGTAGAAATAGGGGCAGGCCAAAACTTACATGGAAGGATGGTGTAGATGAGGATGGGAGAAAAATAGGCGCAGCAAACTGGCAACGGTTGGCAATGGATAGGACTGACTGGCGTAATAGACTTGGGAAGGTCGAGGCTCTTTCATAGGGCTGTAGCATCATTGATGATGGATGATCTCCCCAACCTGCGTTACGTAATACTTGAACGCCTTCTTTCTTATCTTAATCGTATTCATGATTTCCTTTTTCTTTTTCATCTTTCTGAGGACCTCAACATTTGTTATTCGGTCTACCCAACTTATTTTTAATATTCTTCCTAAGGTCTACATCTCGAATACTTTAAGTTGATCGCTTATTTCTTTCTTTAAAGTTCAAGCATTAATTAGCTATTAGCTGGTAGGATTAATAATAATTAAGTATATATGCCACAAATTATATTTGTATAAAGTTTCACCGAGTGATTATTTACAAATTTACTTCTTACTATTAGTGGTAATCTTTTTGGGCATTTTTTGCTGTTCCAAAATTAAGATTCTTAGCAAAATTAAACTTTTTAGTGATCAAAACTCTGGTGACTGGAATAATATTTAAGTACAATAACTGAAATAAAAAGAAATATGTTTATTTAGTCCATTGAAATGTTACATTTAGTGTGCATTTCTTAGAGGAGTCAATTTTATTTTTTTAATGTGTAGGGGGGTTCAGTAGAAGCTTAAGTTCAAGTTTTTGGGGTTGAGGCCCTTGTCCCCCGGCCGCCATCTTGGAAAAAGAGGTACAAAGGGATTTCGCGCTGTATCTCGTAAACTAGCTACCCTACAGAAAATTTAATTTCACATAAAATGAAGCAAATTAAATTTTCTACAATTTTATATCTATTACTTTTTATCGTAAAGTTACCAACAAAAAAGTTATAAACAAAAATAAGAGAAAATTTTGTAAGAAATTTCCTTTTGGAGGTTATAACTTTTTTTACGTTCATTTCACAATAAAATAATATCATAGCGATTTTGTAGAGGATTTTTCAATGAACAATTTTCACTATAAAGTTGTTTAATTTTATTTATTATCTAGGTTTTACAGCGCTCCAAACTTGACCAGATTCTCGAATTCTCGTAGAAATCTATATATTCGACGAGCGGCATTAACCGTTATGCCAACCACGAAAATCAAATTTAAGGTGAATGATCAATTTTGGTCTATTTTTATGTTTTAGAGGTCGCTGAATCCGAATATGAAGTTTATTTTTATCTAGAGTTGGTTAAACATGTTAAAAAAGTAATTTTATACAAAAATGCCAAAAATCAATTTTGATGATTTTTCAAATTTACCTCGCTGTATCTTTGGTCGCTGTAAATATTTCCGTTTAAAAATTTTACTGTGTCATCTTTGAAGTACGTAGATAACAATGAAATTTGTCAAAATGTTTAAACACATTAAAAAAGGAGTTGTTAATTTATTAACATTTTGTCATCATATTTCGTTAGTTTCATGTTTACTTAAAAAAGTTGAGTGACAAACTTTTTAGCTTATAATTTTAACCAACACAACAATAAAATATAGTTCATGAAGAAGTTTTTTGGAAAATTTTAAGTCAAAATATATAATAGGAAAAAAGTTATGTTACTTCATATACAAGCGGCACACCCCAAAAAAACGCTTATATCTCGAGATCCTGACCACGGTGTGGTGAATGGCTAATTTTTATCATACTTTATGATTTTGATATCAAAAATCGTTTTTTTGCTCTGCTTAAGAATTTTGCATTTTGCGGTTGCGTCATTCTTCTTCTGAAGCGGCGAATTTGTCCTCAAACAACTTCTTGGGCCTTTTCTCTATATGCTTAGAGTTATAAGTTTTATAGTGGGAAGAAAGGTCAAAAACAGATTAATAATAGCATAGTAATGTTAAAATCATAGTAAATTGTATGAATAAAAAATATATAGGTATAGATAGAAAATTAAGCCTAACTTTTGTTTTTATTGTATCCCTACGAGCATTCGAGAATCTGGTCGAGTTTGGAGCGTTGTAAAACCTATATAAATAAATAGAATTAAACAATTTTATAGTGGAAATTGTTCGCTAAAAAACCCTCTACAAAATTGCTATAATGTTATTTTATTTCAAAATGAACTGAAAAAAAGTTATAACATCCAAAAGGAAACTTGTTAAAAGAAATTTACATATTTTTGGTTATATCTTTTTTGTTGGTCACTTGACGATAAAAAGTAATAGAAACAAAATTGTGGAAAATTTAATTTGCTACATTTTATGTTTAATTAGATTTTCCGTAGGGTTGGTAGTTTACGAGATATAGCGCGAAACCCCTTTGCACCCCATTTCCAAAATGGCGACCGGGGACAAGGATGGCAACTCCAAAAACTTGAACTTAAGCTTCTACTGATCCACCCTACACATTAAAGAAATAAAATTGACTCCTCTAAGAAATGCAAGGTACGGCCTAAAAAATGTAATATTTTAATGGACTAATTACATTTCTGTACTTATAAGTAAAAAGGCTTATGTAAAAAATATCGATTTTGATAACTTTTTTAGTACGTTAAAAAATCGATACAAAGTAAGAGAAATAGACTGTCACCTCTATTTTAAAATATACTTCAAAAAATGCGCCAAAAAGCGTTGAATTTCAAACACTCTTCATCGCTTTTTATCGATTATTTTAACGTACTAAAAAACTTGTATTACTCAAAATAGTCAAAATCGATATTTTTTGACTTAATACCTCTTTACTTATCACTTTCAGTACAGATTCATTAGTTGCAATTTGAACAAGAAAACAAAAATTTTTGAATTACCTACCTTGGGTATCCAGTAGCGACCAGGCAGGGGTGAAGTTGGCGGTTGGTAGCGACGCGGGGGGCGACGATGACGAAAGGGGATCCGTTGGCGCAGGGTGTATCACGGTTGTCGCCGCCGTAATAGGCGTAGGAGAACCACATGTTGACGAAGACCGGCCACTTTGAGGGCTCGAGGCAGAATCGCATATTAACCTAAAACAATAATGATATTTTATTCTCGGTTTAATCAATAACAGATGTAAAAAATATTTAAGTTATTAGATGCTATTTTGTTGGTAACATAATTCGTTCAGTTATTAAAAGATTTTGCTAAATATATATAAAGGGGTACACCAAAAGAGTTTAGTAGGGCATAAAAGTTTGATGAATAGTCTCAATATAAATTGTTTAACTTTTTTTTTTAAATTCTAAAATAATGTACCTACAGTCGTCATAAAATTAGGATATTGTGGTTGGAAAGAGATTGTATTGTGAGAGTAACTAAAGTGTAGTAAGTAAATAAAAGTCCTATTATAGGACTATTTATACTTATTTTTTTATATATTTTTTAATTAACTATTCGCCAGAGTAGTTAAGAACTACAACAATAATTATATTCGCAATTTGCTGGCCCTTTGTAACCGTTGTTTCGTCGACGGAAATCAAAAATATTTGGCTCAAACAATGCTTATTGATGTGGCGATACCTAACAACAATAACCTGCGTTCTAAATACACTGAAAATATCGCTAAGGGAGCGTTCAAGTATTACGTAACGCAGTTTGGGGGGAGGGGGGTCTTGTAAAACGTTACGGCGCGTTACATGGGGAGGAGGGGGGTTCGAACAGCGCGTTACGTAACATTATTTTTTAAAAAATTAGTAAATCCTTTATAAATCCTTTATTAGTAAATCCTATATATTTTATTTTAAGGTAAATATATACCTTTTATAAAGGATTTACTATTTTTTGTATTACATGGCATACAGCCAACTACAGGAAAACTTTTTCCTTGTGGATTCTTTTTTAACTTAAATGAAAAAAAACTACGGAATTTCTTTTATGTTTTACATAGACCCCTGAATTGTATTATGTTGCACCCTCACGCTCCGGTCATGTTCCGACAACAGGACAATAATTAATAGTACCTATTCAAGTGAAAAAATCTTAAATTTGTAACACAGATGAAGCACAGTAACATCTGTTTCCAACAATTAGATGGACCTGTCTCCACAACAAAAGATTAAAAGATACAGATGTTATTTAAGAGGTTGCAGAAGGGAACTACATGTTCATAAATCTTGTATGTTTTCTGAAATCGTTTTCTGCAGTAGGTATTCATTAATGTTTTAAATACGCAAGTTTTCAAATTATTTAAAAATGTCTTTAAATAAAAAGCATTAAATACAAAACCCACTAATATTGATACTTAGTTTAGAAAATTGACAGATATTTAAAAAAATAGTACCCTTATTTAAAGTGTGATTTCAAAATTTCAAGTGAATTTCAAAATTTCACCTTGCATTATTCATAATAGACCCTACATAATACACATTTTCGAGATGAGGTTGTTAAGCAGCTTCTAAAAACAAAATATACATGGTGTTTAATTAAAATTAAAGATAATGGACTATGCTAGACTTGAGTGAATCACCCTGTATATTCAAATTTATGTTTAAATAGTCCATAGTTGAATTTAAAAGTTGACGTATCCTAGCGTTTTTATAATTTTCTAAAATAATGACACATGACAAAAACAATTTTATTCCATAAGTGGTTTCCATACATTATCATTTTAAATGATCACCCTGTATTATTCATAAAGACCATAAATTCAGATTGTTAAGCAGCTTTTCAACATATAAAAATATACAGGGTGTTAAAAAATAAAGCTTATGGACTACGGTAGTCTTGCATGAATCACCCTGTACATTTAAATTTATGTTTTTATATATAAATATCTACGGGTCTCAGCGTTTTTTAAAATTGATTAAAACATGGACAGAAATAATTTTATTCCATAAGTGCCTTCTTATATATACAGAGTGTTTCAGAAAAAGGTAACACGATCTCTAAGATATGTGAAAAACTGAAAAATAATTGGGGTTTGCTTAGTATAAAATTTTTGAAACGGCATACGTTTTCACGATACAGGACGTTGAAGAACAAAAAGTTTTACACATTTTTTTCAATATTTTTCCGAAACTACTGGCAACATCGTATAATATTTGTTATACAAAAATTTTTACTAAGCAAAATAAAATATTGAAATAATAAATATGTTATTTTATTTTAAGTTTTTATTAAAGAAGATCAAATAGAAGAATGCATGAGAAGAACAATAAAGGATGAAGCCTAAAATGTATGTAAGGATGGGGCCAAGCAGGGAAAATGTAAATGTAAAATTAGTAATAAAAGATTATTATTCTAAGTTTTGGACATATTTCATGTCATGGGACATGAAATTACGATTGGCAGGGATAACCAGACACATGAACTAAAAAGAAGAATCGTTCTTTGGTGGGCAGCATTTGGAAAACTGAGAGAAACTTTTAAGAGTGAGTTGCTCATATGCCTAAAGAGAAAGGTATTTGATCAGTGCGTCCTCCCAGTCTTGACGTACGGATCAGAAACACTTACCTTACCTAAAGCCTCGGCTACCAAACTAAGAGTAACGCAGAGAAGAATGGAGCGGTCAATGTTAGGAATAACTCTGCGAGACAAAATCAGAAACGAAGAAATCAGGAGAAGAACAAAGGTGACTGACGCCATCAAAAGGATAGCTAACTTGAAGTGGAGATGGGCAGGACACATAGCGAGAATGACACATGGGCGATGGACAAAAAGGTTATTGGAATGGAGGCCAAGAGAAGACAAGAGAAGCGCCGGTTGACCGCCTACAAGATGGACAGACGACGTAAGAAAGTTAAATAAAAACTGGATGAGAGCGGCGCAAGATAGACGTGGTTGGAAATGAGGGGAGGAGGCCTATGTTCAGCAGTAGACTTTTGAGGCTGGATGATGATTGTAAGTTTTTATTATTACCTCAAATGCGATTAAAATAATAATTCCCGTACTTTTCGCAACCTAGTTTTCCATTTAGGTTCAAATGGTGACTTGGGTGTTACGTAACGTTTAGGTAGGGGGAGGGGGTACATAAAAACGTTACGGTGCGTTACATGGGGGGAGGGGGGTCAAAAATCTTCAAAAATTGCGTTACGTAATACTTGAACGCTCCCTAAGTACAGAGATCTGGAAATTCAAATACGAAGACAATGGAGAATGCAAAGTACACAGACCATACCTATCACAGTCTCTACTACTGGAGTTATTCCGAAGAACCTCTTCCGAAGAAAACATAAAAAAGCTGGGTCTGAATGAACATGTCTATGAGACGATGCAGAAAACTGTACTGCTCTCGACGGCCAGATGTGTACGAAAATTTTTGGGAGATACACCTGCAAACCAATTCACCTAGGGCTCGATAACATGGAAAGAGTCCCACCAGAGCTCAATCCTTTTGGTACCGTAAATATCCGGGATGAGTGAATTTTCCCCTTGTATGGAGACCGAATCATAAACTTGAAAAAACAGAACACATCCAAGGAAGAATTGGGGGCGATACTCTTCAGGGGCCTCGGTCGAGACGTAATCGTTGAAACATGCTCTAACGTTAATTGGATAACGTTAAAAATCTTTTAGCTAATTTGATACATACACCTCTTTCAATTTACCTATGAAGATGTAATTAATTTAAAATGTGGGGACCTATAATAAATAAAAACAACGATTTTGCAGCTTAAAAAAGGGGACAATCTCGTTTTTACGGGAAGTTTGGTCACCCTCCCTTAAAGGGGGTGAGGGAAGTATGGCTAAATCTGGGATAAAAATAAAAACACTACGTACAATAATATAATAAAAATATCATAGTTAAGAGAGTAATTATACGATTGCCGTCAAAATACAGGACCATTATCTTTTACAAAAGCATGTGCTTTATTTTATTAGGACAATTTTACGTCAGCAAATGCTCGTTTCTAGATTTAATGAAAAGTGGCAGGTGCTTAAAATAAAAAAAGCAATAAGGAAATTCTTGCTAAAATTAATGACACCCAAATAGAAAACACCATAAAAAGAAAACTAAATCTGTCACCCGAATAAGAAAATAATCATTATTCTTGTTTATACTATACACCCGCCTTGGCCTTTTTTTAGGTAAAAACTGTCGTGAATGAAATATATTATAAAGAGCGTTATTAGTTCTTAAACATGTGTGAACCAAATGGGATGTCTCCATCTCTGTCATCTTGTCGGCCGTTTCGTTCCGTCTCTTTGTCATATTCAAAGTATTTCTAGCCCCACTTGACACTTGTTCCCTTGCATGTTTTCCGATTTGAGATGTGTTATTTCAAATAATATTTCGCCTATTTTAAGAAAAAGGAAAGCAATGTCTTTTACTGGTTGACAGATACATGTTCATATTTTTGTAGCTATGTAGTAAATAAAATAAACATTTTAATTGAAAGGTAAATTTGTATCTGTATTGAAAAATATTTCGACGTGTATTTTTATCTGTATAGACATAGACGTTGAAGGGAAATAATTTGAAGATATACAGAAAGGAAACAGATCCAATCGATATGACAATCTTAGAACATAGCTGGAATGCTATTGTAAGGTGTAAAAAGTAGGTATTTACATATACAAACTAAAAGGGGTAGTTCCCTGGGTTGACTGTTCACCATATGTAGTTAAAAACTCGTAACATGAAGTAAAACCACTTCTATGTAAAAGGTATATTTAATAAAATTTTTAAAATCCCAATGGATTATGTAAAATAGGTTCATTCAGAACGTTTTCGGACCTATCAGTCCATCATCAGTAAAATCGTGAATACTTGCTAACTAGCCCCAGAACCAAACAATGGTTGTACTTAAAATTCAATCTACATTACAGTATTGCGAAATTGGATAGGCTAACGCCGATGTTATAAGAATATCTCCGGGAATATGGTGAGACTCTAAACGAGAACCCTGACAACCATCTTGGGCCAACGAGGTCTGCCAACGAGGCCAACGAGGATCCATTGGGATTTTTAAAATTTTATCCAAAATACCTTTTACATAGAAGTGGTTTTACTTCATGTTATGAGTTTTTAGGTACGTATATCTTGATTAGACAAGGCGAAAACGGCGGGTTCTTTGGAGAAAATATTCCCATGAGATTTTTTTGCATAATCACATTCGTGAGACATTCCAGAATAAGGTTCAAGAAGTCGCCCACGCGAAAAGTGTCCAAATTTTTTTTAATCAAATTGCAAAAATTAATATTTTTGTCCGGAATAAATTTTTTTAGGTTTTTTGGACCATTATGGATAAAAAAGGTCTCTTATAATTTTTCTCTAAAGTTAATCGTTTTCGAGGTAAAAGCATTTTAAAATTGAAAAAAACGAAAAATGGCTATTTTCAAGGCTTAATAACTCGGTTAAGAGTTATTACTATGAAAGTCAGAAAGTAACTAAATCAAAGTTTAAAGCCCCCCTACAAGATCCTGAAGAAATTTTTGTCATTATTTGATTACTAAGCTGTTATTTTTAAGTAAAAATAATGAGCGCCATGCACGTCCATAATGAGTGCGAAAGAGATGTCATTCAGGCAGTCCAATGGCGCATCTCACTCGCACTCACATTTACAGCCGCGTCAATACGATCTTACCACTCGATCTAATTAAAAATAACAGCTTAGTAATAAATTAATGACACAAATTTCTTCAGGGTCATGAGGGGGCTGTAAATTTGATTTAGTCACTTTCTGACTTTCATAATAATCATTTTTAACCGAGTTATTAAATCTTAAAAATGGCCATTTTCGCGTTTTTCAAATTTTAAATTGCTTATAACTCGAACATGATCAACTATAGAGAAAAATTATAAGAGACCTTTTCTGTCCGGAATGGTCCGAAAAATCTAAAAAAAATTCACGGTGCGGAAAATATTGATTTTTACAATTTGATTAAAAAAAAATTGGACCACTTTTCGCGTAGGCGACTTCTTGAAACTTATTCTGGAATGTCTCACGAATGTGATTATGCAAAAAAATCTCATGGGAATATTTTCTACAAAGAACCCGCCGTTTTCGCAGATCTATGTAAATCGATTATCAAGTACACAATTTGATCATAAAGATGTGCATAAAATAATAATCTAGATCTTTCCTGATGGGAAAACGGGAAACCAAATAGACCATGTTCTCATTGAAAGAAAACACAATAGAATTGATTGCAGAAGCCACAGCGGAACTGATTCTAGAAGCTACAGAGGAACAGGATGCCCACAGTGACCAAATATTATGTTGACAATAGTCAAACGTATGCAAGAAATTCCCAAACAACAAGGAAAAGGAAAGCAACGGAAAAACTATCAAGTAGTGCAGCTCCAAAAGAATAGAGGAATAAGATATTGAGAAGAATCACGACGGGGTACTTAGAGGAGAAATGGGAACTAATGCAATCAGCCGTGTTACAAACGGCACACCTTAGGTTGAAAAGTCGATATTTTATTATTTTTTAAATGCTTTTAAACAATTTATAGTTTTGATAACGTAAATTATTTCTTTCACATTACATCCACGTGGGTTAGAGTCCTGTGTTGCCCTGGGTAATATCCAGGAATATTTGCAGGAATATCCAGGAATATTTGCAACATCCGATATTATTATTAACAATATGTAGTACCATTTAATATTTTGTAACATTTAAAGGGTTTTTACCCAGAACATTTTGGGGCTCACGCATGCATGCTATTGGCTTTTAACACTGATGGTGGATTATTTTTTAATCCGAAAACGTTTTGTTAATGTGATGTAACCCTTATTAGGGTCTTTTAAATAATATACCTTTTACAAAGGATCCAGTATTTTTTGTGATTTATGGCATACAGTCAGCTACAGGAATTTTATTTTCCTCGTGGATTTTTGTCAATTATCAATATATTTCGATATAGAACTCGTTTTTAAAAGTTTATTTTTTTTCGTGTTCCTAGTTTTCTTTATGTAAATGCTAATATTAAAACATTTATACAAATAAATTTATGTATTTATGAACACCAATGGTTCATATATATACAGTGTGTCAATTTTAAAACTTACAATGGCTATATCTCACGAACAAAAGCTGAAAACGAAAAATGCTTGAAACCGTTTCTAGAATAGTAAGGGGGAACTAAAATGACATGACTCACCCCCATCAACCCCCTAGGCCCCACCCACCACAACCAAAAAAGTTTAAATTGCAAACCCCTACTTGTGATACATCAAATAAAGCAAATTTTGAACAGCCATAACTTAACCAATTTTTGTCTTACGGAGAAACAAAATAAAACTAGCATATTTATAATAGCAAAACCTACATTTTTTTCTCTTTAAGATTTTTCTTATCACTAATACTTTTTAAGTTATGTATTTTGAAAAAATTAAATTTTTCAAAAATTTTTAGAATTTTTTTTTTTTACTATAAAACCAAATGTTTTTTATAAATAAGCACTTCAAACCAATCAAACTTACAGATCATATAAACAATACACATACAGTTAAAATAGATGGTAAAGCCAAACGATTAATTTCATTTAGGGTGCTAAATAGAGGGAGGTTTTCACGATTTTTTTTTACCAAAAAAAGGGGCCAACTTTTTTTTCAGTGTAACTCGTTTATTTTTGATGCTGTAAACTTTTGTAAAAAACAAATAATAAGCTTTTGTCGATACTTTAAAAATGTTAATAAGGTTTTCCCGAAAAACACTTCTTTCTTCGGTGATTTCGCGTTGAATTATTCGATTTGGAATTAGACGAATAAGAACGTATTTTTCATGAGCTACAACTTTGCTTCTACTCAATTTGTAGACTTTACTGGTACACCATTTTTTTCATTTTTTTATAGGCTACACTTTTGCTAAAAATATTTTTTTCGATAAAATATTTACTTTTTGAGTTATTTGGGAAAAACGGTCTGAAAACGTAGTTTTTTTGTCGAAAATTCAACATTTTAAATCGCGAATAACTCGAAAAGTATCGACTTACGGAAAAAACTTTCTAGAACAAAGGGTGCTTAAAATCAGCCAATTTATCCATTTCCGGCCTTATTTCAAACACGCGTTTTTCACCCCCCGACAAAGGGGTAAATGTCACCCCCCGACAAAGGGGTAAATGTCACCCCCGAGTAAAAGCAACCAACGGCACAAATTCAACTTTGAAGTGGAGGGTAAGTAGAACCTAAATCCAAATTTTCATGCAATTCGGAGTTGCCCCTGGAAATTACACTCCAAAACGGTCATTTATTGGGCTAACTGTGTAAATTGTTACTCTGTACAGTTTGATATGAAATAATTTTCATCCGTTAAGCGTCGTTTAAACACAACGATAAGTCACAGCAACTAGTTGTGATGACAAGTTGAAACGCTGTTTAGACGCTGCGATTCAATGCGATACCACCTTCAACCCAACTCCAACTTTGATAAGTTGTGCGATGCACCGTTTACACACAATGATAAGTTGCAACAACTCGATTGACCTTGATAAGTTGTTTGATTTATCGCTGTGTTTAAACGACCCTTATAGTGAAGGAAAAAATAAATTAAGGGTAGAGTGACGTTAACACCATTTTAACTGTTTATAATAACCATCCAAATAACATTTAGTTGTTGTAACTACATTAGTCTTATCTCTTTTACTGCGACAAGTAAAAAGAACTGCTTTTCGGTCTTCTGCTGTTCGGTCTAGTGAGGTTTCGGTCTCTTTACAGTAAACCGAACTACTGGTTCTAGAGCTAAATAAACATACCTGTGACTTCTAAAAGCTCGTTGGATGGAAATTAAAGCCGTTTTTTCACCGATCATAATGCCTTCCGGGAACATGACATTTCCCTCAGTTATTAATGTGAACAGTTTTCATTGTTGCTTGTCCTCCTAGCCCTATAAGCTCTAAATACACGAATTCGTTGATCATCTGATTTTAGACATTACTGGTTTCGTCTGAAAATAGCACATTTTGCCAATCTCTGTTCTAGTTTTGATATTCAAGATACCAATTTAGGCGATCTGTTTTGTACTATCTGGATAATTCGATAATTCGGAAGCCCGTAACTGTCTCCTGTGTATAGTCCTTGGGTACCAAGTCTTTTTCTTATCCTTTCAATTGAAATACTTACAGCTTCCAGAAGCTGCTTTTAGAGCTTCGGGTGAGAAATTGTTCGGGTCTTCTCTAGTTACTGTACAATTAAACAAATAACAAATGTTGAAAAATCGATATTTTATTATTTTTTAAATGCTTTTAATACTTGCAATACTTGGGATATATAATGAGGGGACAAAAGTACCAGCTACTACAATTAATTATTCAGGGAAAAATAATAGGTAAAAGATCCATTGGCAGAAGAAAACATTCATCGTTGAAGAATTTAAGAGATTGGTACAAGTGCAGCAGCTGCCAATTATTTAAATCTACGGTATCAAAAATACGCATAGCCTTGATGATAGCCAAACTTCGGAACGAGGACGGCACCTGAAGAAGAAGAAGAAACAATTTATAAACTTGATGTTTTATCAATATATTGCGATATAGAACTTTTTTAATTTTTTTGTTCGAGATGCTAGTAGTTTTTCTTAACGACGTTCTACACCTTCGGCAAAGAATTATAGGTCTGGATCCCGCGTATAAAAAAAAAGTTGATTAATAGCAAGCTGAAAATTTGTTAATAGCTTAAGGGTGTCTAGTCGGATAAACTTTGATATATGGGAACACTGGAACAGGGGCAGTTTTAATTGTGGAACAGGTTAAAAATTTGGAACGGTCACACCACGAAAACGGCACATTTATTTTGTCCGACAGAACAGACTTAAACTCTTCGAACAGAGATTAAACTCTCATGCAAAAATCAGACTGCTAATTATCACCAAATGGGCGTTTTAATGAGTGGAACATGTAGAATATGTGAAATGACAGGAATTATGACAGGTGATAAATAGCAGTCTGATTTTTGCATGAGAGTTAAATCTCTGTTCGGAGAGTTTAAGTCTGTTCTGTCGGACAAAATAAATGTGCCGTTTTCGTGGTGTGACCGTTCCAAATTTTTAACCTGTTCCAAAATTAAAACTGCCCCTGTTCCAGTGTTCCCATATATCAAAGTTTATCCGACTAGACACCCTTAAGCTATTAACAAATTTTCAGCTTGCTATTAATCAACTTTTTTTTCATACGCGGGATCCAGACCTATTAAGGATTTGCATGAAATTTTAGTATGTTATAGTTTACTTCAAAAAACTAAGACTTGATTTAAAAAAAAATTTACCGTGCCGTTTAATTACTATTAAGGGTCAAAGTTAAGTTTTAACAAGGGCTCTTAAAAAAGTTAAGAACTTTTGACCCAAATTTACGATTTTTAATTATTTGTGCTTAAATTAAAGGTTTTTTTGTAAGGAATAACATATTAAAAAATGAGGATTGTTTACCGTACCATTTATTTTTAATTTATTTATTATAATTAATTCCGTAATTTCCGTAATTTAATTTATTATAATTTATTTTTATAAAGTATTCAATACTGAAACATATGATTTGAGTATTCTGCTATAAATGCATTGTTACCAACTTTCGCTTGCATATAAGTTTCCCCCCTTTCCTCTGAGAGGCATACCCCGCAACGAAGGTGTAGAACGTCGTTAATATAAATACAAATATTAAAACATTTTATTATGTGTATTATTATTTGTATTATTATTTGTATTACTATTTGTACAAATCAATTAATGTATTTATAAACACAAATGGCTCATTTATGACTGAAACTAGGTACATGTACAGTGTAATCACGTATTATGTACTTGTAATTTGTAATCACTTGACTGTTCTACCTGAAGGGTTTTCTATCAATGACGGACAAGATATTTCACACAGATTTCCAAACGTGTGTCTATTTGTTCAGACATCAGCAGGCATCAAGGGTATTAACAGACATTAGCATTGTGTTGGTGAATGGGGGCCCTCTTGATGTCCTTTTATACAGTCGATAATAATGGCACAGCATCACGTCCAGTACCTACGCTGTGGTAATTGTGCTTTTTCCGACGGGCTATTATGACAAAGGACCTGCCCTTTTATATATGTGGAGCGTACGTATGTACTCCCGTTTTGTGAAAGTAGTAGGCCTGGATCCCGCGTACCAAAAAATAGTTTACTAATAGCAAGCTGAAAATTTGTTAATAGCTTAACGGTGTCTAGTCGGACAAACTTTGATGTATGGGAACACTGGAACATTGGAAGTTTTAATTGTGGATCGTGTCATCCTGACAAGTTTACTTAGTTGCAGGTTGTTTTTAAGTTTATCCAATAGCAAACTTTATATGAAAAAATGTTTGTCCAACAAATATGTTGGGTATTTTAATAAGTTCGACACGTAGAACATATTAAATGACAGAATAATGTTGGTGGTAAATAGAAGTCCACCAAATTTCCACCAAAAATAGTAAAATTGACTAAATGCATACTCAGTAACACTAAAAGTAAGGTTATGATAGAAGGACGGGTTTCGGATAGCTTTATCACCAATAGAGGCCTGCGACAAGGTGCAAGGCTGCGTTATCAACAGATTTCTTCAATCTAATTTTGTAGCATACGCAGATGATATTACCTTAATAACAAGGAGATCTGCAGAATTAAAGAGAAATCTTTAATAGACTAGAAAGAATAGCCAAGGAATATGGTTTAGAAATAAACGAAGAAAAACAAAATATATGGTGATGAAGGGAAATGAAAATCATCTGGGACAGTTCTTTAAGATACAAAGCCCAAGCAAAGAATATAAAAAATGAATAACCATTTTCAATTTCGTTGCAACACGAAACTACAGCTGCATTATAATATTCTAGTTCAATCAGAGAGTGCAGCAAGCAACTCTACCTGTTTCGAAACTTATTAGTATCTCATCAGGAGGCACATATGCTGCTCTCTCTGTCCGAACCAGGACAAACCCCGGTGTGCAGTTATGGATTGCAACGAACGAAATGGCAAGGATGCCCTAGCGGCAACTGCTAGCAAAAGACTAAGTTTTCAATGTAAATAATACCAAAAATATTACTCTACATCCCACCAGATTGAAAACAATGGGAACCTCCTCTGGTTACACCTCCGAGGCTTCTAAAATTTGCAGGCCATAACGGATGCTGAGACTAAAGAAGATGAGGGAATTTTACAATTTATAATTCACGTCCCATCTGCTCAGCGCGGTAAAGTTCCAACGAGAATGGTTTACCGCGGAACTTTACCCTGCTGAGCAGATGGGACGTGAATTATAAATTCTAAAATTCCCTCATCTTCTTTAGTCTCAGCATACGTTATGGCTTGCAAATTTTAGAAGCCTCGGAGGTGTAATCAGAGAATGTTTCCTTTGTTTTCAATCTGGTGGGATGTGAGTAATATTTTTAGTATTGTTTTATATCCTATTAGATTGAAAACTTAGTCTTTTGCTAGCAGTGGCCGCTAGGGCATCCCTGCCATTTCGTTCGTTGCAATCCGTAACTGCACGCCGGGGTTTGTCCTGGTTGGGTCAGAGAGAGCAGCATATGTGCCTCCTGACGAGAGACTAATAAGTTTCGAAACCGGTAGAGGTGCTTGCTGCACTTTCTGATTGAACTAGAATATAATGCGGCTGTAGTTTCGTGTTGCAACGAAATTGAAAATGGTTATTCATTTTTGATTTACATGTTTACTCTGATTGGAGTATGAAGGGAACCATTCCCGTTGGAACTTTAGCGCGCTGAGCAGATGGGACGTGAATTATAAATTGTAAAATTCCCTCATCTTCTTTATTCTCAGCATCCGTTATGGCTTGCAAATTTTAGAAGCCTCGTTGGTGTAACCAGAGAAGTTTCCCATTGTTTTCAATCTGGTGGGATGTAGAGTAATATTTTTGGTATCCAAAGGTAGTAAGAGTGCTGGGAGTCTGACTAAGACAGAGGTCGAAGGTTATATACAGAACAGCATAAAAAACGAATATATACAAGAGTCATCCGACCTACAGTACTCTATGCGAACGAGATCTGGACACTAAATAGAGACACGGAAGTAAAATCAGATAGATGGGAACGAAAGTTTCTCAGAAGGATATACAGAGGTCTAAAAGAGGGGAATACCTCGAGAAGAAGAACTAATGCAAATATACGGACAACTAAAAATAACAAGATTAGCTCAAATTCATAGATTAAGATGGCTCGGGCATATAGCACGAATGAAAGAAGGAAGAGTTCCAATGAATTAATAAACACGGAGGCTGGTACAAAAAGAAAAACAGAACGCCCCCGAAGAAGATGGTTGGAGTCGGCAAAAGAAGAACAGAAGTCGCTGAGGGTACAAGATTGGAAAAACCTAGGAAAGACAGAAAGAAATGAAAGAAAACTATTGAAGACTTGGGTCCTTGAGGCCTGTTGAGCTGAGCTCATATATAAATAGCAGTCTGATTTTTGCATGAGAGTTCAATGAAAGGGTAACAAATCAATTGGAAGTTCTGTCCGACAAAATACATGGGACGTTTTCGTAGTTTGACGTTCAAAACCTGTAACTTGTTCCACAATTAAAACTTCCACTGTTCCAGTGTTCCCGTACATAAAAGTTTGTTCGACTAGATACCGTTAAGCTATTAAAAAATTTTTAGCTTGCTATTAATAATTTTTTTTTGGTACGCGGGATCCAGGCCTATAGTGCGTTATTTTGTATTATTCCTCGATTGATATACATCGTGGATCAGAGTATGGAAAACGAGGGGGAGGTCGTAGGATGCATTCCGAAGAGTCTAATCCTTTGTCGCAATAACAATTACAACACAGAAAAATATAACAATAAGTACATATTAGTAAACAAATTAATCAGAAGAAAATTGACATTTTTAATGTCCATTTTAGTGATTAGTTTAATCAACAGTTTAATATTCTGATTTTAAAAATATACAATAATTACGTGTTGAAAACAAAACCTTTAAAAAAATCATGGAGAAGAAAATGTGTGACAACAAAATGAATAAATTAAATGTTATGTTTATATGGGATTAGCCACGGGTGTAATGACAATTAGGCACATCATCATCATCAATGGTGCTACAGCTCTATAAAGGCTATAAAAGACCCTCGATTTTTCCGTCTATTACGCATTTCTAGTCAGTTCTATCCATTGCCAACTGTTGCCAGTTTGGTGCGCCTATTTTTCTACCATCTTCATCTATGTACACGATCCTTCCATCTGAGTTTTGGCCTACCCTTCTTTCTACTTCCTACAGGTTGTGACATAAGGATTCTTCTAGGAGGGTTGTTCTGCTGTGATTTTGCTAGATGTCCTGTCCATCTTAGTCTTCCTAGTTTTATAAGAGATACTACGTCTTTGCCACCAAATATATGTTTATATCAATCTGTGGTAAATATATCTCGAAGTTGTACCTCCGCCTCCAAACACCAGTTTCACATATTATTATGTCACCGAATATGCCTCTCAGGATCCTTAGTTCAAATATAAGCAGAAGGTTTTCATCTGCGTTGGAGATAGTCCATGTCTCCGATCCATATGTCAACACTGCACTGGTTGTATATGGTTAATTTATTTTTTAAATTGGAAAAGACTGCAAGACTTGTACACACTTCTAAATAGGTCAAAACGGCAAACAGGTGTATGTTTTCAAAAAACTTTTGATAGTGTGTAAAAAATATTTTATTATCAGCTAAGTACTTTCGACAAATAACGTGTCATCATCGTTAGAGGACGAAGCTCTGATGATGACACGTTATGTGTCCAAAATACTTAGCTGATAATAAAATATTTTTTACACACTATCAAAAGTTTTTTGAAAACATACACCTGTTTGCCGTTTTGGCCAATTTATTTTTTGGCTTAAGTTTCTGCTTCTCATATGATGTCTGCTATGCAACATAGCATTTGTTTGCTAGGATTACCCTTCGCTTGATTTCTTCCATCATGACGTTCTCCTTGGTGATAGGAGCCTCAATTATTTCAATAGTCAAAAGACTATTATGACTTTATGACAAAGGACGGCCTTTTATTAAGAATTTGTCTCTGATGGTATATATGTATAGATATTTTCGTTTTTTCTTAAAAAGAGTAGTAAACACTTTATAATCACAATCAGCGACAGTGCACAAAAACGGATGTCCGTTATTTATTTCTTTTTGAACTTGAAAAGTCCAATTATAATTATTCGACACGCTGAATCCCTTTTTCGAAATCAACAGCTCTTTTTAGTGAGTTGGAACAAATACTACCTAGATTGACGGTAAAGACATGTGTGTCTGCAGGTCACATTCTTTAAAAAACACATATATCATAAAATAACCATGTCAATGTCAACTAGTGATTTAAATTCGTCCAACTCAATTTTGAATATTTGCTATAACGTAGCAGAACAGGCACAGCCACAAACAATTTTATTTCTTCTAATAATCAAAATAAGTTTGTCTTTTGTTGTTTTATTTATTTATATTTTAATTTTGCGAGAATTTAGAGAAAATATGAAAATATAACTGAAACTAGGGTAAAGAGGGTCAGAAATTTGAATCTAAATGTAGGTATGTATATGCAATTCTACTGAAAGACATAAATAAACAACTTATTTTTCTATAGGCCTAGAAGTCCTATTGTTTGGTTTAGGATTCTTTTCCATTCTTTCCTGTTTGCTGCTTTATTTTTCAATTTAGGATTTTAAGTCCTTCTATGTCTTTTTCAACATCCTGCTTCCATCTGATTTTCGGCCTAACTTTATTCTTTTTTTCTGCTATTCCTCCCATTAGTATTCTTTTTCGTCTCAGTTTTTGTGATTTTATTATCCCTATCATATTCGGTTCTCCATACATCTTCTCTCGTTCTATGTATTCTCTCTGCCCATTCCATATATGTACTTGTTTTTTTCTTGAATTATGTATATCCCTTTTTTTTCTTTTACTTCTAGTCTTTTTACTATTTCTTCTAATTCTTGTTTACTTCTGGCTATCAGTACTATGTCACCAGCGAATACCAAGCATTGGTGTTTTCCTTCATGGTATAAGTCTTGTCTGTTGATTCCGACTTCTTTGATGACAGTTTTAAGAAGAATACTGAACAACACTGATAATGAGTTCCCTTGTGGCCCCCTCACTGATTTCGAATTTATATGTTTTTTCTCCATTTAATTTATCCCTATTCATTGTCAAGTGTCACTTTATATACTATTATAATATACTCATTTTTACTAATTTTTTACGTAATCCCTTTTTTACATAGTCCCCTGTCCATTTTTTTCGGTTTACTCTGTCAAAAGCTTGTTTAAAGTCGATGAATGGGGCCACTGTAGATTTCCCGTATTCGTAGCTTTCCGCTTGTATTTCACGCAGCAGGAAAATTTTATCCACCGTGCTGCGTCTTCTTCTGAATCCACATTGATATTCTCCTATTTCATTATCTATTTTTTGTCATATCTGGTCTTTTATATTATATACTGCAAGTATTTTATATACAACATTTAGTAGCGCTATTCCCCTGTAATTATGGCATAAGCTCTTGTCCCCTTTTTTGTGATTTGGGCACAGTGTGGCTTCGGTCAATTCTTTCGGTATGTGTTCTTGTTCCAATATTTCTTTCAGCAACTATTCCAAATGCTTAGATTAGTATACTGGTTCTCCATATTTGAAATTTCAGCTGTTAGTTCATCTTTTGCAGAGCTCTTATTTTTCTGTAGTTTCTCTATAAATTCTTTTATTCGCTCTTTCGTCTGTTCGTTCTCTTGATCGGGATTTTCGTTCGGTTCTTTCTTCTTCATCATATTTTGTTGTGCTCTTAAAGCTCTTCAAAGTATTCTTTTCATCTGTTCTGTATTTCGTCGCCATTTACATGGTACAAAATACAAGGATAAACAAGATTGCAGAATGGAGTCCAAGAGGAACAAGAAGGGGAGGACGAGAAGATCATTGAAAAATTAAGTCGACGAAGTCATGTCAAAGAAGGGTTTGGAAGACGAAAACTAGGAAGATGGTAAAAAATTGAGGTCTTGGCTGACGGAAGGGAAACAAAAGCTAATTTACAAAACAAAAATAAAAAGTTTAGCCATAAAGATACTACAAAACAAGCAGAATACTCCTTAAAAACAGGTATAATTACATAAGGGAAGAAAGAACAATTATTAATAATTAATTACGAAAACAGTTTTGTAGAGTAATTAATATCGTAATATTGTAGTGTAGTACGGTTCTGTGTACCAACAATGACCAGAACGCGTAACAAAATTTATGCCTACCCGCAACGACATGTGTCACTTGTTCGTGTCAGAACCAACAACTTGTCAAGCCAAATTCACCATAATTCAACCAACGGTTATGCGTGGTTTCTTTCTAACGCTATTCCAACGTAACGTAGGTAGAAAGAAAAAGAAACAACATCTCTTTAGCTAAGGAACGGAGATTTCGTGCTAAACGGTTGTGCTTTTTCTTCGAATTCTAAATAAACTGAGAGGGAGTATATACGGGGTGACCTAAATATAGAAAATTGCATTCACTAAGTTGTCTCCTTATCATGACACAATACTTATTCCTTCAGTTCACGAATTCATTTTAATGCAATTCAATTGCATTTTATTTTTATTGTCCGCTATCGGTACAATATCATCTGCGTAAACTCTGTAATTTTCTGGCTGCGAGTTCCTGCACACAATTATTATTATACACTCACTTTTCCAAGAAATTAACGCACCACCTTAAAAATGGGTCATTTTTGATGTCTCGAATTTCCTAAACCTGTTGTCCGATTTCAGTGATTTTTTTAACATTTTATAGCCTCATTCTTTAAAAGACTAAGTTTTCAATCTAATAAATAACACATAAAATAATATTAAAAATATTACTCTACATCCCACCAGATTGAAAATAATGGGAACCTTCTCTGGTTATACCTCCGAGGATTCTAAAATTTGCAAGCTATAACGGATGCTGAGACTAAAGAAGATGAGGGAATTTTACATTTTATAATTCACGTCCCATCTGCTCAGCGCGGTAAAGTTCCAACGATAATGGTTCCCTTCGTACTCCAATCAGAGTAAACATGTAAATCAAAAATGAATAACCATTTTCAATTTCGTTGCAACACGAAACTACAGCCGCATTATATTCTAATGCCATCAGAGAGTGCAGCAAGCACCTCTACCGGTTTCGAAACTTATTAATCTCTCATCAGGAGGCACATATGCTGCTCTTTCTGACCCAACTAGGACAAACCCCGGTGTGCAGTCACGGATTGCAACGAACGAAACGGCAGGGATGCCCTAGCGGCAACTGCTAAAGTTCTAATTTTACTTAAGGCCAACTGCCTTATTCTTTAATAATATCGCTGTAATAATATTGGGGCTAGACAGGTAAATTGTCATTGTATACCGGGTGTACCAATCAAACTGCGATTTTTTCTCAAACTTCACGTCACCCTGTGGAATATTCTAGCATTTATAAAATACTGAAATTAAAACCCAACGATAACCTCATGTTTTTTTAACTTTCTGTTTTTTTATTCGTTCGCTTATGTTGGATAATAAAAAAATTAGGTAATTTAACAACGAGCCTTGTTTTTCGTCAATACAGGGTGTTTTTAAATAAGTATGGCAAACTTTTAGGGGGTAATTCTATATGAAAAAATAATGACCGTTTTCTTTATAAATGTATGTCCGCAAATGCTTCGTTTCCGAGAAAGGGGGTGTTAAATTTTTTTTTACAAACTGACTATTTGTTGCTCTAAAACCGGTTGAGATATGCAAATGAAATTTGGTGGGTTTTAAGAGGTAATTATTGTGCATTTTTTGACATACAATTAAGAATTTTATGTTCACCATTGGCGCACATAAGGGTAATAACTGACGATATTTGGAACTGGAAGGTGCGGACACCTTCGTATATCTAGGCTCGCTGTTGCCTAAGGATAAAGTCAGTGAAGCAAATTATAAGAAGAAAAGTGTTTTCCAATAAGTATTCTGTGGCTTGAGACGACAGAGGACGTCAAAATTACCTAGAAAAATTAAAGTGATGTGGGGCATAGAGTAATATAGGCCTGGATGCCACGTACCAAAAAAAGTTGATTAATAGCAAGCTGAAAATTTGTTCATAGCTTAACGGTGTCTAGTCGGACAAACTTTGATGTACGGGAACACTGGAACAGGGGATGTCTTAATTGTGGAACAGTTTAAAAATTTGGAACGTCAGATTACGAAAATGTCCCATGTAGTCAACTAATGCCTCGTCAGGTTTACTGCTCTTACGGCGCCGTAAATTATCGCCCATGTGGCCTTAGCCTAATAGAGAAAAGAGCAAGATTCGTGGCGCAAAAGTTGCAACTTTCAGTTGTAAGTATAGAAGTTTCGGGAACCTCCATGGTAAGCACGGCTTAGATGGATAGGTCATGTAATCAGACGAGAGGAAGGTACAATAGTTCGACAAGCTTTTGACCGAAGAGGGCCGATGAGACAGAGGAAGACCGACACTTGGGTATTAAGACTTCCTTCGCATCGTAAAAAAGCGAGCACGTTTTTCTTTGTTGACTTTTAGATTATCTGTACTTATTTTGAAAGAAAGCTGATCAACATTTACTAACACATGTTCATGAAATATAGGTCTGAATCACACTTCAAAGCCAAACTAAAGTTTGCAGGACAAATAAATTGCTTTACTCCGCCACTTCTGGAGATCACACATCTACCCCCTCCCGTTTTAAGGGGATGGGTAGGTAGTTTCGGCTCCAATGCTATTTAAATGGGATTCATTTTTTTCAAATCCTGAGAAAACTAAAGTGTTTTTGAAAAATTTAAACGCAGAATGAAAGATTACGTTCTTAGCGAGGGCCGAAAGTCCCTGAAAACTTGTCTATTTTAATGAGTTACAGGGGTGAAAAACTAAGAGAAAATGTAGTGTGATTTTTAATTTCAAATATCTCGTTCAAAAGAAACTTTTTATTTATTCTAAGGGACTTTCGGCCCTCGATAATAATAATGTCCGTGGTAATATTTTCCAAATCGAACATTCGCTATCTTTGTCATACAACGCACTGAGTCGAATAGAATATGGTGACAAGACAGTGACAATTTTAAATATTTGACATGGCATCGGGAATATTTTGAGTTGTTGAAATAATTGATTTTTAAGACGTGAACTTAATAAAAAGTTATTTATTGTTTATTATTTATGGAAGATCCAAGCAGAGAATACAGCAGGATATATTCTGTGATCCAAGTATTTTGTTGTTAAAGATGTTTAAAATAGTAAGCGTTCCATAGTAACAATATATTATTTAAAAATAACTTTATCAATTTTCCTTTTTTCTCGATTGAGTATTAGTTCTTGTTGTACAGTATCAGGGTTGGCAAAAACCAAGGTTAAAAAAAAACAAAATAACCAGGTTTTTGGGTTTAAACCAGGTTTATTTGGTTTAAACCAGGTTTATTTGATACAAAGTATTATACTTCAAAAATGAATAAATTATTTTATAACATAATAGTAATAAACAACAAAAAATTATAAAGACAAATTTTATTTTTATTTACACACACAAAAAATTAATATAACAAAAAATATCTTTAAACGTAATAATGTTCAAAATACAAAATCAGAAAATACAAGTTCGAAAATACAAAAATAGAATTTATTTATCTTTAGTTTGTTCATTTGCGGCATATGTATTAAAAATTTTAAATACAAACTCCAGTTTGGTTTTTTTCTTATAAAAGACAGTTGGTTTAAACCAGTTTGGTTTTTTTCTTAAAAAAAAACCAGGTTTATACCTTGGTTTAAACCAATGTTTTAACCATGTTGGTTTAAACCTGCCAACCCTGTACAGTATATAAATTATTACAATCACTGAATACAATAATTAGTGAAAAAATTATCATTAATTAATTAACTGAATTACTGATGCAATTATACAAGTAACAGTTATCCAAGAACATTCAAAAGCTATCTCTTTAAAGACATTTGCCCAAGTATTGTTTACATATCCATACCAATGAGAATTTTAACTACACGTAATTTGCCGTGTAAAGACAGAAAAAGTAGGGATAGCCATAAAATATTTGCGCCCATGCCCTTAAGATCATTAATTGCAAATTTCTATTTCTAAGATGCGTTTTTGTTGAGTTCGTATTTCTAAATGATCTTTACAAATGGTTCATAACAGATACTTTATAATCCAAGACTCCCTCAGATTTTTAACCCGACCACTAGAGGTTTCACCAGAGGATTCCCACATTTTGGGAATCACTGTTTTACCAAAGTATACCCCTAGTGTCGCCTTATTTCGTGTTTACTTTTTTATTTTTCTGGAAAATTAAAATAAATTGCTGTCGCCTTTATTTCCCATCGTCTAGCAAAAATATTCCACCATTGAATACAGATTCGGCCCTGGAGTATTAAACAAGAAGTATCTCATACTTTTTATTTTTCATTTTTCATCATATGCCCAAATACCGTATCTTGTTTTTAAACCTAATGCTACATTAATATAATAAACATCACTGATTTAAGATTTAAATTAGTCACTTTTTGTGTCATTTACTTTTTGATCATCCCTATTTAGTAAGCACCAATCAAAACAGGAATCAAAATATTTATAATGTTTTTTAGAACTTGTTTGTGTCTCCCGATAATTTTCTCCGGAACGGAGGTACCCTCTCGAATACAATAAATCAGAGGTTCTCAATCTGTGGTACCTACATGTACCACTGGCGTCCACTGGTGGTACATATATCATTATTGACGGTGGTACACAAAACACAGAAAAAATTAAAATAGTAGTACTTAGTAAGTATTGATAATACAATTTAAAAATATAGGTGGTACCAAAAATAATAAAAATAACTGTAGGTGGTACATCACTCAAAAAGGTTGAGAACCGCTGCAATAAATACAACCAAGAGGTAACGGTTTATGTAATCTGATTGAAAATCAAGAAGCAGTTAATATCTTTACTGTCACTGACAGAAAAAGGGAGAAAAAATATTGACTTATAAAGTATAATGCGGATAACGTATATTTCGACACCCCCATCGAACAAGGTTGTAACTCAGTTTTAACGATTTTACAGGAGAGGCAAAAAACGAAAACATGACTTTTTAAAAATTTCTAGCGAAATGATTACTCTTTTACACTAATGTGATATGATATTTATATCATAATAAGGGATTACTATGAGATGTATGTTTTGTAATTTTAATAACTGTTGAAAATCTTGAGTTTGATTGAGATACAACCTTAAGATTAAACATGAGTATTCGTAGAAAAAGGTTGTAAGTCGCCTAACAACCATTTTACACTCTCTGTGTTAATTATTTTTCCCGTTTAACTATTAAAAGGTTGTATGTTTTGAGTTATTTGCAGTATAGCTAGGAGAAAATGAGTTTTTAAGGGATATTTAAACAAAATATCAACTAAAAGTTTTCACAATTTTGATTGGAAATTATAAATTTTACAATAACAATAATATTCTATCACTATAAAAAAAGCATGCTACAAAATATCTCAAATTTTTCGCATTTTTATTGCCTATCTTTACTTGATTACTATAGTCTTTTACTATTAATATTTACTTCAAAATTAACATGCATGTCCTTAAATAGGTTAAAATTTAGAATTTGCTTCTGATTTATTTCAGTTACGGATTTAGGCTTGCCTGATGCTTTGGCATATCGTATCATGGCTATCCATTGGTCTGGAGCATATACGACTCAATGTTTTTTCCGTTTTTCTATAAGGGCATGCATTGAATCACCCTCGTTTTGTAAATGGGATATTTCGAAAAATACATGTGTAATGTTAATATTACACTGTTTCACTATATATAAGTATGTAGCAAAAACTATTCTATATTTATTTTGTCCACCGCAACTATCAAAATAGAAAAAAGTATTTAAATCCTTTTTTTATTTTCATTTCGATAAATTGATTTATGAGATACACCATATGTTTAAATACTTAATAAATTAAACACACGTGCAACAAAGTTGTAACTCATTTAACAACCTTGTTGATCGTCAAGTATAAAGAAAGTAAATATTTAACATAGGGAGTATCCAGTGTTACTGCCTTTTTCACGCTAAAATGGCACACGTAAGTTAAAATACAACTTTTTTCAATAGATTATTAGCCAAACTATTGAGAATTAAACTATGTCTTTTATATTGACGTGTGAGCAATTTTTTGCTGAATTCGCCTGTGTTGAAATCTGAAAATAGATGTAACTTGAGTTACAGCCTTGTTCGATGGGGGTGTCGATTTAACAGCTAAATTTAAATATTATAATATAATAAAATAACAGTTAATAATATGTAATCTTTAAACAAAGTGTTTTAAATGTATGTATCATTTTTTTTCAAATCCTGAGAAAGCTAAGAGAATGAAAGAGAATGAAAGTGAAGGAGAATGAAAGATTTACATTATTACCAAAAGCCGAAAGTCTCTTAAAATAACCAAAAATTTTCTTTTGAATGAGATATTTGAAATTAAAAATCACACTAAATTTTCTCTTTTTTTACCCCTATAACTTATTAAAATAAACATTATAGAAGTTTTCAGGGACTTTCTGCCCTCGGTAATAACGTAATATTTCATTCTGCGTTTAAATTTTTCAAAATAGTCTGGGCAGATTATCGGAGAATAGGCCATTTTTGGGAAAAGTTATTTACCAGAAATTTTATTGCTGCAATCGAATCTGATGATTGTATATATTAATAATATAGGTATGCAAAGTCCGCAGATAGTGTGCTACTTTCTTTATAAACAAAATGGCGCCCGAAAATCGTGTTTTTTTTTCAATTTTTGCTCTATAACTCCAAAGCTTTTAACTTTACACCAAAAACACCTGAATAAAAATTCACCGTAATTAAATTCTGCATAGGGACGTGTTGTTCCCGATTTACTTTGACGAAAATTTTCCCCGGAAAATGCGGGTTTTTCAAACCAAATCGTTAATTTTCAACTAAAATTTTAGATGAGTAAATGTCTATCAATAATTAAATAACTTAGTAATATCAAAGCTCTTTTCGTATAAATTATAATTCCAGAAGCCGATGGAAATTGAATGAACAGTTTAGCAACAATTGAATTGTTAATTAAAAATTTACGGTCGCTATAATAACCACAATAATTAAGATACATAAGAATATTTATGTTTTTTGTATAAAAAGACACTGTACCTATCTAATAGCGTAGGAAACAAAGGTTGAACCTTGCAAAATGGACACAAGTCCGGTTTTATTTTTTTACTGGTATATCAAGGGGTGCTAATTATAAGACTAACTTTTTCTGAAAAAATTTCGCCCCGGAACCCCCCTTTTCATCCCTTTAAATGGGGTAATTTGTGGTTTTTGCGGAACGTAGCCCTTCCTGTACCTTTTACAAAAAATTTATTTTATAGAAATACGAAGAGGACTATATTTTCTACGATTTATTTTCCGACAGCATCTGTCTATCATCCACCGTTTAGCGGGGGTGGCGCCCCAAAGTTGACAAGTTTTTAAAAGATGTTTAAAAAAAATATATTTTTCCCTAACTGTAACGGAAATTAAGAAGAAATCCTGCGGCAATTATTCACAAATAATTGATTGAATTTTTGGTAAGGATAATTGCCATTTTTTTAATTACAGGTTGTTACATTTTAAAAATCCCATTTTTATACCATCTGAACCTTTTATGCTAGAGTAAAAAGACTTTCAGCGATTACTTATGTACTGGTGCTATTTACAAATTTGTATAATGCACCCCCATTTTTTCCCCGGAACCACCCAAAAAAAGAAGAATTAATAAATAAAGTGATTTTCTTGGAATCCTTCACACACAATGCCCTTTATTAATATGCTTCATATATCATTTTGTGCACGTTATTATTACCCATGCATTGACACCAAAAGCGATTTCCGAGTGTAACCCCTGTAGCCAAAAAAAAATAAATAAAATGAAGGGGTGAAATTTTTTTTGTTTTTTGCTTTTTGATCCATATGGGCATATGCTTCATCAATAGTGCTTTTCAAAAATATATATGGTTATTGCAACACCCCTGCGGAAACCCCTATCCTTGAAAATATACTGCAGAAACTACCCCTATCCCTTGGCGAGCATGTTTTTACGAACTTCTCATTACCTATGCATTCTATTTAAACAAAACAAATTAAAACGTACAAGGTTAAAGACCACTATTTACTCTAAAAATTAGGTCCTATTCATTTTTTTCGTATAAGCAACCGTTACGACACAGTGGCGCCGTAAACCTCATATATGCTTTGACGGGCTCCAGTTTTTGTTTTTTTTTTCGTCATCTGTTCGTTTTATTGATAAAGTACTTATGTAAAATAAAACAACACAGTGTAACCTACAAATTATGACTTATGCACATTTTACAATCTTTGCGCCCCAAAGCCACAGTGGTGGCCCAAAATCAATTTTTGCATATTTTCGCCACCTACACGCATTTTATTGCATTATTGCTACCTTAATAGCACAATATTTACCCTTAGGTAGGTTACCCTGGTTTGAGAGGGGTGGGGGTGATCGCCCCTATCACCCCTCCCTGGATCCGCCACTGCTTAGCGACCACTTAGGGGTCAATATTGTGCTATTAAGGTAGCATTAATGCAATAAAATGCGTGTAGGTGGCAAAAATTGATTTTGGGCCACCACTGTGGCTTTGGGGAGCAAAGATTGTAAAATGTGCATAGGTCATAATTTGTAGGTTACACTGTGTTATTTTATTTTACATAAGTACCTTATCAATAAAACGAACAGATGACGAAAAAAAAAAACAAAAACTGGAGCCCGCCAAAGCATATACGTGGTTTACGACGCCACTGTGCCGTAACGGTTGCTTATACGAAAAAAAATGAATATGACCTAATTTTTAGAGTAAATAGTGGTCTTTGACCTTGTTAAGTTTTGTTTAAAAAGAATGCGTAGGTAATGAGAAAATCGTAAAAACATCCTCGTCAAGGGATAAGGGTAGTTTCTGCAGTATATTTTCAAGGATAGGGGTGGTTTCCGCAGGGATGTTGCAATAACCATATATATATATTTTTGAAAAGCACTATTGATGAAGCATATGTCCATATGGATCAAAAAGCAAAAAACAAAAAAAATTTCAACCCCCCATTTTACTTATTTTTTTTTTGGCTACAGGGGTTGCACTAGGAAATTGCTTTTGGTGTCCATGCATGGGTAATAATAACGTGCACAAAATGATATATGAAGCATATTAATAAAGGGCATTGTGTGTGAAGGATTCCAAGAAAATCACTTTATTTATTAATTCTTCTTTTTTTGGGGTGGTTCCGGGGAAAAATGGGGTGCATTATACAAATTTGTAAATAGCACCAGTACATGGGTAATCGCTGAAAGTCTTTTTACTCTAGCATAAACGGTTCAGATGGTATAAAAAAGGGTTTTTTAAAATGTAACACCCTGTAATTCAAAATAGGGCAATTACCCTTAAGTGAAACCTATACCAAAAAATCAGTCACTTATTTGTGAATATTTGCCGCAGAATTTCTTCTTAATTTCCGTTACAGTTAGGGAATAATATATTTTTATAAAAAACATCTTTTTTAAAAACTTTTCAACTTTGGGGCGCCACCCCCGCTAAACGGTGGATGATAGGACATATGCTGTCTAGAAATAAATCGTAGAAAATATAGTCCTCTTCATATTTCTATAAAAAAAATTTTTTGTAAAAGGTACAGGAAGGGCTACGTTCAGCAAAAACCACAAATTACCCCCTTTAAAGGGGTGAAAAGGGGGGTTCCGGGGCGAAGTTTTTTCAGAAAAAGTTAGTCTTATAATAAGCACCCCTTGATATAATAGAAAAAAAATAAAACCGGACTTGTGTCTATTTTGCAAGGTTCAACCTCTGTTTCCTACACTATAATGTACTTTACAGAATTGAAGTTGGACTGTTTAAGCGGCCTCAGGAATATTTTAAAATTATAAACAATTTTTTGGCTTATAAACAAATATAAAATATCCGGAAATATTAACTTAAATTAAATCATGAAAACGTTATTGCAAAAAAAGCGGCAGGACGCTTATTTTAAAAGAAAACACGTTTAATTGTGATGAGTGTTTCCTGAGATACAACCGGTCAAAGTTGACCGGCATTTACGGCAAAGATATAAACAATAGGATCATAATTTTTGAACCATCACCCTTTTATTTCGGTCCTCTTTCTCCACACCAATTGTTTTATCTTTAAAATACTCATAACATATATCTCAAACTTGCTTTTGTTTTGTTATAATAGATTAATTTATTTATAACAAAAGAAAACAACATAATTTTCCAGTTGTAGACTTTTTTTAGATAAACTTAGTACAAGTGTACCTTTTAACGCTAAAAACACAAATATTCTCATTTGAAAACTGTATAATTATTTAAACAATCTTTATTTAAACAAATTAAAAAATTTTGTTATAATAAATAAATTAATTTATTATAACAAAACATTGTTATAATAAATACATTGATTTATTATAACAAAACATTGTTATAATAAATACATTGATTTATTATAACAAAACAAAAGCAAATTTGACAGTTAATAATGTGTTAGTTAGATGGTTCTGCTCGAGTTACTTGGGAACAAAAAAAGAATGAAGAAAAAAGAGGACAAAAATTAAAAGACGATGGTTTGAAAATTATGATCCTATTGTTTATATCTGTGCCGTAAATGCCGGTCAACTTTGACCGGTTTTATCTCAGGAACCACTTATCACAATTAACCGTTTTTTCTTTTGAAATAAGCGTCCTGTTGCCTTTTTTCCAATACCGTTTTCATGATTTCATTTAATTTAATATTTCCCGAGATATTATATTTGTTTATAAGCCAAAAAAATTGTTTATAATTTTAAAATATTCCTGAGGCTGGTTAAATTGTCCAATATCAATTCTGTAAAGTACATTAGATAGATGCAGTGTCTTTTTATAAAAAAATCATAAATATTCTTATGTATCATAATTATTGTGGTTATTATAGCGACCGTAAATTAAAGATTTTGTTGGAATAACCCGCATTTTCCGGGGAAAATTTTCGTCGAAGTAAATCGGAAAAAAAACGTATCTATGCAGAATTTAATTACGGTGAATTTTTATTCAGGTGTTTTTGGTGTAAAGTTAAAATCTTTGGAGTTATAGGGCAAAAATTGAAAAAAAAAACACGATTTTCGGGCGTCATTTTGTTTATAAAAAAAGTAGCACACTATCTGCGGACTTTGCATACCTATATTATTAATATAATATACAATCATAAGATTTGATTCCAGCAATAAAATTGCTGGTAAATAACTTTTCCTTGTATTTTGCTAATTAGCTCAGAGTAAAAATACTTATTAGTTATCTCAGGATTCGAAAAAAAAAATGAATGAATTTAAAACACATTGGCGCGAAATTTTGCGCTTACGCCCTTAATAATACTGTCTAGTCTAAAACATTTGTCAAGTTGTACAAAGTTTAATATTTTTGTGATGTCTTTTTTATTTCTCTCATGAAAGAAAAAAAAGAGTCGGACCCAAATAAAAATTACGGTCGAAATACAGCCTTGGCTTTAGCAGGGCATCCATAACAAAATAAGTTATTTCGTCTCGCTGAAGATGAAAATGGTTTTGTTTAATAGTTAACAACGTCTGGACGATTTGGCCCGGTCCAAATGAGGTCAACAGGTTGATAGCTTTTCTGGGTAGATGTCGTGTACCTACTGATTTTTTTTAATTTCTTTTAGACACACATTTTTGAAAGCAAAAAATACTGTCTCGAAAAGGTTAATTTTAGTATCTGGAAGCGAAAATAATAAATATGGTTGCAACATAATGCAGAGGCGTAACCAGGGGGGTTTTGGGGTTATAACTCCCTCCGTAATGATGTACTTTGAGCTCTATACGCTTAACACCATAATCATTCCATAACCCCCAGAGACCCCCCCTTAGGATATCCTGGTAACTCCGTTGACATAATGTTTGCATATCTGTCCTACCTTCTGTTCGTAACATCTATTCCTATTGTGCCTTTAGAATCATTTTTTCGTAGAATCATTTTTTCGTGTTTTTGTTTATTGGAAAATTTGCCTTAGGTCTTTATTTTATTTTTCTAGGTCTTGTACTCTACTTTCATTTTAGTTATTTGTCCCTTGTTGCAATACTCTCACTGTCAGTTGTTAATTTCTACTATATTTTCTTTAATGTTGCTGCTAATTTTACATGTCACTCATTAAACCAGTGATTAATTTCTACTCTTATTTTTTTTCCTGATAGTTGTTCCTGTGGGTTGTTGCGAGTTTCCTGATAGTTGTTATTTTTTTTTCACATTTAGGAATCTACATTTACTTGTACTATTCTTGCATTCCAGAGCCTATTTTACTTCAAATCAGGCCCCAGGCACTGCACAATTTTCGGGCCCCTAAATATAATTCAATAATAATAAGTTTTTTAATAGTTATTTATGTATTAAGAGCGTAAAGTGATACATTATTGCTTGAGAGTAATAGTTACTGCTCGACGCGAAGCGGAGCGCGGTAATGACTCGAAAGCAATAATGTCACTTTATGCTTGTAATACATACAACATTTTTTCTACATTCACTTAATAAAATGAAACTATTTTTAAATCATTAACTTTATGAGTTTCAATGTTTAATTTGTTTGTATTGTATGGTTGAACTGTTGTTACGGACGACGCGCGTTAACGCGCTAGAGCGATAAAGTGACGGTAGGTAATCAGTAAACGTCAACTTTTCGTTGCCATTAACAAGCAAGAAAGTCTTCTTTATCAAGTGATTGTAGAAAATAGTTATTTATGTATTAAGAGCGAAAAGTGATACATTATGTCTTGAGAGCACTGGCGAAGCGTCCATGTAACCATTGTTACCATTGGTAACAGTTAAAATTTGTAAATAAATATTTTATGACTATGTACTATGAAATAATTCCATTTATATTTTTTAAAAATAGAAATATTTGTTAATAGTATCTACCTAATTCAGTAAAATAGCCAACTAGACGCACGAAAATATCAGCGAGTTTATGTAAAATCGGTTGCACGTTATTATAATACGCCCTTACCACAGTATAAAGAGGTTCCATATTTATTATACTGTGCCCTTACCGTGCGCCGCGCTGTTTACCACTTCTGTGAGTGGCAACGATAGTAGGATCTTTGACTGGATCGTCTCTGAAAATTTTGCGGGGACGATGGCTCTGAAACCGCGTATTGGTGTTACCAAATTTTAATTTGGTGACGCTAGGTAGGGCCGGTGTCTATCGGGACAGAAAATACCGACCGTAAGAATATCAGACTTAATAAATGCAATTTTAATTATTATTATAATTATAGGTAATAATTATAATTCCATTTATGAAGTCTGTTATTCTTAGGGCCGGTATTTTCTCGATTAAACTCCGGTTAGTTAACCGTACCGGCCCTTTGGATTCGATTATTGCATAATATGCATTATTAATTATTAGTTTATAACTTGTAACTGTACTTGCTTATTATACAGATAATATATATCTATACCTTTTTATCCTATATAAATCATATTAATCGATTTTAATTACTTGTCGAAATATATTAATTAACAACAACATTATTATAATATGACATATAATAATATTGATTATACAGTACATTGTAGTGTATAATCAATAAAATAAAAATTATTTAATATTTTAGGCTAAAAATGACAAATGAATGTATTGATTAGTATACTAATTATACAATTTGGATTTTTTAATAAAGTATAAAGGTGATATAATACATATTTTACCTAAAAACAACAAATATGTTTTTAGTTTGTAGATACTTTATATAATTTCTTAAATTTTTAATTTTTTAATTTTATTTCATCTACTTTTATAATAGACCTGGATCGCGCGTACCAAAAAAAAGTTGATTAATAGCAAGCTGAAAATTCACGGTGTCTAGTCGAACAAACTTTGATGTATGGGAACACTGTATATATAAAAATATTTATAAAATACTTTATACATATAGATAATATATGATATATCTGGTACATATTTAATATCTGGTTTTGGTAACACTTTAGAAAAAGTCACGCGTCGCCACTGCTTGAGAGTAAGAGTTACCTCGCGACGCGTAGCGGAGAGCGGTAATTACTCGAAAGCAATAATGTCACTTTTTGCTTGTAATACATACAACATTTTTTCTACAATCACTTAATAAAATGCAACTATTTTTATCATTAACTTTATGAGTTTGAATATTCAACTTGTTTGTATTGTATGGATGTATGGTTGCTACGGACGACGCGCGCTAATAAGTATGAATGCTCAATTTGTTTGTACTGTGTGATGGTATGGTTGCTACGGACGACGCGCGTTTATTAAACTTTAATGCGCTAGAGCGATAAAATGACGGTAATCAGTAAACGTCAACTTTTCGTTGCCATTGACAAGCGAA
The DNA here is from genome assembly GCF_917563875.1 of Diabrotica virgifera virgifera. NCBI lineage: Eukaryota > Metazoa > Arthropoda > Insecta > Coleoptera > Chrysomelidae > Diabrotica > Diabrotica virgifera. Next base: position 79,103,765 of record NC_065450.1, on the reverse strand, counting down.
AAAGTCTTCTTTATCAAGTGATTGTAGAAAATAGTTATTTATGTATTAAGAGCGAAAAGTGATACATTATTGCTTGAGAGTAAGAGTTACCGCGCGACGCGTAGCGGAGAGCGGTAATTACTCGAAAGCAATAATGTCACTTTTTGCTCGTAATACATACAACATTTTTTCTACAATCACTTACTAAAATGAAACTATTTTTAAATCATTAACTTTATGAGTTTGAATATTCAATTTTTTTGTATTGGATGTATGATGGATGTATGATTGCTACGGACGACGCGCGTTAATAAGTATGAATGTTCAATGTGTTTTTATTGTATGATGGTATGGCTGCTAAGGACCACGCGCGTTTTTTAAACTTTAACGCGCTAGAGCGATAAAGTGACGGTAATCAGTAAACATCAACTTTTCGTTGCCATTGACTAGCGAAAAAGTCTTCTTTATCAAGTGATTGTAGAAAAATAAAGTTAATTATTCAATAGAAATATAGTTGCACCAGAAATTTAAATTTTTATTAACGATAAATAAAATTTATATTTAAACAATTAAACATCTTTTAATTATAACTCTTATTGTTATCATTTATCATTTCCTGTTTGTAAAATAAAAAAAAATTGAAAATCTATTTTGTTATTGTAATAAAAATATTTTTTTGGTGATCTTTCCGGGCCCCATTAAAATACGGGCCCGAGGCAAGTGCCTCACGGGCCTAGTGGTAAAATAGGCCCTGTTGCATTCTTGTTTCTAGGAATAAGTAAGATACACGAGTGAAGAATCCATTACGAAAAAAAAAACAGTACTGTATTGTATGTGTTGTGAGTTTTTTCATGTTGTTGTGAGACAATTTTTTCATATTATGAAAAAATTTCTGATTGTTTCTTTGCGGATTCCTATTCAAAAATTTAATGTCCCCTTTAATTATCAGCATTATGCTTGTAAATAGCAAAAATTAACCGGTTGGGCAATCTGTTAAGAATGCAAGGTACAGCTGGGATAAAAATATTCTTCTAAAAGATGAAGCAAGCAAAAGAAAAGGACTATCAAGGAAACAATGAACTATGGAACTGCATCGCTGTACAATATACAGGGTGTCCGGAAAACATTGATCATAAATTATACCACAGATTCTGGGGTCAAAAATAGGTTGATTGAACTTCACTTACTTATAAACAATAGTGCACACAAAAAAAGTTAAAAAATGAAAATCGTTTTTTTTTTCATAGAGATTTTTTATTGAAAATGGACATGTGGCATTCTTATGGCAGCAACATCTTACACAATGTTTTTAAAACTTTTTTGCCTCTTAGTACTTTTTCGATAAGCCAGTGTTTATCGACATATTTTGAATATTTGTCGAATCCACCACATATTTGTATATGGTAAGTACGATTATAGAGACCTGTTAATATAATCTGAAAATTTATTTATATTTACATTTTTAGGTATATTTTGAAAAAGAAGCCACATCTCGATAAAAGGTCAAAAGGTTGTCAAAAAAAGACTAAGAGGCAAAAAAGTTTTTAAAAACAATGTGTTTAACTAACGATACCACAATAATAATTTAATTAGAACGTACACAAACATTTGGGGGGTTTAAAGGAACAAAACCCCCATAACATTTTTATGTAAATATATTAAAAAAGAAGCCGCATCTCGATAAAAACTGGCTTATCCAAAAAATACTAAGAGGCAAAAAAGTTTTAAAAACGTTGAGTTTAACTAATGGTTGCACAATAATGAATTAATTGGAACGTACACAAAAGTTTGGGGGGGTTTAAGGGAACAAAACCCCCATAAAATTTTTATGGGGTGGACAAACTTCACTATAATTTTGTTTTAAGATGTTTCTACCATAAGAATGATACATGTCCATTTTCAATAAAAAATCTCTCTAATAGTTTTCGATATACTGAAAAAGTCGATTTTCATATTTGTAATTTCAAAGGGCTGTAATTTTTTTTATGATCACATTTGTACTAAGGTAAGCTAGCTTCAATCGAACTATTTTTGAGCCCAGAATGTGTGATATGTATAATTTATGACCAATCTTTTCGGGACACTCTGCATATCGCTACTTCAGTACAAAAGGGCCACAAATCAAAAAATACGAAAATCGCGTTTATTGAAAAAATCTAACCTTAAGCAGTCATATTTTTATGTACCACTGAAACCCCCATGTATTTTACGTTTTTTAATATCGAAATAACACTTGCGCCCTTTTTGCATTTTTATGTTTGAAAGAAAAAATATGGACAAAAGCGCCACTTTGTTAGTTGTATCCTGGCAGTGGAAGTGAACGCACGTTTCCTTTGTGCTAAAGAGCCACATTTCAAAAAACCCTAGTCGTTGTTACCGTTTTTATAAACGAAAGTGCCACATTCCGAAATACGTCCGTTTGGCACAGAAGATTCACGTAAGTACATTATTATTTCTTAAGCAAAAGAGATGTGTAACGAAATACGGCCATTTTATACAAAATATTCGCATAATATATATATATTTTTTTTCTCAATCAAAAAGGATGTATTACAGAATACGTTCATTTTGCTTATGATATTCTCGTAGTTAGTATATCATTTAAAATAAAAAAAGGGCCATATATTGGGACACGACTGTTTTGCATTTTTTATGACAGTCAAATGTTATTATTAGAAAGTAAAATGCCGTTGTTTTATTTACTTGCACAGTAGACTCTCTCCATAACGAGAACTGAAATGGCGGACCAAGACTCTCGTTATAAGCAGATCTCGTTATATCAGACAACAATAATATTGAAATGTTTTGATGCCTCTTATGTAGTTTATTAAGCCCTTAATGTACACGCTCTGATACGAGAGCGTGCCTTATTGGCAATTTTGTACACGCTCTGACACGAGCGACCATTAACCCATTAGACCTATTTATGGGATATTAAAAGTTTAATTTTTTTCAACCATTAACATTTTTGTTTAAATTGTAAGAAAAAATTTACCCTGTATATTTTATGATCTAGTAAACTAGTTAATACACTTTGTTTGATTATATTACAAACACCCATTCAGTAAAAAAATTATAAACATTGGTCAAATTTTTTTACCTCGTCTAGATTTACACATTTAATAATGAAAATTTCATTTCGGCACTATTTTTGTCTCTATGGGTTATTATTGTTGAGTAAGGTTTATTACATCCGATAGTCATAAATAAATCTGGTAAAAATATATTGCTGAACAGTAACTATGAAGTTTACCTCCGAGGTCCAGATTTATTTATTATATCTAATAACTTGCCCTAGGAACCGTTGACAATTGATACATTGAATTTTGTTGAATTGTTAAAAACTGTTTTTATTGCAGACACTAAACAGCTGTAAAACATCGATACCTTTTTTTATTATCCAGCTAGTGTTAAGACATTAAGTTATAAATTGTACCTTTTAGTAGTAGTTTTGGAATTAACTTTTGTTATTTTTGTAGACTGACATTGTTATATTTTTTTTGATAAGATAAGACTTTTTGTAATAATTTTACTCAAAATCTACATTAATTAGTGACAAAAACGTTGATTAAAATGTTTGGTTTTTTTGGTATGTGTCCGTTTATTTCAAATTCCTATCATGACATAAGAAATATTTTTTATACAAAAGGGCCATATCTGCTAATATCTCTTTCAGGAAAATACTTACGCTGTATCTAAATACAATATCAGATACAGTTTAAATTTACCTTTCTATCAATATATTACTTGCATATCAATGATAAAAAATAAAAGAAAAATGAACCAAAAATAAATGTCAAAACTTTTGAGTAGCTCCTCTGTAAAAACTGTGATTTTGATTTGTGGCCCTTTTGTATTGAAGTAGCGATATGTTTAAATAAGCCACAATTAAATTGAAAAAATAATTTTATTAACGTTTCGAATATAAATATATATTTCGAATATAATTTCCCATCTAAATAGTTAATCATAAAAATGCCACAAGGAAATAGCTTCAGAACAACATCTGCATGTTATTGAAATAAAGGAACGAATGCCACTAATTGTTGGCCAATTATTAAAAAAAACAAAAATTATTATCAACATAAAAATAAAAACAATTATATTTAGTCATTTATCGGATGTCTAGGACACACTGGAAGCATTAATTTTATGCATATATTTATTATGAAATTATTGCACATTATTGCTCTTCTGTTTTTTTCAAGGTCTAATATAGGTATACGAATTCTCTAAGCATGCATATCCGTTAACTGCAGGAGTACAAATAATATCTACTGTAAAAATACCTCTTAAAGCTGTGTCAATAAGTAAATATTTATTTTTGACCATATTGGCTTTGATTGTTTCCTTTTCAAGGTATCCATTTATGAATGTATGTTTAGGAAATAAAACAAAAATGTTGTGTTAAGTCAAAAGGTGGAGTTTGTACGACAGTTAACATTAAAACTGAAGATGTAAATGAATTCTTATTACTTAATTTGATTTCAGAATGACTGGGAACAGAAAAGTATTTTTCTAATTATATTTTTCTTCTTTTGGTAAGTGTGTAAAATTTATCGATTTTTAGCTGAGCGTTTTCGGCTTACAACGTCATCTTCAGAGCAATGGTCAATAAATAATGTTTTAGTGCCACTATGAAGAGTCACAAATTTTTTGTATGGAAAAAATTTTTGGAAAAAATTCTTAATGTAGTTTTACTTCACAATAAAACACTGAAAAACGTTTGTTTTCTATACTTCCACAAAATTTATTACAACTATGTTATTACTACAGCTGTTTCGGCAAAGTGACTTTCTCAAGTGATATATTTTACAATGGGTTTGCCTTTTTAAGTCTTTAACTGAAGAGGTTGAGGAGTGGGGAGCTGTTTGTCTCGAGTTGGTCATTCAGAATTATATCTGTATTTTTCAATTTATTAATTTCCATTGATTCTAAAAGTGAAAAGTAGTTTTACTTGGTAGGAGGTTGAATTGTTGTATTTTAAAGTTGTAAAAAGGTACATCAAGAACAGCACATGGGACTTTCACAAAAACCCATTAAAAATATTTGATCATGGTAGGGTTCAAAACCCACCATCTTAAGTGACTCCTGTCTTGCTGTAATGAGGTAACTAATTTTCTTTGGTAATTTGTTAAATAATCTTTAAAGAATAAAATTCTATATTTATATACTGTTTTCCAAAGGTTTCGTACGATTCTTTGTTAATTTGCTATAAGGTCCGGCTGTTATTAGGTATATAATTTTGTCCTCGTATTCAATTTTATCTATTTTATCAGTTGATAGGATTTCCCTTATCTGTTGATAGGATAATGATGGAGTCATCATTTTTTGAAGTTCCTATAGCTTCTAGTTCCTCTTTGCTTATGTTTTATTTAAAGTCTTATAGTTTAAATGTTTAAAATCTATAAATAATCCATTAAAATGTTACATTTTTTAAGCCGTGCATTTGTTAGGAGTCAATTTTATTTCTTTAATGTATAGGGCGGATCAGTAGAAGCTTAAGTTCAAGTTTTTGGGGTCGCCACCCTTGTCCCCCGGCCGCCATCTTGGAAATGGGGTGCAAAGAGGTTTCGCGCTATATCTCGTAAACTACCAACCCTACGGAAAATCTAATTAAACACAAAATGTACAAAATTAAATTTTCTACAATTTTGTCTATTACTTTTTATTGTCAAGTGACCAACAAAAAAGATATAAACAAAAATATGTAAAAATTTTTTACCAAGTTTCCTTTTGGAGCTTATAACTTGTTTCAGTTCATTTTAAAATAAAATAACATAGCAATTTTGTAGAGGGTTTTTCAGCGAACAATTTCCACTATAAAGTTGTTTAATTCTATTTATTTATATAGGTTTTACAGCGCTCCAAACTTAACCAGATTCTCGAATGCTCATAGGGATACAATAAAAACAAAAGTTAGGCTTACTTTTCTATCTATATATATTTTTTATTCATACAATTTATTATGATTTTAACATTCCTATGCTATTATTAATCTGTTTTTGACATTTCTCCCCACTATAAAACCTAAGCATATATATAGAAAAGGCCCAAGAAGTTGTTTGAGGACAAATTCGCCGGTCCAGAAGAAGAATGACGCAACCGTAAAATGCAAAATTCTTAAGAAGAGAATTTTTGATATCAAAATCATAAAGTATGATCAAAATTAGCCATTCACCACACCGTGGTCAGTAACATAACTTTTTTCCTATTGTATATGTTGACTTAAAATTTTCCAAAAAACTTCATGAATTATTTTTTATTATTGTGTTGGTTAAAATTATAAACTAAAGTACTAAAGAGTTTGTCACTCAACTTTTTTAAGTAAACATGAAACTAACGAAATATGATGACAAAATGTTAAATAATTAACAATTCCTTTTTTAATGTGTTTAAACATTTTGTACAAATTTCATTGTTATCTACATACTTTAAAGATGACACAGTAAAATTTTCAAAAGGAAATATTTACAGCGACCAAAGATACAGCGAGGTAAATTTGAAAAATCATCAAAATTGATTTTTGGCATTTTTGTATAAAATTTGATTTTTGAAGATGTTCCACCAACTCTAGATAAAAATAAACTTCATATTCGGATTCAGCGACCTCGAAAACATAAAAATAGACCAAAATTGGTCATTTACCTTAAATTTGACTTTCGTGGTCGGCATAACGGTTGATGCCGCTCGCCTAATATGTAGATAGAAAAGTATTGTTTTTCTATGAGAATTCGAGAATCTGGTCAAGTTTGGAGCGCTGTAAAACCTAGATAATAAATAGAATTCAACAACTTTATAGTGAAAATTGTTAATTGAAAAATCATCTACAAAATCGCTGTGATGTTATTTTATTGTGAAATGAACGGAAAAAAAGTTATAACCCCCAAAAGGAAACTTCTTACAAAATTTTCTCTTATTTTTGTTTATAACTATTTTGTTGGTCACTTGACGATAAAAAGTAATATGTAGATATAAAATTGTAGAAAATTTAATTTGCTACATTTTATGTGTAATTAAATTTTCTGTAGGATTGCTAGTTTAGGAGATACAGCGCGAAAACCCTTTGCACCCCTTTTCCAATATGGCGACCGGGGGACAAGGGTGGCGACCCCAAAAACTTGAACTTAAGCTTCTACTGAACCCCCCTACACATAAAAAAATAAAATTGACTTCTCTAAGAAATGCAACCCTAAACGTAACATTTCAATGGACTAAAAATATGTCAATAATACTGAGTCAGGTAAAATTAATTAAATTACATATTACAATAATTTTTTTACCAAGCAAAAAAAATAAAATTTGTTAAATTTGCATATTAATATTTTGTAACTTGATATCAATTTCCGAAGTGGAAGTCGAATCGTCAAATAAATTTAAATAACTTAACGTGAAGTAAAAAATCTCCCTGGTGTAGTTGGAATAAAATTTAACTAAGAACTAAAATTCTAAAAATCCAAAAGGATTACATTTATTGTTCAGAACGAACGTTTTCGGAGTAATCAGTCCATCATCAGTGAACTCCGTGTCCTTGCAAAATAGCCACAATGCCAAACAGTGCTTGGATTAAATGCTCAATCTACATTATAAATAACAGAAAATAATGTGACTTTCGATGGCAATGGATTGTCTCCAGAAATATGCGAGTCTCTACTTTTACATAGTTTTAACGTCTGCTTTGGACCAAGCTAGTCTGCCAAAAAATAACAATACATAAAAAATATCATTTTTTTTTGGCAGACTTGGCAAAAAATAAAAAATGAATACAAAAAAAAACAAAAATTATCACTTTTTTTGACAGACTAGCGTGGTCCAAAGCAGACGTAAAAACTATGTAAAAGTAGAGTACTCACATGTTTCTGGAGGCAATCCATTGCCATCGACTTTAAGTCGCATTGTTTTCTGTTATTTAAAATGTAGATTGAATATTTGAGACACTCGGAGCAACAGTGGCCTAACCGCAAAAACGAAGTTTTGAGATAAATGCCATCTTTGCATTCGTATTTACATTGTGCTTATTATGCGCTACAAATTATGTAGCGCCATTCTGCCAAATACAGGGTGTTTGGTAAAGAATGGGCCATAGCTTATACTTATATTCCTGAGCTTAAAATAGGTCGCTTTAAGCTAACTTACCTTAGTACAAAAGTTGATAATAACCGAAATACAGGGTGTCAGATTTAAACTTTAATTTTATTTATTCTTGAATATTTCCTGACAGGCATGGAATAACAATACGAAATTTGGTAAGCGATGGTTTTTTGGGATGAGAAATCTAAATTCGTCACCAAAAATGAAGTATTAACCAGAGTGGGAGTTACTTTGCCGAATTTCAGGATATCCAAACTCTTGGAAACCGAGACACTCGTAGGGCAAAAGTCTTCATTTTATCAGACAGCCAAGCTGCCTTAAAGGCTCTAAAGTCATTTACTTGTGAGTCAAAGTTGGTTTGGGACTGTAAACAATCCCTTAAGAAGCTGGCGGAACGCAACAAAGGAACTTTGATGTGGGTGCCAGGACACAAGGGAATTGCAGGAAATTAGTAAGCTGATAGCCTCGCAAAAGAAGGGGCCAATACCCCATTCCAAGGCCCAGAAACCTTCTGTGGACTACCAAAAAGCCACATCAGAGAGGAACTCCGAACCTGGGAACTCAATCAACCACAACTTCTATTTAGAATGGGAAATAAGCCACAATATTATTTAAAAATGATTTTTATTATTTGTTGCTTATTTCCCATTCTAAATAGTTAAAATTGTAAAAATGCCACAAGAAAATAGCTTCAGAACAACAACCACAACTATTCTGATCCAACACACCAGGACAAAGGCAAGCAAAAAGGCTCATAAAGGTGTCGCCTAGTGCAACAAACCACCTTCTCGAAATGAGTAAAAAAGATATAAAACTGGTCACTGGCCTTCTCACTAGTCACTGCCCTCTGAGATATCATCTCAAAAAAATGGGCAAATCAGATAGTGAGAACTGTCGTTTCTGTGACAACGAAAAAGAAACGGCAGAACACATTCTATGCAATTGTGTAGCACTGTTCTGCAAACCACTAAAATTCCTAGAAGAGGTCACCCTAACGCCCTCTGACATCGGAAACAAGTCACCTAGGATGCTAATCAATGTCATCAGAAGTATTGGCATCCTAGAGTTTAACTAGATTAAGATATGCACAAAAGATCTTCATAGGTCGAAGTGCTGAGAGGCTCCATAGCCTTAACGACCTCACATATTAATCTAATAGTCCGATCAGGGAAAGCAAAATTTTACGAGAACCTCCAAAAAAATAAAGGAAGGATGCAAAGGGAATAGGTAGTTGAAATTGTATATTATTATATAAGAAAAAGTTTACAATTCTACATACCCTCAATTTTACAAAAATTGGAAAATACGGGGTGAAAACTTTTTTCTCGGGGGTGAAATAATATACGTTCAAAATAAGTCCGGAATTGGATAAAATGACTAATTCCAAGTAACTTTTGTTCTATAGAGTTTTTTTACTAAGTCGATACTTTTCGAGTTATTTGCGAGTAAATATGTTCATTTTTAACCAAAAAAAAAAATGTTTTTGGACGGTTTTTCGGAGATAACTCAAAAAGTAAGTATTTTAGCGAAAAAAATATTCTAAATAAAAATATAGCTTATAAATAATTGAAAAAAATGGTGTATGCGTGACGTCTGCAGACCCAGTAGAAGTAGTTCTTCTTCGTCAAATTCCAAATCGAATATTTCAATGTGAAATAACCAAAAAACGGAGCACTTTCGGGGAAAATTAATTACAACTTTTTTAAAGTGTTTAACAAAAGGTTTATTTTTGTTTTTTAAAAAAACTTCTAACTTTAAAAGTAAGTGAGTTTACGCTCAAAATATTGTTGGTCCCTTTTATTTTTTAGTAAACAAATGGGGAAAATCACCCCTTAATTAGCTTTTCAAATAAAATTAATCGTTACCGCTTTACAATTTACTTTACTTATGTATTATTTATTATATTATCTATAAGTTTCATTGGTTCAAAGTGCTCAGTGTTAAAAAAATTGGGTTTAAAATAAAATATTTTTTTTTTAATTTTGAGAAAAATCGTAATTGTTTATGGAATTAACTTAAAAACAATTAGGAATACCAAAAATCTCAAGGAGTAATAAAATGTACGTTTGCTTTTCTGAATACTTTTGATTTTTTGTTTTCTTGTTAGACAAAAATTGGTTATGCTCTGTCTGTTCAAAATTTGCCTAAACTCGTAATTAGTTACTCGTTCAAGCCATTTTAACTACAGCTTTTTCAAAACGAAGCACTTTGAACCGATGAAACTTACAGATCATATAAAAATAATACATAGACAAAGTAACTTGTGAAGTAATAATGTTAAAACTTATATGTGATGCTAATTAGGGGGTGATTTTCGCGATTTTTTTACCAAAAAATAAAAGGTACCAACAATATTTTGAGCGTAATTCACTTACTTTTAATATTACAAGTTTTTTTTTAAAAAACAAAAGTAAACCTTTTTTAAACACTTTAAAAAAGTTAAAATGAATTTTCCCCGAAAAGTGCTCCGTTTTTGGGTTATTTCACATTGAAATATTCGATTTGGAATTTGACGAAGAAGAACCTACTTTTCATTAGCTACAACTCTGCTTCTACTGGGTCTACAGATCTGATGTATACACACACCATTTTTTTCAATTTTTTATGGGCTATATTTTTGCTAAGAATTTTTTTTTTCGCTAAAATACTTACTTTTTTAGTTATCTCCGAAAAACCGTCCAAAAACATGTTTTATTTTGTTAATCATGAGCATATTCACTCGCAAATAACTCGAAAAGTATTGACTTACTGAAAAACTCTATAGAAGAAAAGTTGTTTAGAACTAGTGATTTTATCCAATTCCGGTCTTATTTTGAATGTATTTTTTTCATCTTCGAGAGGGGGGTATTCCCCTCCATTTTTTTAATGGAGGGGATGTAGAATTGTAAACTTTTTCTTATATAATAATAGACAATTTCAACTACCTATTCCCAAATTTTCATCCTTCCTTTATTTTTTTTGGGGTCAGATTGTTCTTTGATCGGGCTATAATCTATCCCATGCCTGTTATGTTAGGAAATATTCAAGAATAAATAAAATAAAAGTTTATTTTTGACACCCTGTATTTCGGTTATTATCAACTTTTGTACTAAGGTAAGTTAGCTTAAATCGACCTATTTTAACCTCAGGAATCTAAGGTTAAGCTAGGCCCATTCTTATAAATAAATGTAATCCTTTTGGATTTTTAGAATTTTAATTCTTAATTAAATTTTATTCCAACTACACCTGGGAGGGAGTCTTTACTTCACGTTAAGTTAACTAAATTTAATTCCAAAATAAAATTGTGCCTTATTCCCAACAAAAATAGTTAATTGCATAAGATGTCCGAAGAAAATAGCTTCAGAACAATCTTATAATCTTACAAAATATTGTCAAATATACCACATTCAAATATAAGTACATACACCCAAGATTCAATTCAAGCTTCTCCTATATTTTCAGAGAAGACATATTCGTATCAAAGTAGGTACTACGGATGTTCCGAAATGTAGGTAGCTGCTACCTATTCTTTCTTTTTGATCCCGTACGAAAGATTATATACCCAATATAATGTATCTTTTCAAATATTAGATAAAAACTTCTTATCTCAAGATCTTATTGAATTTCTTTGGGTTACTTTCCCGGAGAATTAGTAAGGTCTTTTAAAGGTTTTAAAATGTTTTGGATGATCTTTTTACGCCCTGTTAGATGTGATATAAAACAATCAAAAGATATATTTACGTAAATGTTTGTTATGGATGGCAACTTACTAAAAGAAAGATATCAATATACATACATACTCCATTTAATAATACAAGGCAAGGTAGACCGAAGACGAGGGCCAGGTCGAAGAAGAACGTCATGGCTTAGAAACCTGAGAGAATGGTTTAACAAATCCTCTACATCCCTTTTTCGAGCTGCCGTCAACAAAATTACTATAGTCAGTTTGATAGCCAACGCTCGATAATCGAGCACGGCACATGAAGAAGAAGAAGAACTGTTTGTTATGGGCATGGTCTTCTTCATCTTTAGAAGCAATTCTGCTTGTTCAGTAGCGAATTGATGCCTGTACGGAAGGTTGTCACTTCCTCTTTTGCGCAGTTGTACTTAGTCTCTGATTACTTTGTCCAGTTCTCCATAACTGGACAGTGTAATTCCAAGGTTTTTTATTTCTATTACTTGTTCAATACTGATGCCATCGATTTCTATTTTCCATCTGATTGCCTCTTTCCTGATTACTATTGTTTTAGTTATCTAAGTTGAGATTGTCATATCAAAGAATTATTTAGCTGTTATTTTAAATCTGTGGACTAGTCCTAGTAGACTATCAGATCTTGGGCTATCAAAATGAAATGCTAGATCTTGGGCTGTCAAATATTGAATATACACACAGAACCATAAATTTGAAACTGTATCTACCATTAGGTCTCTCTCTCTTTTATGACGCTATGGCCCAAGTCAGGCCCTGGCCTTCCCTAGCATTCGCTTCCAAGTATATCTGTCTCTGGCTGCTCTCTTCCAGATGTCCACCCTCTTCCTTGGTCTTCCTACTGGTCGACGTCCCACCATAGTGCCGCTAAGTGTTCTACTAGGTGTTCTATCATTATCCATTCCCATAAGGTGTCCTGCCCAGCGCAATCTTTGTATTTTTGCATAATTTGCTATAGAGGGTTCTCTGTAATATTGGTAGAACTCGTGGTTGAACCTTATTCTCCATATACCATTGTCGCAAATGGGTCCCAGTATCCTCCTTAATATCTTTCTTTCAAAAGTATTAATATGGTTTATTGTCTTTTCAGTCATGATCAATGTTTCTACGCCATCCACCTTTAGCTACTGTGCACAGATTCTAAAGGTGCCGGTGGGGGATAGCGTCTATGCGCATTGTTAGTCGGTGTATGAGAAAGTATTCGAAATAATTAAATAACAAATAATATAAAATTTGTTATTTCATTATTTCAAATACTTTCTCATACACACACTATATTACTACGCATAGACGCCATCCCCCACTGGCACATTTAGAATCTGTGCACTGTACTTGGGAGTAACAACAGCGAAACCGAAAAAGAGAGAACAGAGGAAAGAATTCTGAAAGGCAAAAAATATATGGATTGAATAGAAATCTGCTGAGAAGCAAGACTCAAAGTAAGAGAACAAAGATGTACCTATATATAAGACCTTAATAAGACCTGTTGTTACATATGGGATGGACACAACAAAGATTAACAAGAAAGAGGAACATAGCCTTCTGAAATTTGAAAGAAAAATAATGAGAACAATACTGGGCCACAATGTAACAAGAGAGGGAGAAATACTAATAAAAACAAATGCCGAAATTGAGGAAGAATTAAAGAGAAAATATAGTCAGATACATAAAATCGCTTCGCTTAGAATGGATAGGACATATACAGAGATGCCCACAATCAGATATGTTGAAAAGGACAACTAACTGGACACCACTATGGTTCAGGTGTAGAGGAAGACCCAGGAGAAGATGGCTGGAAGAAGATGGCTGGATGATGTAGAAGAAGAGATAAGCAATGAATGTGAAAGATTGGAAAGTTCAGTGCAAGGACAGGAAGAAATGGAAAAGAGTCACGACAACAGCAAACACACAATGTTCATTTTGGAGAGTGGATGGGCAGACGAGGAATCGTTGAGTGGCCCACACGGTCATGTGACCTGACACCCCGTGATTTCTTCCTGTGAGGCCTTCTCAAGAACCGTGTTTTTGCGAGAGGACTACGCACTCTTCCCGACATCGGAACTGCAGTTGAAAAAGAATTTAAAAATCTTCTCGGATAGCTTAACGTACTTCGTCAAACATGCCTCTCCGTTGCGAAACGTTGCAATAAATACATTAATCAAGATGGGCATTAATTTTAACACTTACAGTAACGTAACCTTTTTTCGAATCCCTTTTGTATTTTCTTTGAAAAAATTCATTTTGACGCTGCATTTTTTTCTCTTAATTCAAATTTGTTGCCTGACTTCTGTATCACGCGTGCATTATTTCTTTGCTCTTTGTTGTACAATATTATAAGATTGTCAAACAAGTGTTTTTGAACGAGATTAACACTTATAAGATCAGTATTATCCAATTTATGTGGTTATTGTTATTACTATTTTATTAACGAGTACAATATACATATTTATGTCAATAAACATGAATCTGGAAATATATTTATGTATTCCAGATTCATGTCTGGAACCAATTCCGCATACCACCACCGATTGATCTCGTAAAGCATCTACTGCTGTTTACCACTAATAGATTTAATTATTTCATTTGACATGTTCTACGTGTCAGACTTATTAAAATGCCTAACATATTTATCGGACAAACATTTTTTCATATATTATATAAAGTTTGCTATTGAATAAACTTAAAAACAACCTGCTAGTTTTCACAATCATAAACTTGTCAGGATGACACCTTCCACAATTAAAACTTCCCCTGTTCCAATGTTCCCATACATCAAAGTTTGTCTAACTAGACACCGATAAGCTATTAACAACTTTTCAGCTTGCTATTACCAGAGCTATTACTCAACTTTTTTTTGGTACGTGGGGTCCAGGCCTAAAAGTTTAATAAACACCACAACAACAACCAGATGAAAGTAGAATGGTTTTATTGCAGAGAGGAACAAATCTACATACAAAAAATTAGAGTCCAGCATGTACATATGCATATAGGCAGAAAGAGTCCTGTGAGAAGAAGAATCTCCAGGCTAAAGAACCTGAAGATACGATTTCACACAAAGTAGTAGTTGTGTCACACTTAGTACAGTTTTATACAATACAAATTTTATCAAGACTACTTTTTATTCCATTCTTTTCTTACTTTTTTTCTTATTTTTCTTTAAAAAAAAACTTTTATTTTTGTATGTATTTCTTGAGCTCGTTTTCATCTATACTTAGAAATTAACCCACCACCTTAAAAATTATTTCGAATTTTTAATCTCTCGAATTTCCTAAAACCTGTTGTCCGATTTAAGTGATTTTTTAATATGATATAGTCTTATTCTTTAATAATATTGTTGCTAGACAGATAAATTGTCATTGTATACCGGGTGTAACAATCAAACTGATTTTTTTCTCAAAGTTCGCATCACCCTGTGGAATATTCTAGCATATATAAAATGCTGAAATTAAAACCCAACTATGGCCTCATGTTTTCTTAACATTCTATTTTTCGATTCATTTGCTTATGTTGGATAATAAAAAAGTTAGGTACTTTAACAACTAGCCTTGTTTTTCATTAATATAGGGTGTTTTTAAATAAGTATGGCAAACTTTAAGGGGTCATTCTGCATGAAAAAATAATGGCAGTTTGTTTCATAAATATATGTCCGCAAATACTTCGTTTCCGAGATAGAGGGTGTTGAAATTTTTCTTAAAAACTGACGATTTATTTATTGTTCTAAAACCGGTTGAGATATGCAAATGAAATTTGGTGGGTTTTAAGAGGTACTTATTGTGCATTTTTGACATACAATGAAGAATTTTACGTTTACCATTGGCGCACATAAGGGTCATATTACCCGTATGCGCTCCAATGGTGAATATTAAATTCCTAATTATACAGTGTGTCCACGGTTGGGGTGCCCAAGAGGAAAAACTTTTTTATTTTCAATTTTAGCGAAAAATGTCATTCTTGATAAAAAGTTTTGCTTGTTCTAAAATGCCATAAAATGAAATAAAATTCAAGTTTTTCAAATCCTGCTTAATTTTGTAGCCAATTTTATGTAAATCCTTATAAATTTTTGCAAAAGTCCAAAATCGTAACAATAATCTAGTGTTGCCAAGCCACAATGTAGCTTAGTAACTGTCAACTCCGATAAATAATTTGCGAATTGTAATTTTTTCGACCATGTTAAGCGTTTAATAATGAATTTATCTTGTGATAAATTTCATTATTAAAATTATTGGATTAATAATTATTTAATTAATAAATAATTTGATGATTCAAGGAGAACCATAAAGTCTGGCTTTATAATCCAGAGAAGCGAAAGGGTTGTTCTCCCAAGTTATTATTGTTACAATTTCGAACTTAGTGCAAAAATTTATAGGGATTTACATAAAATTGGATATAAAATTAAGCAGCATTTGAAAAACTTGAATTTTATTTCATTTTATGGAGTTTTAGAACAAGCAAAACTTTTTATCAAGAATGACATTTTTCGCTAAAATTGAAAATAAAAAAATTTTTCCTCTTGGGCACCCCATCCGTGAACACACTGTATGTATATCAAAAAAAGCGCAATGACTACCTCTTAAAACCTAACAAATTTCATATGCATATCTTAACCGGTTTTAGAGCAATAAATAAATCGTCAGTTTGTAAGAAACATTTCAACACCCCTATCTCGGAAACGAAGCATTTGCAGACATACGTTTATAAAGCAAACTGTCATTAGTTTTTCATGCAGAATTACCCCTGAAAGTTTGCCATACTTGTTTAAAAGCACACTGTATTGACGAAAAACAAGGTATTGAATATTGAATGAATAAAAAAACAGAATGTTAAGAAAACATGAGGCTATCGTTGGGTTTTAATTTCAGTATTTTATAAACGCTAGAATATTCCACAGGGTGATGCGAACTTTGAGAAAAAAATCACAGTTTGATTGTTACACCCGGTATACAATGACAATTTACCTGTCTCGCAACAATATTATTACAGCGATATTGTTAAAGAACAAGGCTATAACATATTAAAAAAATCACTTAAATCGGACAACAGATTTAGGAAATTCGAGACACTAAAAATAACTCATTTTTAAGATGGTGCGTTAATTTTTTGGAGAAATGTATTATATCACGCATGCATTATTGCTTTGCTTTTTGTTGTACCATATAATATTGTCGAAACAAGTTTTTATGAACGAGATCAACAATTATATTATCCGATTCATGTGGTTACTACTATTTTATTAATGTGTGAAATATATTTATGTTAATAGACATGAATCTGGAATACATTTCTGTATTCCAGGTTCATGTCTGGAACTGGAACCAATTCCGCATACCACCACCGATTGATCTCGTTAAGTATCTGCTCATATTCTTTCCATTTATTTATGTATCTAAAGACCATTATACTAAAATTTAAATAGTATATCTAAATAAAATAATAAAAGCTTAATACTTAACGCCACAACAACAACCAGATGAAAGTAGAATGCTTTTATTACAGAGAGGAACAAATCTACATACAAAAAATTAGAGACTAACATGTGCAGCTAAGCTAGTCTTTTATTTAATGAGGAAGTAGGTACATTATAAGAAAGGGTTTTCAGGTTGTGGCTACTGATACGCCGATGAGTACATATTAAATACACTAATAACTATACAATATCTTCAACATTCCAGGACTTCCTCTTTTAGAGAATAATTATTTGCTTTTCTAATTAAAAAAGGAAAGGTGAGATTTGATGAGAGAAGCAGACACAAACTAAGGATAAAATCCTACTACAGTCTGAAGTTATTTTCTCGTGGTATTTTACTTTTTTACGTTGGAATAAAGAGTACATAAAAACAAAATGGAACAAAAAAAAAAGAGCTGTGATAATTGCGGAGAAAAAAATTGAAGAAAACAGTGAAGAAAATGTGAATTTGTTAATGAAAAACCTACGAAGCAACAAACAAATAAAGTCGAGCCGAAATAGACCCAAAACGGAACAATATTAACCAATGACTATAATACAATGGAAAGATGGAGGGAACATTTCGTACTGTTGAACGGACAGCAAGGAAGAGCAAAGCAAAATGAAAACAACGTAATTGGCGGATTAAAGGAAAATATTGGGAAAACTTCTGGTAGCGATGGAATTGCAGGAGCTGCATCTGAAGTGCAGGATTGTTGAAATATATAGGGGAAAAAGTAAAGAAACGATTATTGTACATCCTAGATCTAATACTATATACAGTAGAACCCCGATTATCCGTGTGCGGATTATCCGGGCTGCGGATTATCCGGGCTGCGGATTATCCGGGCTGCGGATTATCCGGGCTGCGGATTATCCGTGCTATGACTTTCTATTACTCACATTGCATTTTTGAGGTTTTATCAAAGTACCGTCAGCGTAAATCACTCGAGTTAAACCCTATGTGCCGAGAAGGAGACTCATAATGAAAGATGTATTTTTTCTGTTATATTTTTATGGTAGGTGCATATGCATGTATATACGTACATATGTATTATATATGAGAAATAAATGTTTGGATTATCCGTGCATTTCAATTATCCGTGCCAACGTCCGGTCCCGAGGAGCACGGATAATCGGGGTTCTACTGTATGTGGAATACTATAAATATTGACTAGAGTCTAGAGAATGGTCAAAAGCAATAATTGTACCAGCGCACAAGAAGATAAGACATAAACTAGAGGATCTACAAAGCGGATTCAGAAAAGGACATAAGATGCAAGAACCTAATAAATATATTCACCATGCAACAGGTAATAGAGGATGTCTTAAAGAAAATAAAGAAGTAGGTATACATAAGTTTAATAGACATATAAAAAGCATTGGATATTTGATTCAATTGAAAAGAAATAGTAGAGCGTGGATCAGAAACAAATAAGCGAAAGAGAAACCTGATAGAAACAACAAAAAGTATCTATATAAAAACAATAAATACAATAAGAATACAAGGAGTTAGACAAGGAGTTAGTTCAAGCCTAGTACTTTTTATAAATAATGTAATACATAAGATAGTGAATCTATGTAGGATGGAATATACTGCAAATGATACATGCAAAGATATGTGTATTTGCAGATGACATGGTACTATTCGCTGAAAGATCAAGAAAATAAAGATCACCGGAAAAATAACTATTCCAGGCACTAAATAGAGGATTTAGGTCTACGAAACAGGTCAACGTTGACATATTATGATTATGAAGCAGAAAACTGGATTTTAAGCAGTAAACACCAAGTAAAATATATTTTGTTTGATTCTGGTCTTCTACACTTTGCTGCTTATACGAGTAGGTCCAGTAGGCATACTTGAGGGTTGTTCTACAACATGTCGCAGTTCCGTCTTTTTCCTTTTAGCATCTTCTTATTAACTTCTAAATTCATATCTATCAGTAATATATTAATAAACTACCCGCAATATTTGTAGACAGTCCCAATGCATTTCGCTCAAGCTGTTCACAAGCTGGTTGTAAAATAGAAATCATTAAATTTAAAGAGAACAGAACATAAAGAATTGTATCTTTTAAAAATAAATGTTCAAATGACTAATTTTAAATTAAACTCAAAATATTATGATAAGCGTAAATAGTCAACAGAATAAATCATTAGTACACTAATTTATTTTTTATAATAAAAACCCAGTGTTAATCAGATAGAACCCAATCTAGTATTAATTGCAACATTCTCTATTGCTTCTTTCATTCGATGACCGAAAATAAAAACGCGGAAAACGTGGAAAAACATAAAAAAATTTCATATATATCGAAGAAAAATATTGAAGTGGTAGGGCAACCAACGACAATAAATTAATGAGAAATGGGGCGCTACAGTCAAAAGGAAAAAAAAATTAGAATGAAGTAAACATTTCCAGTTTAATTGGTAAATGTTGATTAAAACATTAAAATTAAAAATTCAAATGGATTAAAATTATTCAGAACGAATATTTTCGGTCTTTCAGATCATCTTCAGGGAACTTAGAAGTACTTGCTACATAACCTCATCACCAAGCGGTGGATGTGTTTAGCTTTAGACTACATATTAAATGCTTAAAATTATAAATATAATTATATAAAATTAAACCGACATATTGTCGATGTTTAAACAACTAACTTTTCGGGAACACTATGACCCCTACTCAAAACTACACCCGTATCTGGGTGGGTCAGAAGACATCAGTCAAATAACTGCTAGTCGATTAATATTAATATATGAAAACAATAAATACAACAAGAACACAACATATTCAACTGCAATCATTTGATTCGGATTTTAAACAAAGGACACCAGAGTAGGATACAAGAGGTAGAGATGAAATACCTCAGAAGAAAGATGGCGAGAAAGACAGAACACGCATGGACAGTAACAGGCAAGTGAAAAGAGTGTGGGAAGCTAAACCAATAGGGAAATGGAGAAGGCATACCAATAAAAGGGCGACAGCGACATAGCAGAGATATTACAAAATAAGGGGAGAATCTTGGCAAGAAGCTACACAAATGGTGAAGAAAAGAAAATAATGAAGAAAAAATAGGAGAGTTAGTACCGACGATGAATAGAAAAGAATTCAGGGCAACGACGAACCAATGCAGTAGCTCGAATGGAGTGTTAAGAGATGAGATAACAAAAACAGACGAAAGAGATGAGATAAACAAAACAGATTAAGGGAATAGGAACCACCAACGATTTTTGAAGGTCAAGAAGCAGTTAATATCTTCTTGATGTGCTTATCCATGACGAATGTTGACGATCATCATGGCAATTTTTATCTTATCTGCAGCGGAGCAGAAAAGCTGCACAGATGTTGTGTTAAACCAGATTCTGAGGTTCTTCCAGGACCTCCAGGACTTCTAGGACGGCTTGTAGGAGGGCATATTTGGATTCATTTCCCATAATGTGTCCGAAGTATTATAACTTTCGAGATTTGATGGTGGTCAGTACCTCTCAGCTCTTCTTCATTCTTCTGAGGACCTCCTCCTTCGTGACCCAGTCAGTCCACGGGATAAGTTTTTTCCTGTGTAGCCACATCTCAATCTCAAATGCTATCTTCTGCACATATATCTTCGTTCAAAGTCCACGATTCAACACTATAAAAAGGACAGAGAAGACGTAGCATCACAGCATTCTTACTTTTATACCAAGGGAGAGATTGTAGCTCTTGAAGAAAGCTCCCATCCGGTTGAAGGCGGATCTAACTTTTCCGATGCGCGGTCTAATCTCTTGATTGTTGGTCTATTTTTGATTTATTATGGTGCCGAAATAGTTGTAGTGCGTCACTCGTTCTACAGGGGTTTAGTTGACGTAGAATTGACCTCCTGCCTACCATTTTTTGCTTTAGTACTAGTACAGCAGCACGTTTGGACATGTTTGCGTTTCTAATAACCCTGTTTAACAGCAACTGTATATTCGGGAGGTTCACTATGGTGTGGACAACGCAGCCACTCTGCCTGGGTTCGGACAAAATCCCCACAAATTATCCCCGGACAAAAAATCCCCTCAAAATTTTTGGAAAAAATATCCCCACAAAAAATTCCGGACAAAAAATCCCCAAGAAATATTTGGTGCCGAATAGTTCTCTAAATGTTTTCCAATCGCCATGAAACCGCTTTTTGTCACAAAAATAATGATTAGCAATAATTGAGGGAACCAGATGCTAAGGGGTACAAATGATAAAATGGTTCAATTGAATTGAGAAAAACGAAGTCAAAGTTAAATTTACATAGTAAATTCTACAGCAAATTAATCACTTATAAACTTATTTAGAATTAATGTTATACCTTTTATTTATCTACTAGTAAAAGCTATTGTAAAGTTAGTATTTATTTTCATTCAAAATATTTGAAATTTGGAAAAAAAAACGTTCGCATTTGTACCGCTATGCTTCAAATTTTGCACTTGTTTCTCTTTGCCACTGAACTACCTTACGAATTTCTTAAATTCTTAAACTAAAATAAAGGAAAAACTACGTAAAAATTAAACATTTTTATTTATGAAAACTTACTTGGTACATTTTGTGTTATTATTTCACTTATTTTGAATACTTTTTTAAGGGCTTGATTTGCAAAGATACTAAACGAATCACCAAAAATAATATCCAACACCTTACAGGCAAAGGGATACAAGTGAAGTTATACCTGTTGGCCGCAAACTGTTTTTAAATATTTCGTAAGTAGTCAAACTAGAACCTGTGTAGAATATGTCGCCACCAGTAGTTTAATTCACCTGTATATCTTTCCCTTTTTCACTAAATTTTTAATACTATCTAGTACTATTTTGTGCACTTAACTCAGTTTACAATATTTTGTCACTTGTACCCCTTAGCATCTAATCCCTTCAATTAAGATTAAGCATGAATTGTAATTTCGATTACCAAATTTCGAATTCCAATTCCATGCCGATAATTATAATAACGGCGTAAATCGTAATTAAAGTTCACACCCACAGCCCTAGGCCCACAGCCTTAGCTCTTCACACCCATAGCCCCCCATATCTTCCACAATTTTTGAAAAATCTCAGACTCTGTTGTCATGTATAATTTGAAATTTTCGGCATGTAATTGGAATTCGAAATTTGGTAATCGAAATTACAATTCATGCTTAATCTTAATTGCTAATCATTATTTTCGTGCCGAAAAGCGGTTTCATGGCGATTTCTATAGTTCTAATGCACTGATAGCCTAATAAAATACAAAAAAGTCAAAATGTAAATTCGTACAGGTTAAAACAAATTTTATATCAAAGTTTAGGTGGGTACAAAAGATATTTTCAAGAAAGTATCCAAATCATACAAGGGGATCATTGTTTAAATAATTAAAAAGGGATAATTTTTGCAAAACAAATATTTTTTAACTGCTGAGGTAATTCACTTATTAATGAAGATCTATGGGATTTTTTTCTGCAAAGTTGAAGGGTAAATCTTTCACATAAGACCTACTAAATTAAATTTGACCCCTTATTTATTTAAATAATTGTATATAAAACTTTAAAAATAAATTTGCAAAAAATTATTTTTAGCGTTCTAAATAAGCACTATAAAATATCTTATTTTACAGACTAAGTTGCGATATGTTGGTAACATACCATACCATTGTTGCGATATGTTGGGGGACTTACTAAATTAAATTTTACCCCATATTTATTTAAATAATTGTATATAAAACTTTAAAAACAAATTGTCAAAACATTATTTTTAGCGTTTTAAATAAACACTTTAAAATATCTTTTTTTACAGACTAATTTGCGCTATATTACCAGTATTAAGCAAAAAAAATTGGTCAAAAAATATTTAATATTTTTTGAGATATTGAATTTGTTTATTAAATGTTACTATATATTCAATTGCAAAAACGCGGTTGTTGCCAAAGAAATATTCACCTGATTAAGATCTCATTATTTTTATTTTTATGTACATTTTTGATAAATGTATTAATAAATTCAAATTTCAATTAAACTCCCCCCTAAAATGACATTTGAAAATTATTCAAATTTGTTTATAATTTGTTTTTCTAATAACGTCGCAAAGATTAAGTATTTTGAAATGCCGTTTCTATAATTGGGTTCCTGGGAATTTTTTACTAATTAACAAAAATTTTTTGTCGTTTTTTCTTCTTCTTTTTTTCTTGGAGTTATATTACTACGGGCCCTTTTAGGGTTAAATTTTATTAAGAATGTCGAATCTCTGAGTTGTAGATTCTAGACCTAAAAATATTAAGATTTAACTAAAATCTCTTAAATAAAATGTGGCTACTTACTGAGTTACAGGGTGTTTTATTTAAAAATTTAAAAATTATTGTTACCAAGTACTTTAACGACGTTCTACACCTTCGGCAAAGAATTAAGGATTTGCATGAAATTTTAGTATGTTATAGTTTACTTCAAAAAACTAAGACTTGATTTTTTAAAAATTGTTTTACCGTGCCGTTTAATTACTATTAAGGGTCAAAGTTAAGTTTTAACATGGGCTCTTATGGGAATTCTTAAAAAGTTAATAACTTTTGACCCAAATTTACGATTTTTAATTATTTGTGCTTAAATTAGGTTTTTTTGTAAGGAATAACATATTAAAAAATGAGGATTGTTTACCGTACCATTTATTTTTAATTTATTTATTATAATTAATTCCGTAATTTATTCCGTAATTTTCGTAATTTATTATAATTTATTTTTATAAAGTATTCAAAACTGAAACATATGATTTGAGTATTCTGCTATAGATGCATTGTTACCAACTTTCGCTTGCATATAAGTTTCCCCCCCTTTCCTCCGAGAGGCATACCCCGCAACGAAGGTGTAGAACGTCGTTAAAACTATTTGACGTATCCTTATCATATTTGGCAGAAAGTGTGGCTATTATGGAGAATTCTCACGACGAGGTCGAGGCGCGTGTTGAAGCGAGATTCAAGTGGGTCCTAATTTAAACGTCGGCAAAGAGAGATATAATATATATAATAGTGGAAAAGAAAGAGAACGCAGATACCCTACAAGACGGTAAAATTAGTAATATTTACACTTTGTGATAAAATGTCCCGAATATGTCCCGAAGAATACAGGCAACCAAAAAGTTGACCGCTCTCAGTGGTGGAGATAAAAATATTAGTTGGTTTTTTTAATTCTAACAATGATAAAAATTAGAACAAAACGTAGTTTGACCATAAAATTACCACGCCACTGATCATACCCTCGGCTGACAAGACATCCACACTATCCGCAGGCTAATAAATTTTAGCATTTGGTGTTATTTTAAGGGTCATAAATACCAAATTTTGACAGAAATTTCTCTATCTATTCTTACGTTTAATCTTTTTCACGTTGGGTTGAATTCCGTCTTCAGTTTTTATCCTTTTCTGTTACATTTTTTTATTTCACTCATAGTGTCGCAACACGCTCTGTCAGTTTTCCTCTTTATACACCCTACCAAATTGTGATTAATAAACGTTTCTAGCTAGTGCCAGAGGCGTGCGACAGGGGATAGTGAATGATTGACCCTTTCCAAATTCTACGCCACTGAGTGAATTACTATTGTAGCGCAATTTTTCGATTCTCCAATACTTTGTATGTAAATAACTTTATTGGTATCGATAAAGTCATCAGTTTGAGAGATATTGTAAGTTTAAAATGAATGAATGAATGAATCAAAATAACTATGCCGTTTCATTTTTAACGTCCAATATCTCGAAAACTAATGACTTAATCGTTACCAGTAAGGAGTATATTATTTACATAGAAAGTATTGGAGAATCGAACAATTTCGCTAAAATAGTAATTCCCTCAGTGGCGTAGAATTTGGGAAGGGTCAACCATTAACTGTCCCCTGTCGTACGCCTCTGGTGGTAGCTAGAAACTTTTATTTATCACAATTTAGTAGACTGTATAGTACTCACACTTTCTGTCAAGTATGATAAGGATACGTCAAATAGTTTGAAAGTATGTACTTGGTAAAAATAATTTTTAAATTTTTAAATAAAACACCCTGTAACTCAGTAAGTATTCACATTTTATTGAAGTGATTTTAGACCAATCTTAATATTTTTAGGTCTAGAATCTACAACTTAGAGATTCGACATTCTTAAT
This sequence comes from Diabrotica virgifera virgifera, assembly GCF_917563875.1. Lineage (NCBI taxonomy): Eukaryota > Metazoa > Arthropoda > Insecta > Coleoptera > Chrysomelidae > Diabrotica > Diabrotica virgifera. The sequence goes on along the minus strand of NC_065450.1, from coordinate 79,078,447 downwards.
GAAACTTAACCCAAAAAGGGCCCGTAGTAATATAATTCCAAGAAAAAAAAAAGAGGAAAAAAAGACAAAAAAATTTGTTAATTATTGAAAAAAATATGAAGTAACAATAGCAGCTGCATATTTTCCACCCAAACACAATCTAAAAAAAGAAAATTATGTCCATTTGCTTAACACGCTTGGAGAAAAATTTATTATTGGTGCAGACTTTAATGCTAAAAACACTGTATGGGGTTCAAGGTTAACCAATACAAAGGGTAGAGAAATACATGCAGCAATAGAAAAGATAAACGGTAAATGGCACTCAACTGGAAAACCAACATATTGGCCCACTGATCAAAATAAAATACCAGACTTAATTGACTTTTTCATTTCAAGAAAAGTTGCAACAAATTTTATGAAAATAGAAGAAGTTGATGGTCCCAGTTCTGATCACTCTCTAATACTACTCACAATCAGTGAGCATATAATACTAAGAGAAAATAACCCAACATTAACCAATAAGAGAACGGACTGGTCTAGCTTTAGACAGGAGTTAAGTGACAGAATTGAGCTTAATGTACCAATCAAAACTAATGAACAACTTGATGAAGAAACAGAGACACTAACCATAAATATACAACAAGCAGCTTGGAATAATACCAAACAAATTATAAGAAAAACCAAAGGACAAAATTATCCCAAAGAAATTCGAGAACTGGTGCAAAGAAAAAGAAAAGCCAGGAAGACATGGCAAAAAAGCAGAACTGCAGAAAATAAAAATATATTAAACAACCTCACCCAACAGTTAAGAAGGGAAATAGATTTAATTAAAAATGAATCAGTAAACCAATACCTAAATGATCTGACAGATGACCAAACCACTGACTACTCGTTGTGGAAATGTACAAAAAGAATAAATAGACCAACGCAACAGATTCCGCCGATTAGAAAAGAAAATGGAACATGGGCAAGAGATGGAAAACAAAAAGCAAATCTTTTCGCTTTATACTTGGAAAATGTATTCCAAAACAACGAAATGGGAAATAATCATCAAGCCGAAAACGAAGATGATCAAAGCACTGAAATTGATTTGAACAATACTGATCAAGACATAATAAAGCCTACTACTCCTAAAGAGGTTACCAACGTAATCAAAAACAATATCAATCCCAAAAAGGCTCCAGGATTTGACTTAATAACAGGAGAAATACTACAACAATTACCTAGAAAGGCCATCGTAAAAGTCACAAACCTTATAAATGCAGTATTCAGGTTGCAATATGTACCAATAACGTGGAAAACATCTGAATTAATCATGATTCCCAAACCAGGGAAACCAACCAACAAGGTAGAATCATACAGAACAATATCTCTGCTACCAATTTTATCCAAACTATTTGAGAGGATATTGCTAGCACGAATGCAACCTATACTCGACCACAGGGAAATTGTTCCTTCCCACCAATTTGGATTTCGCAATAAACATTCAACAATAGACCAAATTCATCGAATAACAGATATTATAGAGAGATCTCTGGAGGAGAATAAAATATGCTCAGCTATTTTTCTAGACATAGCAAAAGCATTTGACAAAGTGTGGCACAAAGGCTTGTTACTAAAATTAAAAAGATATCTTCCCATCCAATTTGTACATCTAATACAATCATATTTGGAAGATAGAACTTTTAGAGTTAAACAGGAAGGCGAATATTCAGAATTACGGCCAATTAAAGCAGGAATCCCACAGGGCAGTGTTCTGGGACCCATACTATATTTATTATATACTTGTGACATACCTGTTACAGAAAATATTAAACTGGCAACATTTGCAGACGACACTGCAATACTAGCAGTCGGTGAAACATTCGAAGAAACAACTAGACACCTGCAAAATCCAGTAAACAAAATAAACACCTGGAATAATAAATGGCGCATAAAAATCAATGAAGGGAAATCTGCCCATATCGATTTCACCTACAAAAGAATAAATAGTCACCCAGTTAGAATAAACAATAAAATCGTTCCGTACAAGAAAACAGTTAAATATCTAGGGCTACATTTGGATAGCAAATTAAAGTGGCAGGAACATATCAGAAAGAAAACCGAAGAACTAAAACTGAAGTACAAGAAGTTATATTGGTTATTAGGTAGAAGCTCACAACTTACAATCAAAAACAAAGTATTAGTTTACAAACAAATGCTCCAACCAGTATGGTCCTATGGTCTACAGTTATGGGGCTGTACTAGTGAGAGTAACTATGCTTGCCTTCAAAGAGTCCAAAACCGAATACTAAGAAACATAGTCAACGCTCCATGGTATATCCGCAACAAAGACCTACATCGGGAACTTCGTATAGCAACAATCAAAGAAGAAATAAAGAAGATTGCCAAGGGTCACGAAAAACGACTCCACAACCATACAAACAGGGAAGTGTTAGAACTTTTAGATAATCAAAACCTAGTCCGCAGGCTCAAACGCACCAAACCTTTTGAACTTGTGTGATAGTGATAAATCTATAAAAATGTCAGTGTCAGTTTAAATTCGGACAGTGAACCTAGCCACAACAGTGATGTGTGCAACAATAATTATTAATTTCTAAGGTGAACCGTTGGGAATACCTAGGACAGTACAGTAGTAGATTAAGTTAAATGTAAAATGCTGGTTAGTCTTAAGATTAGGTGCATTGTTAATTTAATAAATAATAAAAAAAAAATTAGTGAAAAATTCCCAGTAACCCAATTATCGAAACGGCATTTCAAAATATTTAATCCCCGCGACGCTATTAAAAAAATATTTAATAATTTTCAAATGCCATTTTAGGGGGAAGTTTAATTGAAATTTTAATTTATCAATACATTTATTTATCGAAAACATACGTAAAAATAAAAATAATAAGATTTAATACAGGTTAATATTTCTTTGGCAACAACCTCGTTTTTGCAATTGAAAATAGAGTAATAGTTAATAAAAAAATTCAATATCTCAAAAAATATTAAATATTTTTGCACCAATTTTTTTTTAATTAATACTGATAACATAGCGCAACTTATTTTGTAAAATAAGATATTTTATAGTGCTTATTTAAAACGCTAAAAATAATTTTTTGTAAATTTGTTAAGTTTTATGTATAATTATTTAAATAAATAGGGGGCCAAATTTCATTTAGTAAGTCTTATGTGAAAGATTTACCCTTCAACTTTAAAGAAAATAATCCTATAGACCTTCTTCATTAGTAATTGGATGACCTCAGCAGTTAAAAAAGTAATTTTTAATTATTTAAACAATGATCCCCTTGTATGATTTGGATACTTTCTTGAAAATATCTTTTGTACCCACCTAAACTTTGATATAAAATTTGTTTCAATCTGTTAGTGTAGGAAACAGAGGTTGAACCTTGCAAAATGGACACAAGTCCGGTTTTATTTTTTTTCTGGCATATCAAGGGGTGCTTATTATAAGACTAACTTTTTCTGAAAAAATTTCGCCCGGGAACCCCCCTTTTCGCCCCTTTAAAGGGGGTAATTTGTGGTTTTTGCGGAACGTAGCCCTTCCTGTACCTTTTACAAAAAATTTCTTTTATAGAAATATGAAGAGGACTATAATTTCTACGATCTATTTCCCGACAGCATCTGTCTATCATCCACCGTTTAGCAAGGGTGGCGCCCCAAAGTTGACAAGTTTTTAAAAAAGATGTTTTTAAAAAATATATATATATTTCCCTAACTGTAACGGAAATTAAAAATAAATTCTGCGAAAATTATTTACAAATAGATGATTGATTTTTCGGTATAGGTTTCACTTAAGGATAATTGCCCTTTTTTTAATTACAGGGTGTTACATTTTAAAAAACCCCTTTTTATACCATCTGAACCGTTTATTCTAGAGTAAAAAGACTTTCAGCGATTACCCATGTATTGGTGTTATTTACAAATTTGTAAAATGCACCCCCATTTTTTCCCCGGAACCACCGGAACCAAAAAAAAAGAAGAATTAATAAATAAAGTGATTTTCTTGGAATCCTTCACACACAATGCCCTTTATTAATATGCTTCATATATCATTTTCTGCACGTTATTATTACCCATGCATGGACACCAAAAGCGATTTCCTAGTGCAACCTCTATAGCAAAAAAAAATAAATAAAATAGGGGGTTGAAAATTTTTTTTGTTTTTTGCTTTTGGATCCATATGGGCATATGCTTCATCAATAGTTCTTTTCAAAAATATATATGGTTATTGCAACATCCCTGCGGAAACCACCACTATCCTTGAAAATATACTGCAGAAACTACTCCTATACCTTGGCGAGCATATTTTTACGATTTTCTCATTACCTATGCATTCTTTTTAAACAAAACTTATACAAGGTTAAAGACCACTATTTACTCTAAAAATTAGGTCCTATTCATTTTTTTCGTTTAAGCAACCGTTACGGCACAGTGGCGCCGTAAACCTCATATATGCTTTGGCGGGCTCCAGTTTTTGTTTTTTTTTCGTCATCTGTTCGTTTTATTGATAAAGTACTTATGTAAAATAAAACAACACAGTGTAACCTACAAATTATGACCTATGCACATTTTACATTCTTTGCTCCCCAAAGCCACAGTAGCCAAAATAAATTTTTTCATATTTTCGCCACCTACACGCATTTTATTGCGTTAATGCTACCTTAATAGCACAATATTCACCCCTAAGTGGTCGCTAAGCAGTGGCGGATCCAGGGAGGGGTGATGGGGGCGATCACCCCCACCCCTCTCTAACCAAGTGATATTATATTTGAAGATTATAAAAATATTCATTTATTTTTATAGAAATACTTATATTATATTAATATTATTTTTATAAGAATGACTTTTTATGCTTTAACGACAGTGGCGGATCCAGCATCGTTAAGAGGGGGTGCCAATTGGTTAAATTTCTATAAAAATAAATGAATATTTTTATAATCTTTGAATATAATATCACTTGGTTTGAGAGGGGGGGAGGTGATCACCCCCATCACCCCTCCCTGGATCCGCCACTGCTTAGCGACCACCTAAGAGTAAATATTCTGCTATTAAGGTAGCATTAATGCAATAAAATGCGTGTAGGTGGCGAAAATATGCAAAACTTTATTTTGGGCCACCACTGTGGCTTTGGGGAGCAAAGAATGTAAAATGTTCATAAGTCATAATTTGTAGGTTACACTGTGTTGTTTTACTTTACATAAGTACTTTATCAATAAAACGAACAGATGACGAAAAACAAAACAAAAACTGGAGCCCGCCAAAGCATATATGAGGTTTACGGCGCCACTGTGCCGTAACGGTTGCTTATACGAAAAAAATGAATAGGACCTAATTTTTAGAGTAAATAGTGGTTTTTAACCTTGATAGTGTGCTACTTTTTTTATAAACAAAATGGCGCCCGAAAATCGTGTTTTTTTCAATTTTTGCTCTATAACTCCAAAGATTTTAACTTTACACCAAAAACACCCAAATAAAAATTCACCGTAATTAAATTCTGCATAGAGACGTGTTTTTCCCGATTCACTTCGACGAAAACTTTCCCCGTAAAAAGCGGGTTTTTCCAACAAAATCTTTAATTTTCAACTAAAATTTTAGATAAGTAATTGTTAATCAATAATTAAATAACTTGGTAATGTAAAAACTCTTTTTGTATACACTACAATTCCAGAAGCCGATAGAAATTAAATGAACAGTTTAGCAACAATTGAATTGTTAATTAAAAATTTACGGTCGCTATAATAACGACAATAATGAGATGCATAAGAATAACTATGATTTTTTCATAAAAAGACACTATACCTATCTAATGTACTTTACAGAATTGAAATTGGACTATTTAAGCGACCTCAGGAATATTTTAAAATTATAAACAATTTTTTGGCTTATAAGCAAATAGAATATCTCGGGAAATATTAAACTAAATTAAATTGTAAAAACTGCAATCGAAAAACAGCGGCAGGGAGCTTCTTTTAAAAGAAAAAATGGTTAATTATAATGAGTAGTTCCTGAGATACAACTGGTCAAACTTGATCATAATTTACGGCAAAGATATAAACAATAGAATCATAATTTTTAAACCATCACCTTTTTATGTTTGTCCTCTTTCTCCACACCAATTTTCATATCCTTAAAATACTTATAACATATGTAATATGTTACTTTTTACACCACTATGGACTGGGACTTGGGACTTTTGAATTTTTTTAAACTAAATTGATGTTGCTCTGAAAATACAAAGTTTATTAATTTTACAATATTTACAAACTTAAAATTATACTACCTGAAAATACAAAGAAACAACAATTTAAGCTAATTATTCTACGTTAAAAAATTCTTAATCATTTATGACATTAAGTAATTTTAAGAAAGTTTATTCATGACATTTTGTCACTGTCACTTCACTTTATCTTGCTACTTGGCTAGTGTCTCAGCTACTTGCTTCAAACTTAAATTAAAGAGAATCTCGACAGCAGATATTGTATGTCGGGATTTCTCTTTACATCTCCCCCCCTTCAGGTGAGAACTAGACAGGTATTTGTGTGGTCATTTTTGGATTCTTCAAACAACGGTGTTAGTTTTGTAATGTGGAACAGGTTTGACTCTTCTTTACTGTGTCCAGTGTCCAATTCGTAGATAGAATTCGACCATTTCTTCTTAATTGTGTACGGTCCAGTTCGCAATTCGTTTAGCTTTGCTCTGTTTAATTTATTACCATTTTCCACGTATACTTGGTCTCCAACATTTAGTTGTAGGTCTTTTCGATGTGCATCAAATCTTCTTTTGTTGCATTCATGTGATTTTAATGTATATTTCAATGCTAATTTTCTATCTTTACTTAATTCTTCTCGTGTGACTGTAGGTCTTATTTCATCAGGTAGTATGTTTGTGTTTTCACCTTCTACTAGATATTTTGGAGTAAACCTTGTTATCGTATGCTCTGTTTTATTGTAGGCTGCTACACATTTTTGTGCAACTGTTGACCATGCAATTTTGTTCTTTGTTTCATTTATTTTACATCTTATTTTATTTACGAGCGTTTGGTTTACTCTTTCATTCAGCCCATTGGAAAATGGTGCATCAACAGCAGTGAATACTAGTTTTGTATTATTATTCTTAAGAAATTGTTTGTATTCTTTCGAGTTTATTCCAGGGTATTGATCTGCTAACACTATGTCGACTTGGTAATTGTCTGTTACCATTTTTGTCAATTTTATAAAGTCCGTTGCACTTTGATTCTGTGATGTTAAAATATAAACGTACCTTGTAAAATGGTCAATTAATATATGGAGGTACTTCTTTGTTGACCGACATCCACCAAATCCTCCAACAGTGTCTATAGAAACTATTTCAAATGGTCGTTTTGCTGGACCTAAATGTGACATCCATCCATATTTGGGTTTTCTTCTTGATTTGTTTTTCAAACAAATTTCACAGTTATTGCATATTTTTCTTATATTTTTTAATAAGTTTTTTGCTGTATAAAATGGAGTTATCTTGTTTATCATCTGTGTTTGTCCTAAATGGCAGTAGGTGTAATGTGTCCTTTTTATTAGATCTATACTAAAATTTTCTGATATTAAAATTTTGTCTCTTTTTCTTATTTTTCTATAATAGATTCCATTCTTAAATGTCAAATTACTATTGTGTAAATCTCTTTGATCTTGTTGTATCTCTGCGATATCTATTAAGTTAATTTTTCTTATGGATTCACTCATTTGTAAATCACTATAATAGTGGTTTACAAACTGAAGAAAATCGTCCAAATTTTCCTCTGGTTCTAATACTGGATTTCTGCTCAGACAGTCCGCTTCTTGGTTTGTTGCCCCTGGATTATATTTAACCCTAAAGTTGTACTGTGATAAGTAGTAAGCCAAATCACCTAATTCTTCATCAGTTCTAGCTTTAAAATTCATATTTTCTAAGGGTTTATGGTCAGAATATACCTTAAATTCTTTGCCCATTAGCCAATGTTGCCAATATTTTACAGCTTCTTTTATGGCTAAGCATTCTAGATATATTGCTTTTTTCTTCTTTTGTGCTTCTGTTAATTTTTTTGAAAAATATGCCACTGGTCTACTATTACCATTTTCATCGTCCTGTTTTAGCACAGCTCCCACACCAATCATGCATGCATCTGTGTAGATTTTAATTGGGACGTTTGGGTCAAATATCTTCAGAATTGGTTGTGAACACAACCAATTTTTTATCTTATCGAAGGCTTCTTGACATTCTTTTGTCCAGATGAACTTAACATCTTTCCTTAATAGGTTATATAGCGGTTCAAGTATAACTGCTCTGTGTGGTATAAATTTTTGATGAAAATTTATTTTTCCCAAAAATTGACGGATATTTTTTTTCTTTTCCGGAACTGGAAAATCTTTTACAGCGGTCAGGTAATCTTTTAATGGTCTCACCGAATTCTTTTCGATTATATGACCCAAATATTTTGCGCTATTTTTCGCAAATGAGCATTTTGAGAATTTTAGTTTAAACCCTTCTTTCATAATTGTTTCCAATAATGTAGATATATGTGAAATATGATCTGTGAATGTCTTAGAGAATATTATAATATCATCAATAAAGTTTATTGCAAAATCTGACATTTTATATTTTTTTATTATGTTACTCAGTATTCTTTGGAAAATGGCTGGTGATGTCTTTAATCCAAATGGTAGACAGGTCCATTGGAAGTGTCCCTCTTGTGTTACAAATGCTGTTTTATGTTTATCTTCAATTTTCATTGGAATTGACCAGAACGCAGAGTTAATGTCTAATGTTGTAAAGTAATTACAGTTTACTGTTTTTATTATTAAATCTTCTATCAATGGAAAAGGCTGTGATTGAGGTGTGACTATTTTGTTAAGTTCTCTAAAGTCTATACACAGTCTTGATTTTTTTCCCTCTTCTTTTTTATATGCCAATGTAACAGGAGCAGCAAAAGGACTATATGATTCTTCAATTAAACCCTTTTCCAATAATTTTGCTACTTGATTTTCTATCTCTTTTCTGTCCTCCATTGTGCATCTGTAGGGGCGTTTGTAACAGTATTTTTCTACCATTAGATCAATGTGGGCTTCATAATCTTTAACTGTACCAACATCATATTTATCCTTGGCAAATACCGTTGCATATTTATCAATTATTTCTTCAATTTTAACTTGTTTATCTAAATCTAGATGATTTTTTTCTATTTCAAATTGATCAATATTTAAATTTTCATTGAAATTAATTTTATATTCTTTTTTGTTTATGTCACCTAGTACATCAGGAATTTTGACATATTTATTTTTTTCTGGTGATTCTATATTTCTATCATTGTTATGTATAATCTCTAGTCTCTCATTGTGACTTATATTAAATTTTAAACAACAGTCCAAACCCGCTAAAAAATCATACTTAAATTCTTCATTTTCTATAACAAAAACATTCATTTCATTTTCAACGTCTAAAATTTTTAATTTTAATGTAACCATACCTTTTGTTTTTGAACTACCATTAATTGTGTTTAGATTAACTGAATGTTTATTATTCCATTCCTTCTGTTTTATTTTCAATATTTTTGAATTTATCAGTGACACATTGGATCCTGGATCATACAGTGCATTCACATTCAGTATGTTGTTTATTTTTACGTTGAACACAATTAATGGTATTATTGTAAGTTTTTTGGATTCTCGTTGCTCAATTCCACTTCTAACATTGCATTGTTATTTATTGTCCTCACTTGACCAGCTTTATCTTTTTTTTCTTTAAACCAGCAATTCTCCTCAGAATGGAACCGTTTTCCTCTATTTGCATTTTCACATATTTTACAAGGAGTTTTTTCCTCTGATTGTTTGAATTTATTTTCTGCATATTTTTTCTTTTTCATTAGACTTCTAGTTGCAAGGTGTTCAAGTTTACCTATCTCATTGTACAAATCTTGGGTACCTTGTAATATTTCTCTATCAATTTTATCTGCAACATTATTTGGTAGGCCAATGGCTATTAAATCTATTAATGTGCTTGTGTCAATGGATTTACTCACCTGCAGTAGTAGCTTTTCCTTTTTTATTGCATATTCTAATAAGGAACCAGTCTGGTATTTAAATGTGTGAGCATATCGGATTTGAGACCACCCTTTACTTCCAAAAGTTTCACAAAAATTATTTTTCCAGTCTTCCCAATCTGATTCTACTGTAAATTTTAGTATCATACAGCTGTACCAGTCTATACTTGCCTTTTCAAGGAAAAATTTTAAAATTTCAATCTTTTTCTTTTCTTCTAGAATTAAACAACGTTCGCATTCTCTTTCAAATTCAGATAGCCATTGGTTTGCGTTTATATTTTTTCCATCAAATTTTTCAATCATAAAATCTTTTGCTATCTTGCTTAAATTCTGAATTTCAGATGTTTGTTCTTTATTTTCCATCAGTTTTTCCAATAGTTTTTGTATTGTGTCAACTTGAACATCTGATGTGGGTTCACTATCACTCTCTGTCAGTTCTTCTAAATATTGATTCTCAAAATATAAATTTTCATCTTCGTCTAGATAGATTTTTGATAATTCTTCTGTTAAGGTTATCCACACTTTTCTAGATTTATTTCTTTTCTTTATAGAGTTTTTTATTCTTGCATATACCTGTGTTTTGCACACTTCTTTGTGCAAATTCGCTGGCTGAAACTCATCTGGTAATAAAAAGGTTTTTCCATCTGGTGTGCCAATTGAAGTTATATACATCATATTTGTTTTTCCATCTTGTGCTCCTACCATTTTAAAGTCAAACCTTAATTTTTCCATTTTTGAGTGTACTTAAGCAAAATTGTTGTTTTGTAATATGTTACTTTTTACACCACTATGGACTGGGACTTGGGACTTTTGAATTTTTTTAAACTAAATTGATGTTGCTCTGAAAATACAAAGTTTATTAATTTTACAATATTTACAAACTTAAAATTATACTACCTGAAAATACAAAGAAACAACAATTTAAGCTAATTATTCTACGTTAAAAAATTCTTAATCATTTATGACATTAAGTAATTTTAAGAAAGTTTATTCATGACATTTTGTCACTGTCACTTCACTTTATCTTGCTACTTGGCTAGTGTCTCAGCTACTTGCTTCAAACTTAAATTAAAGAGAATCTCGACAGCAGATATTGTATGTCGGGATTTCTCTTTACACATATATTATTATAATAAAAACTATCGATAGTACGTGTGAAAATTGTCAAAAATAGCAAAATTCCAATCAAAAATTAGGTTGGAGAAACTGTAACCCTCAAAGTTCAAAATCGGTATACGTTAACAAAATGCAATTTCTCGGCTTCCCATGGAGCAATTTCCTTCATTCTTTTTTTGTTCCCAAGTAACTCGAGTAGAGCCATCGAACTAACGCATTATTAAATGTCAGACTTGCTTTTGTTTTGTTATAATAGATTAATTTATTTATAAGAACAGAAAACTACATATTTTTTCCAGTTGTAGGCTTTTTTTTTACATAAAATTACTACAAGTGTACCTTTTAAATTTAAAAACATAAATATTCTCATTTGAAAGCTGTATAATTATTTAAACAATTTTTATTAAAAATTTTTGTTATAATAAACAAATTAATTAATTATAACAAAACAAAAGCAAGTCTGACATTTAATAATGCGTTAGTTCGATGGCTCTACTCGAGTTACTTGGGAACAAAAAAAGAATGAAGGAAATTGCTCCATGGGAAGCCGACAAAATGCATTTTTTTAACGTATACCGATTTTGAACTCTGAGGGTTACATTTTCTCCAACCTAATTTTTGATTGGAATTTTGCTATTTTTGGCAATTTTCACACGTATTATCGATAGTTTTTATTATAATAATATATGTTATGAGTATTTTAAGGATATGAAAATTGGTGTGGAGAAAGGGGAAAAAATAAAAAGGGGATGGATTGAAAATTATGATCCTATTGTTTATATATTTGCCGTAAATTCCGGTCAGCTTTGACCGGTTGTATCTCAGGAACTACTCATCATGATTAAACATTATTTCTTTTAAAAGAAGCTCCCTGTTGCTGTTTTTCGAATGCCGTTTTTACAATTTAATTTAGTTTAATATTTCCCGAGATATTCTATTTGTTTATAGACCAAAAAATTGTTTATAATTTTAAAATATTCCTGAGGCCGCTTAAATAGTCCAATTTCAATTCTGTGAAGTACATTAGATAGGTATAGTATCTTTTTTTGAAAAAATCATAGTTATTCTTATGCATCATAATTATTGTCGTTATTATAGCGACCGTAAATTTTTAATTAACAATTCAATTGTTGCTAAACTGTTCATTTAATTTCCATCGGCTTCTGGAATTATAGTGTATACAAAAAGAGTTTTTACATTGCCAAGTTAGTTAATTATTGATTAACAATTACTTATCTAAAATTTTAGTTGAAAATTAAAGATTTTGTTGGAAAAACCCGCTTTTTACGGGGAAAGTTTTTGTCGAAGTGAATCGGGAAAAACACGCCTCTATGCAGAATTTAATTGCGGTGAATTTTTATTTGGGTGTTTTTGGTGTAAAGTTAAAATATTTGGAGTTATAGAGCAAAAACTGACAAAAACACGATTTTCGGGCGAAATTTTGTTTATAAAAAAAGTAGCACACTATCTGCGGACTTTGCATACCTATATTATTAATACATACAATAATAAGATTCGATTCCAGCAATAAAATTGCTGGTAAATAACTTTTCCCAAAAATGGCCTATTCTCCGATAATCAGCCCAGACTATATTGTATTTCCATATTTTTCAAATTTTTAATTCAATGCAATGAACAAATAAATAAAAGGTCATAACCAGTTTTATTTGCCATTTCTGATTTCCCACAGCTATAATCCCGGATGCGGTTAAGTGTAGTGGGAACCTATTTTATAGAAACGCCTATCACCATCAACCTCACCATAACCATTCGCGATTGGATATTACTACTACTTTACTCTAATTTTAATTTCCAAGATATCAGTTGTGCACCAACTATAAAAATCATTGTAATTCGATCCTGTAATTCAATTTGCCGTATCGAGTTTCTTTGTTTTTAATTTTTGTATGCGTTCGAATTACACAAACAAATAAAAAAGATTTTCATTCATGACAAAGTAGCTTTTAAAGTAGATGTATGTGTATAACGTTTATTCTCTATAAGGATATTGTTAACAAGATGTGAATCAGTGATAGGTGTTTCATTGAGATGAGATACTAGACTGAATCTTGTAAAAACGTAACATTATAATTAATTATAAGCCTGGATCCCGCGTACCAAAAAAAGTTTATTAATAGCAAGCTGAAAATTTGTTAATAGCTTAACGGCGCCTAGTCGGACAAACTTTAATGTATGGGAACACTGGAACAGGGAAAGTTTTAATTGTGGAACTATCCTGACAAGTTTATGATTGTGAAGACTGCCACGTTGTTTTTAACCTTTAACTACACCCGCTGGCGTATTTTGTAGGCCAGATATAAGAATCCTACTGCAAATATATTAGGCTATTGATTATGTACTATAGAAAGGAACTACAACGTTAACGGGGTTTTATTACTTCATATGGTCAATGAATCTCTATATATGAAAAAACCGCGGAGTGCTACCATTTAAAGGGGTGCGTTTTTGATAAATGGGTGAATTAGTCCCTGGGCACAGGTTACATTAGGGTGAGTTTTATGCACTTTTGGTACAAACACGTCTACATAAAAATTGTACCTGGTTAAATTTCCTATCTAAATATAACTTTTTAAAGTCAAAGATACTTTTTTTTACAAAAATATATTCAAAAGAAAAAGCCCAAAGAAACCCAAAAGAAAGAAATTTTGTTTTTTGTCCCATAACTTTTGTCCACGGGGATATAGGTATAGACATTGCTTCACAGAAAAAAAACTTACATATTTTCTCTTTAAAATGATGCTTAGTAGAGTTCGTTAGGATTTACAGTTTTCGCAATATGATTTTTCAAAGTTCGCCACTCACAGCAATTTTGGGCAATTTTCCTTGTTATTTCGCAAATATTTTTCTGTAACTTTTTTCTACGCAACTTTAGGCATATGCAATGGTACATGTAGAGGAATAGAAATCAATTACCTTTAAAATGTTCTACTGTATAATGTTGTACGACTTCTTTTAAAGAGGTTATCTTTTTCAAGATTTTATACTTTTAACCAGTTTTTATATTTTTTATGATTATTTTTTAAATTTCCCATTATAACTTTTTTTCTTCTACATTTAGGTATATATTATATAATAAAAAAGAAAGCTTATTCTGTTTACTTTAAAATGGTGTATTATAAAAAATTCTAGGATTATTTTTAATAATAAGTACTTGCAACGATTTTTGATTTTAGGATTATTTTTTAAATTTCTCCTTATAACTTTTTTATCTGATTGTGTGTTATGATTGAATCTTATTTTTTATAGGTAATACTTTGGATCCACTTGACTCGGCCGGGCAAACTTCAAAATATGGATTAATTCCAATATTTACTGTCAAAGCTCCTGCACCACAAGCTTTGCTTGAAAAAATAGCATGTAAATATACCAAAGGATGTACAAAAAACTGCGGTTGTAGGAAGATAGGAATTAGTTTTTCAATATTCTGCAAAGGGTGCATGTGCATGGGTACTAATTGTGGGACTCTAAGATAACTGAGGTGTCAGAGGAAGATATTGATTGAAGCTAATGCTAACGAAGAGTTGGACTTTGATTTTGAAATTTTTTAAATGTCAACGTTTAAATAATTTTAACTAAAGTGATGTTTTCTAAGACTAATGTTTATGTAATTTTTGTAAAAGAAATAATTTTAAATAATACAGGTAAAAAAATATCAAAGAATCACTCGGTTTCCATCACATATTTAAATATAGATGATACACCATTTTAAAGAACAGAAAGTAAGCCCTCTTTATTCAGCAATATATAGTATATTCATGTACAAGAAAAAAAAGTTATAATGAGAAATTTAAAAAATAATCCTAAAATCAAAAATCGTTGCAAGTACTTATTACATTTTGAAAAATAATATCTTATTCAAAAATAATCCTCGAATTTTTTGTAATACAAAATTTTAAAGTAAACAAAATAAGCTTTTTTTATTATATAATATAATATATACCTAAATGTAGAAGAAAAAAAGTTATAATGAGAAATTTCAAAAATAATCGTAAAAAATGTAAAAAATAATATTCTTTATATTAGGTATTATATATTATATAATATAATATTATATTATATATACTATATATAATATAATATTTTATAATATACAATATATCATATAATAATATAATTTTATTTTTATATTATATTATAAAAAATCGTTAAAAGTATAAAACTGAAAAACCATAATCTCTTTAAAAAAAAGTCGTACAACGTTAGACAGTAGACCATTTTAAAGCTAATTGATTTATATTTCTATTACGTGTACCATTTCATATATCTAAAGTTACGTGGAAAAAAGTTACAGAACAATATTTGCGAAATTACAAGGAAAATTGCCCAAAATTGCTGTGAGTGGCGAACTTTGAAAAATCATATTTCGAAAACTATAAATCCTAATTACCTCTACTACACAACATTTTAAAGAAGAAATATGTAGATTTTTTTTCTGTAAAGCAATGTCTATACCTATATCCTCGTGGACAAAAGTTATGGGACAAAAAACAAAATTTCTTTCTTTTGGGTTTCTTTGTGCTTTTTCTTTTGAATATATTTTTCTAAAAAAAAGTATCATTGACTTTAACAAGCGATATTTAGATAGGAAATTTAACCAGGAACAATTTTTATGTAGGTATGTTTATACCAAAAGTGCATAGAACTCACCCTAATGTAACCTGTGCCCAGGGACTAATTCACCCATTTCTCAAAAACGCACCCCTTTAAATGGTAGCACTCCGCGGTTTTTTCATATATAGATGTCCATTGACCATATAAAATAATAAAACCCCGTTAACGTTGTAGTTCCTTTTAGCTATCTTATTTTGAATATAATCAATAGCCTATATTTCAAAATTTAATTTTTGACCTTGTTTATCTATCTAATCTCTCACTGCAATGTGCTTTACAATTGGTTTTAGTTTCGTTATAATCGGCGTTCTGGAAAGATCGTAATTTATAGTTTATTATTTGTTGTTTCCGGTGGTGGACAATATACGCCACGATTATAGTAATATAAGTAGTAGGTAATATAAGCACATACTTTACTTGTTTTTTAGTCATTATGGCACAAAATATATTTTTCTATATAAACAATACTTTTTCTCATGTAAAAAATCACATTTCAAAAATTTTTTATTAGTAATTTTATTTATCATGGAATCAGATTCCAGTTATAAATCCCAATTAGCTTACTGAGAAGGAACTCAAGTATTTGCTGATGCCGAATAAGGTTTATAACAAAGAACTACGTGTATTTTTTCAAAAAAAAACAAATCTGCTGTTTGTAAGTGCATTTTCTTGTGACGTATGAAGTACGCCACGCGTGTAGTTATGTTTAAACTTTATATACTATATGAAAAAATGTTTGTCCGACAAATATGTTGGGCATTTTAATAAGTCCGACATGTAGAACATGTCAAATGACAGGAGTTATATTGGTGGTAAATAGCAGTCTGATTTTTGCATGAGAGTTTAATGAAAGGATAACAAATAAATTAGAAGTTCTGTCCGACAAAATACATGGGACGTTTTCGTAGTCTGACGTTCGAAACCTGTAACCTATTCCACAATTAAAACTTCCCGTGTTCCAGTGTTCCCGTACATCAAAGTTTGTCCGACTAGACACCGTTAAGCTATTAACAATTTTTCAGCTTGCTATTAATAAACTTTTTTTTTGGTACGCGGGATCTAAGCCTACATATTATATTTTGGTTTAAATGTAACCAACAGGGCCTATTTTACCACTAGGCCCGTGAAGCACATGCCTCAGGCCCGCATTTTAATGGGGCCCGGAAGGCGGAAAGATCACGAAAAATTTTTATTATTGCAATAACAAAATAAATTTTCAAAATTCTTTCATTTTACGAACAGGAAATGATAAATAGGGACTCCACTGTTGATTTTCAAGCGACTTCACCTGTCACAACCTACATCTCCGTCATCTCCTATAGAAAACGACAATGTCAATAACTCTTTTCCTAGCGATATAGAATATAGGGGATTAGCCAAAACATTTAAATATGGAATTTCAACAAAATCTTATAAATAATCGACTGGATAATAATAAAATAAATTCACAACTGGATAATAAAACCAGATATTTGCAAAGTGCAATTTTTATAAAATGAAAGGTAATGGGGAAAAATTCTTCGCGAGCGGTTAGTGTACAGTCCAAAATGTAGCCTTGTTTATTGTTACGTTTGTAAACTGATTTTCACGAAAAATATTGTTTTTCTAACTTTCAATGAGTATAATGACTGCAAAAATATTAATAGGACAGTTATTCAACATGAGCGATCTTCTGAACATATTTCATCAATTGGTACGTAGTCAAGAGAAGTAGGTAGTACAGCAAGATAAATCTGTACCATCCGTGAATAAGTGGATAAGTCAAATCTTAAATTTTTTATTCTTCAAAACTAATAAAATGTTTAAAATGGCCATACCCAAAAGTTTGCATTTTTGAGTTATCGACTTATTCACAGATGGTACAGACCGTGAATAAGTGGATAAGTCAAATCTTAAATTTTTATTCTTCAAAACTAATAAAATGTTTAAAATGGCCATACCGAAAGTTTGCATTTTTGAGTTATCGACTTATTCACAGATGGTACAGAAATAATTGTAACATTAATAGAAAAAAATTATTTAGAAGAAAAGAAACATTGGAGAAACGTTCTTCAACGAATAATAGCAACCATTAAATTTTTGTTCAAGAACGGTGAAATGACATATATATATACAGTGTGTCGCATTTAGGATGAATACTGTTTTGCACAGTCATACAGGTTGAATGTTCACATTTTTTAAGATAGTCAAAGAAATTTAAATTTTAAACGCAGCCTACTGCGACTCCACAAACTGGGTAAATTTTCGATATTTTGCTTCGCGTTAGAGATATCGGAAAAAGTTATTTGAAAAAGGTTCCAAGTATTATTCTAGCCCCAGATACCAAATTCGCAATTCGCACTTATAGTTTTTTTATTATTTGTAGGTAGGATCCTAAAACTTAAAATTGGCTTGCCCGAGATGCATCTCGGGACAGACGAATTTTAGGGCCCTGACTACAAATACTGAAAAAACTAAAAGTGCGAATTTTGTCATGCAATTTTAGACCAGGACTAATCTGTAAAAAAACGTGTATTTTTGGATGTGAGAGGTGGCATTCGGATTTTTGCAGATAAAATTAGGTGACACCTTCAGTAATAATAATTGACTTATGCTCCTTCTCAAATATGCCCGGAACATTAATAAAAAAATTAAAATATTTAAAAATTTCGAAAAACATCGATTTTTTTCTGCTTTCCTTGCTTATAACTTTAAAACGGTTCATTTTGGAACAAAGTCGTAGAGAAATAAAATAAAGATAATTGAATTTTGTATGATATACGACTGGTCAAAAATGTCTTAAGGTATTACCTTTTCTGCAATATAGCAATAAATACAAAATAAGGGGGCAAAATACGCCTGTTGTTATTCAATGTTTCTTAACCACTTTGGTGGCACTTAGAACCTTAGTAATTCGCTTAGAATATTCTTATAACTTACTTAAATGGTCTACCAAATTTCGTTAAAATCGACCTAATAGATTTTTCTTAATAAATTTGCAATGTAAATGTTTTTAAAAAAGTTCAATTTTTTTAAAATCTCTCTGAACAAAAAGTAGACCATTTAGAAGTTGGCTAATTTTTTTACGTATAAAGAGGTGCTCTACCTATCTAATACACTTTACAGAATTAAAATCGGATTATTTAAGGGGCCTCAGCAATGTTTTAAAATTATAAACAATTTTTTGGCTTATAAACAAATATGTAGCTCTGTTTAATAATAAAAAAATTAATTTTTAGCAATGCAAATAATTAAAACCGGTATAATTTGACTTAAACTTTCAAATGCTGTCAGCAGAATTGCTATTTTATTTTTAATCAAAAGTTACTCATTCTCGTTCAAATATTGCAATTTTTCGATTTTTTGAATGTTCCACCGCGTTTATCTCGAAAACTATGCATCCTACGAAATAACTTGTAAGAACATTTTTTGCTTAGAATTACCCAAGAAATACAAAAATTGTTTTATTTTGCGAAAAATCGATGTTATGTAATTCCTCAAGTTCTTTGTTTATAACAATCTTATCGACATCCGGATCAACTGTTACCCAAAAAATTCGTGTTCTACGGGTCAAAATACATAAAAAACTTGGGTAAGTCCATCTAAATAAAGGAGCCCGTAGCACCCCCTACTGGACACAGCACTAATTTGTTTATAAGCCAAAAAATTGTTTATAACTTTAAAATATTGCCGAGGCTGCTTAAATAATCAGATTTGAATTCTGTAAAGTGCACTAGATAGGTGGAGTGCTTCTTTATATGTAAAAAAATTGACAAATCTTTGTATGTTCTAGTTTTTGTTGGCGCAAGATTTTAAAAAATTGTAATTTTTTAAAAAAAGTTTAGCAAAATTATTATGCAAAATCTAGGAAGTCAATTTTAATGAAATTTGGTGGACGGTTTTAGGACATTACAAAAATTTTCTAAGCGAATCAGGAAGGTGCCAAGTGTAACCTAAGTGATGGAAAAACATTGAATAAGGACAGGCTTGTTTTGCCCCCTTATTTTATATTTATTGCTATTTAGAGCAAGGGTGTTAAATTAAGACATTTTTAACCAATCGTATCTGATAGAAAATTTAATTATCTTTGTTTTATTCCTATACGACTTTGTTCCAAAATGAATCGTTTTAAAGTTATAAGCAAAGAAAGTAGAAAAAAAAACGAAATTTTTTGAAATTTTTAAATATTTTATTTTTTTTATTAATGTTCCGGGCATATTTGAGAAGGAGCATAAGTCAATTATTATTAACGAAGTTATCACCTAACTTTTTCCGCAAAAATCCGAATGCCACCTCTCGCATCCACCTACAAACAGATCCTTCCTAGTCTATTTGGTATGTGGGGCTTGCGCTTGAATAAGATTTGGAAGGACTTTTTCAAATAACTTTTTCCGGTATTTCTAACGTGAAGCAAAATATAGAACATTTACCCTGTTTGTGGAGTCGCAGTAGGCCGCGATTAAAATTTCAATTTCAGTTGATTATCTTTAAAAATGTAAACCTTTAATATGTATGACTGCAAAACTTAAAATCTGTATTGATTTTGATAGCCGAAATATAGAGCTGTCTTAATCTTAAATGCGACATACTGTATTTAAACAATGTCTAATTGTTTAAATATAAATTTTATTTATTGTTAATAAAAATTTTAATGTCTGGTGCAACTATATTCCTATTAAATAATTAATTCATTTAAAAGAGTTACTATTATCAAATCATATTTAGGGGCCCGAAAATTGTGTAGTGCCTCGGGCCTGATTTGAAGTAAATTAGACTCAGTAACCAATCGTCCAATCGTTAAGAAGATAATTGATAATTAAATTAATGATGGCATTTATTATCCCTTAAAACGTATCCGATAGTATACCTGGTAATCAATACAAGACAAAATCTCTTATTGACAAATCACTGACAATTCCTACCGATATTTTTGATGTGTCGGTAGTTTGTCTTTTAGCACAAGGCGTGTTTCACTCTCAGCTTGATAAACAGCCTGTAAAAATCTAAACGATTCTTGTAGTTTTCAGGTCTTGGACAAGCAATTATCATTTTTCTTAAGATAAGCCCACTTGATATAAAGTTGTAAAGTTATTAATTCTGTGGCCGCGGCCGCTGGTGAGATTGTGTGAAATAAAAGGAACAAGTGAAACGATAATAAAACATGTGAAGGTAGGTGGGCTGGCACTTGGCAGGGCACGCTGCGACCAGGAGGTCTGGCACTTCATGTGACAAAATGACCATGAGGAATTGATCAAGATCTGAACCTCGCTTTTTAATTGTTCACCAGACTGATTTTTCCGATGAAATTATGGCCATATTTTTAAGGATGTGCGCTTAGGTTCTTCTTTTTCTACCTGTTTGTAAGTTTGTCAACTGTTTATTTGTCCTGAAATTATTAAATTTAAACATTCTTATTGGCCCGTGAGTAATTTTTAACTTCCAGTTAACTGATCTTTTATCGGTCACGTTTTCGTCACTTTTGACGTATCGACAAATGTTCGCTCAGCTGTTAAAATTTTTTATTCGGTTAACTTTTACCCTAAACGTATGGGCAGGTGTCATTTATTGGAACTTTGTTTTTCAAGATAAATATTTTCAGTAGTAACTATATTCCTTTCAAAATTAATTTTCAGTAATTGACTATATTGCATTTAGACCAAATAGTATAGAGCCACTAGAGTTAGAGACAATATATTCATATTAAGAACGATACAATAAAAAGCTTATGAATACGACATATTTTATGTATTGTTATGCTCTGTATTTCCCTCTTTTATGAGATTGATGAGCAAATTCTTAATTTAATTAATTACTCAATTATTTTAATTACTGCTTATGTAAGACAAAACCAAATTTAACTTAAATTTTCTAATAAACTTTATACTCTATTTTATTTTTGATGCTTTACCTTTGGTTTGTGGCTTCTAGTATCTCTCGTTGCTTACTCCATCCAGGACAAAACAGGGAAATTAAACACACTCAATGTTATATAAATGTTAAAAAATATTATTTATTTATCCAATATACCATAAGCATAGGATTTAAAAAATATGCTAAAATCTAAATTTGTTGCAACTATTTCTCTTCTAATAAATTAAGCTTTAATTCTGATATCTCCTCTGTTTTAACAAAAAAAAAAAAAAGATTTAAATAATTCGTTATTTATTCTTACAAAATTTAATAAATTTTACTTTTCTCATTTTGAATTGATTACTTATTTCTTCTTTAAAATTTGGAATGACTAATTATGTTATAGAACTATTCAATACAAAAATTAAGCAAATATGGTGTGGATATAAACAAACTCTCTCCGTTTCACAAATGATTTGACTAACCTGTTTGTTTCTTTCTCTACTTCTTTTCCCTGATTGCGTCGTCCTCGATTCTCCCACACGTACTCTTGGATGTTGCGAAATGTCCCTCTCGTCCAAACTGATTCACAAACAAACAAGACTCGCTCAAATTCTCGACTCAGTTTTCTTTCTGCTCGATATCTTGTGCAAATAGATATAGATACCAATCGGCAACTCGTTCTAGACAGAAACAGGAATCTTCCTCGGTCCCAGGAAAATTAACTTCTCAACTCGGTCAACAATTTCGTTTCAACTAGATTCTGCTCGCAAAGGCCAATTTCACCACGTTACACTGACTGCTCTATTTTCAAAAACTGGACTTCTCTCTCCAGATATTTATTACACAGTGCCTATTTTTTCTCTCGTCAAAATCAGACTCGACACTCTCATCCCTTCCATCCATCATTTTGCACCAATCACAAACATCCTTTCTACCCACTACCCCAAATTATCATTTCTTAGAAACCAATTTAATTTTGTATCCAACCTTCCAATTTGTTAAATTCTCAGAGATACCAAATTACTTTTCGTTGTTTCAAAATGCTAAACAAAAAGCCTTACATTCTAAACTCAATAAATTTGTTTACCTAAGAAAAACTTATAAAATGTACTTTATAATCTGACCGCACCATTGTTTTAATTCCGTTCAAAACCCATTAACAAAACACCTAACGATTTCACCTTCCGCGAAAACATTGCTTACTAACTAAATTATTCTATTACAATTTTTGGTCATATACAGGGCGATGAAAATCTATAATTTCGTGGTGTCTGATATAAATTTATTTTCTAAATTTTTCCTAAACACACACACACGCGTTCAACCCAACCACTAGGAACATGTGTGTATCACTGCTAGTCCGCGAGACCCAAATGTCCGAAGATCAAACCAGTCTCGCCCCCGAAGAATAGTCATTCCGGAGCGGTACCTATCTGACCCCAGGTTTTTCCTCCACCCCTCCCCAACGTGTGACATACGAAGGGGAGGCTTTGAAATTTTACGTCGGGTGATTGGGGTAATGAAAACACCCTCCGTCTTAACATATGCCTTCACATATCATATCTGGGCATCTGGGCACAGAAACCAATCAGAAGAATTTCGTTAATAACGCAATTAATTAATTTAAGTATTTATACTAATGGCATTCAAATTATTACACAAAGGACCCAAAATTCAAGTAGTTTCCATATGCATAGAAACTTATTTCAAATACTTTGTAAACGTTAAGATGTTTTATTTTTTTAACGGAACGGCGTCTCATATGAAAAAAGGCCAGAAAGACTTTTTGTCGTAAATTGAATGAGGAATTGAAAAATGCTTTAATTTGAAAAAATATCCAAGTGGGATACTATTTTTCCTTTAAAAAAATTCAGACCATTACCCGTACCCGCACCAATGATGAATATGAAATTCTCCTAAGTCACCTCTAAAGGAGATCATTTTGAACATTTCTTGTAGCTTTGCACCTAGTTAAAATCTTATTAGTGATATTTTCTCTTATTGTTCCAGTTTACTATTATTGTATTGGATAGTTCTTCATAATGTATTAACAGAAAAATATGCACCAATATGTTTTACTTTTTTGCATAAGAACAGTGCACGATATGAAAAAAAGACAAAAAAGGTTTTTATCATAAATTAAACGTGCAATATAAAAATAATTTTTAATTTGAAATACATATCTCAGTGGCTACTATTTTATCTTTAAACAAATTCAGAGCATTACCCGTACCCGCACCAATGACGAATATGACATTCTTCTGTCACCTCTAAAGGAGGTCATTTTGAACATTTCTTGTAGTTTTGTACCTAGTTAAAATCTTATTACTCTAAATTCACAATCAAGATGCAGTAGAAATAAACAAACCAGGACACATTAAACGTTACTAGGAGCACTCCCGAATCATAATTTACAATGTATAAACTTTGTAAATCATAATTTGGGATTAACAATGTACATACATTGTAAATTATGATTTGGGAGTGCTCCTAGTAACATTTAACCTGTCTTGGGTGTGTTTATTTCTACTGCATTTTGATTGTGAATTTGAGTAGTGATATTTTCTCTTATTGTTCTAGTTTACTATTATTGTATTTGATAGTTCTTCATAATGTACAGTAGAGCGTCGATAATCCGAACCCTAGTAATCCGAACGATTGCTAATCCGAACGCAAAAAAAATTATAAAATTAAAACATATGATCGCGGACCGAATTTTTGGATTTAATATGACAATATGGACAAAATATGACCCCGGATTTTTGTTTTGTTTATGCAGAAATTTATACAATATATTTGTTTATTATGCATGTGTTTTATTCCTTGTAACTAAAACGTATGTACATGTACTATATTTATGAGCTTTGTATGTATTTTGAACATATGTTCGATAATCCGAACTACCCCTGTACCAATTAGTTCGGATTATCGACGCTCTACTGTATTAACAAATGAAAAATATGCACCAATATGTTTTACTTTTTTGCATAAGACCAATGCACCATATGAAAAAAAGACAAAAAAGGTTTTTATCATAAATTAAACGTGCAATATAAAAATAATTTTTAATTTGAAATATCTCAGTGGCCACTATTTTTTTCTTTAAAAAATTTAGACCATTACCCGTATGCGCGAAAATGATGAAAACAAAATTCTTAATTGTATGTAAAAAAATGCGCAATAATTACCTCTTAAAACTCACCAAATTTAATTTTCATAACTCAACCGGTCTTAGAGCAATACATAGATTGGCAGTTTGAAATAAAAATTTTAACTTCCCGTATCTCGGAAACGAAGCATTTGCGGACATCCGTTTATCGAGCAAACTGTCATTATTTTTTCATGTAGAATTAGTCCTTAAAGTTTTTCACACTTACTAACACCCTGTACCAACTGAAAATACAATCCACATTTGAGTTGATAGAACAGACACAGCTAAGTTGGTGGGGTCATTTACACCGGATGAAAGATACAATACCAGGGAGAAGAGTGGAAGCAAAAATATTGAAAAACAAAAAAAGAAGAAGACCAAGACAGACATGGGATGAAGTAAAAGATATTGGAGAGAAGAGGAGTAACATGGACAAACGCAAAGACGGTGACACGAAACCGCGAAGATTGGAAGAAATTAAAGTAAGGCGTCAATTGTACCTTATTACATCATTATATGGTAGAAAGGTTTTTGATTATATGTATTGTTATATAATTTTTAAGGGAAAAATTTAGAAAATTAATTTATGTCAGAAACCACGAGATTATAGATTTTCATCGCCCTGTATATGACCAAAAATTGTAAATATTCTAATTTAGTTAGTAAACAGTGTTTGCGCGGAAAGTGAAAATCGTTAGGGGTTTGTTAATGGTTCTCTTAACGTACTTATACAATTATGCGGTAGGATTAGAAAGTACATTTATTTCGATTTGGAATGGACAATAGGACGTTTATAAATGATTCTTAGAAGGAAAGACAGTAAACAAAATTATTGAGTTTTAGAATATAAGGTTTTTTGTTTAGCATGTAGAAAAACAAGAGTAATTTTGGTGTCTCCTGGAATTTTGACAAAACGGAAAAGTTATATACAAAAATAATTGTTCTTAAGAAATGAAAGTATGGATGTAATGTGTAGAGAGGATGTTTTGTGATTGGCGAGAAAGACGGATGGTGGGGATGAGAGTGTTGAGTCTGAGTTTGAGAAAAAAAAGTTTCACTGTGTAATCAGTGTAATGAATATCTGGAGAGAGCAGTCCAGTTTTTGAAAAGTGAGAAGTCGGTGTAAAGTGGTGAAGTTGGCGTCCGTGTAAGCAGAATCGTGTTGAAACGAAATCGTTGATCGAGTTGAGAAGTTAAATCTCCTTGTGTCCGAAGAGATTCCTGTTTCTGTCTAGAACGAGTAGCCGGTTGGTATCAATTTGCACAAGATATCGAGCAGAGAGAAAACTGAGGAGAGATTTCGAGCGAGTGCTGTTGTTTGTTTGTAAAGCAGTTTGGACGAGAAGGATCTTTCGCAACATCCTAGGAGCACGTGTGGGAGAATCGAGGACTACACAATCCATGAGAAGTAAAGAAGAAGAAAAAAAGGTTAGTCAGATTATTTGTGAAACGGAGAGAGTTGTTTTATATCACATACCATATTTGTTTATTTTTGTATTGAACAGTTCTATAGCATAATTTAGTCATTCCAAAATTCAAAGAAGAAATAAGTAATCAATTCAAAAGGGGAAAAGTAAATTTTGTTTTTTTATAGTAAGAACAGTCTAACGAATTATTTAAATGAAAATTTGGTTAAAAAGGAGATAGTTGCAACAAAATTGAGTTTTAGCATACATTTAAATCTTACATTTATGGTATATTGGATAAATAAATAATATTTATAGAATTTATATGACATTGAGTGTGTTTAATTTCCCTGTTTTGTCCTGGATGAAGTAAGCAACTAGAGATACTAGAAGCCACAAACCAAAGGGAATGCATTAAAATAAATTAGCCCTGAGAATAAATTTTATTAGAAAATTTAATTTAATTTTGGTTTTGTTTTCCATAAGTAGTAATTAAAATAATTAATTATATACAGGGTGAGTTTTTAGTGCGGGATCGGTCGATAATTCCATTATGGTATAGAATATCGAAAAAAGTTATTTAGAAAAAATGTAGACAATGATATTCTCTAGGCTTGGAAAATATGTCCATTTCTACAGGGTGATCAATAATTGCGTGGTATATCAAACATATAATTTTTTAAATGGGACACCCTATATATTTTTTCATATTTATATTCTTCTCATAATTCTTGTTCATATAACATAGTGTTTTGTATAACTATACAGAGTATTTATCAAGTTGTCAATTCTGTACCAATTACGATTTTCTTAATTTTTTTAAATGGATCACCTTATATTTTATTTTTTCAAAATTTTGTATTTGTGATACTCTTTCATTTTTATACAGCATTCCCTATACCTAAACTCGTCAGTTTCCGAGATATTTTCAGTTTACTTCAAATTTCGGGAATACATTCAATTTTTCTACTAAAATTACGTAAGTCAGTATTAAGTGATAATATAACGAAATTATTTTAATTTAATAAACAACTAACACATAATATAAACCATAACAATATGCAATTAATGTATCAATAAATATTATATTAAGGAATTATCATATTTCCCTAATATACAGAATCGTAAAATCCCTACAAAAAATATGTCTTGTGAGTAGTAATATAACTAACAAGATTATTTTTATGTAATAAACAACTCACACAAAGCAAATCAAAACTGATGTAACAGTTTTTAGGTTATATCAATAGTATTTTAAGCCAAGAAGTTTTTAGTAACACATTCCTAATTGCAGATTGTGACGCGCAGTTATTAATACTAAATTTTCATACTAATTTTCATTAATATGCATCAAGAATTCCCTACTTTGTTTACACTCGTAGTCAAACTAGGTGATCTATAAATGTTAAAGGTGCTATTGTTTGCGATTATTTGATTGGCCCACATTTTTTTGACGGTTGAGGTTTTTACACGACGGTGCTCCAGTTCTTCCAAAATTGATTTTTTCATGTGGGTCTATATAAAAAACCTTGTATACCAGAAACCAGAAGCATCCAACAACGCCTAATGATATGAAAAATAGAATAAGAGGAGCTTTTAATAATATTAACTTACAAAAATGTTAAGAAATGTGGCTCGGTCATTTGAATATCGGTTACAAAATTGCATAGACGTTGAGCGTGGACATTTTCAACATTTACTTTAGACGTATATCCTTAACATCACATTAATTGGTACATTCATTAAATATTGTTATGGTTTATATATTTTGTTAGAAATTCATTGAATGCAAATATTTATTTGTTATATTATTACACAATACTTATTTGTTAAGTTATCTCTACTTATTAAAAATTGAATGTATTTCCGGCAAATGAAGAAAACTAAAAATATCTCAGAAACTAAGAAGTTTAGGTATAGGAGATGCTATATAAAAATGAAAGAGTATCATAAATACAACATTCCTAAAAATTAAAATATAGGGTGATCTATTCAAAAAAATTGAGAAAATCGTAATTGTGTTTTGTAGTTTAAAAGTGCTTATAAAATGAATGTTGATATAACAATCTAAAAACTGTTACATCAGTTGTATATTGTTTTGATTTATGTTTTATGTGAGTTATTTATTGAACAAAAATAATTTTGTTATATTATTATATACAGGACAAATTTTTTTTGTAGGAACTATACGATTTTTGTATATTAGGGAAATATGATAATTTCTTAATATCACACTTATTGGTACATTCACTGCATATTGTTATGATTTATATTTTGTGTTAGTTATTTAAATAATAAAAATAATTTTGTTTAACTATCACTCAATACTAACTTATTTCTACTAGAAAAAATGAATGTATTCCCGAAATTTGAAGACAACTTAAAATATCTCGGAAAGTAATGAGTTTAGGTATAGGGAATGCTATATAAAAATGAAAGAGTATCACAAATACAAAATTTTGAAAAAAAAAATATAGGGTGATTCATTTCAAAAAATTATGAAAATCGTAATTTGGTGTTGTAGTTCACCCTGTATACAAATAGTTGTCAATGATTCCAATTTACCTTAACTTAAAAACTACAGTATATTGTTAATCTTATTATTTAAAACAAATTATTGTTTACGAATTACTTCTTTATATACATGGTGTTAATCTCATAGAGATTTCGAAATAAAAATGGTCATAACTTGATAAATACTCTGTATAGTTATACAAAACACTATGTTATATGAACAAGAATTATGAGAAGAATATAAATATGAAAAAATATATAGGGTGTCCCATTTAAAAAATTATATGTTTGATATACCACGCAATTATTGATCACCCTGTAGAAATGGACATATTTTCCAAGCCTAGAGAATATCATTGTCTACATTTTTTCTAAATAACTTTTTTCGATATTCTATACCATAATGGAATTATCGACCGATCCCGCACTAAAAACTCACCCTGTATGTATATATACACCGTTTTTAGGCGTCAACGCCCTTCCGGTAGGAATCTATGGAGGAGTGTCACCGAGCCGCAAGCCCTTATCCCTTGCCGTACCGCTCCTCCATAGGCCGATCAGACACTAGCTTATTCCAGACCAAGTCGTACATTCTTTTTAGAATTTTAGACTACGACGTCAGCCTTTTTATTTTTCTATTCACCGGGCTGGGGCTCGAACCTCGATCCCCTCAGTTCGGAAAAGCGACACCTGGTTTCTTCGCTCTGCACTTTTATTCGCACTTTTAATTATATTGGCCAATCATATGGTCCTGGTTACTGGATAATTGTCAAGGCCATAGTCCAAAAAAAAATAATAAGAAGAAAAAATAAGATTTAGGTTATGTTATTAAAACGTAAACAATTGTATGTAGTAAATAAAATTTGTTATTAAAATGCAGTACTGCAAGCAAAATACATACAAAATAAATTTGATGAAAACAGTACAAAACAGAAATGCATGGAGAAGACTGAGGGAAACCTATATACAGCAGTGGATAGATCCGGGTTGAATGATGATGTATTTTTGTAAATGCTTACTTTTATGCAGTTTTACGTGCTGTTTTATATTTTTTTGTCTTTGCATACCACTCGCATGTACCTATATGTCTTTCTTACCCTTTAAATTGTTCATAATTTAATTAAAAACGGCAGAATATAGTAGACTGCTCACTTATTCAAGGTGTGCACAATGAGCATTAATTAAAACAATAATAATCATCTCCTCTTCAAACCTTCGTTGCCCCTTGATACCCCTTCGATACAAGTTTACTCACAGTTTACGAACATAATGAATTTAGCATGCTACGTTTGCCCTTCGAACATTATTATCGGTGAAAAACCCCTCAGATTTAACCCTCAAAAACACGTATACAAAACGTAGGGGATGATATTATAGAGGAAAGAACCTATTAAATCTTCAAGCGTCATCAGATCTATTGTTACTGTGAAGAGGATTAACAATTTGATGTTATCTGGCAAAAACTGTTACGGTAATATATTATCGAGATGATGACATATAATCATATCCGAGTAGGAGTAGACTATAATTTTAATTTAAACGCACACTTCTTCATTATAAGGATACATTATAGGATGACCGTAAAATTAAAAAAAGGAAACACCATTTATACAAATTTTACAAAGTAGAAAAAATTAGATGAAATAATATAACAGGTAAAGAAGAACTACTATTACAAACTACTATCGGCTTACAGCGTTCTCCGACTCCTAACCGCCATTCTTCTCTCTTTAACCATAGATCTGGAGGGATTTCTCTTTTCTTTATTTCTTTTTCAATTCCCTCCCTCGGCCTTCCTCTTTTTCTTCTATCTTGTGGTGTCCACGTCAAAATCTGTTAAGGAATCCTGTTCTCTGGCATTCTCTGTACATGGCCATACCATATTAGTTGTTTTGTTTTTATGCCATCATTTCTCGTATTCTCTCATTTGATATCCGATCTCTTCTATCTATATCTAGATCTAGAATATCTAGATCCCGTGGACTGACAGTGGCGGTTCTCAGAAAAATGAAGAGTAACCGAGAGGTGAGAATTACTGAACACCAAAATATTTGGAAGGTGAGTCTAGAGTCTAGGAAGAAAAAAAATATCCGGGCTACAAAATCACAGCATCTGGCTCAACACAACATTTATGCAGCTTTTTAGCGCTGCTTTCGTCACGGTTAAGCACATCAAGAAGAAGAAGCTATAATGTACCGGATGTCCCAATAAGAATGGCTCTCGGCCATATTTCAGGAACCGTTTATAGTACAGCTTTGAGAGAAAAATATTTATAACAAAAGTTGCCTCGGGAAAAGCCTGGAAATTATTTTTATAATTGTAAGTCCACCGCTAGAGGGCGTAATTGAATATCAAAAATTAAAAAATCAAAATTTTACAAAATTTACCTAATGAAAAGGCACTGGAAATCCAATCATCGTATTATTCATAAAATTCTGCGCATATTTGACCAAATTATCAACATAATACCGAAAACCTTTTTTCTATCTCGAGATATCTTAAGAAATGTGTAAATTTTAAACATAACTGTTACTGTCATCGGTAAACGAGGTTAAGGAAAAAGTAGTGTGCTATGGAAAAAACAATTAAACATTTTCCAGATGTAAACGTATATAATTAATTAAAACAACAATAAGACAAACAACACTATAAAATATAACAAAGAAAAATAAAAGAAACTACTTACTTAGTCTTAGTGACTGCCTAGTTCAAATTGTTGCCCATCATTTTCGATGAAAGCATTTACTCTTTCAGGAGTAGATTGAATAGCAGCAGATTTAACTGTTTTAGACTTTAATTTATGGGAACGGATTAAAGACCTTGTTTTTGCCGCTAGGCCCACTACTCGAGAAAACATAATATATGATCTAGAATCTAGAGAATACCAAACGCCATTCAAAGCATTGCGAAAGCAGAAATTGAGACTGGTGTTAAATCTACTCTTGAAAGAGTAAATGCTTGCATCGAAAATGATGGGCAGCAATTTGAACATTTAGGTCGTCAGTAAGTAAGTAGGTATTTGCTTTTATTTCTTTGTTATATTTTATAGTGTTGTTTGTCTTATTGTTGTTTTAATTAATTATATACGTCTACATATGGAAAATGTTTCTTTGCTTTTTCCATAGCACACTACTTTTCCTTAACTTCGTTTACCGGTGACATTAACAGTTATGTTTAAAATTTACACGTTTCTTAAAATACCTCGAGATAGAAAAAAGGTATCGACATGCGGTTTTCGGTATTATGTTGCTAATTTGGTCTAATTTTGTAATACAGGATTAAAAATGCATACTTGTATTTAATATTTTCCAAAGAAAACTAGATTTCTGAAAATAATTAGATAACGCCTCCTACCTTGCATATTACTTATTAGGCTATTTCGAAAATAAGACTCTTATATTGAGGAAAAAGAGCTGTTTTCAATAAGACCAAGTATGCAAAATTCGATTAAGCAGAACCGGACCATGTTTTCATAAGAAGGTTCCCACTCACCCCCACCTCTTGTTTGTAAAGGTAGACTTAAACTTGTGAAATCAAATATGCGCAGAATTTTAGGAAGAATACGATGATTGGATTTCCAGTGCCTTTTCATTAGGTAAATTTTGTAAAATTTTGATTTTTTAATTTTTGATATTCAATTACGCCCTCTAGCGGTGGACGTACAATTATGAAAATAATTTCCAGGCTTTTTCCGAGGCAACTTTTGTTATAAATATTTTTTTCTCAAAGCTGTAGGTACTATAAAAGGTTTCTGAGATATGGCCGAGAGCCATTCTTATTGGGACACCCGGTACAAAAAGATAATATGAGAAGTGTAGATAAAATGAAAAGAAAATCATCACAACCAGGAGATGGAAAAAGAGAGTACAGATTTAAAATTGGTAACTAACAGTCCACTTTATTGTGGTCGTTCGTCTTGTTCAAGGAAGGAAAAATTTTCTACACGCAAATATCTAAATCGAGGAATGGTTTAAATTACGTCATAATAACAAAAGAATAAACACAAATAAGAACTCGCCCACATTATAAAGTGTTGACAGATATGCAATAAGCTTTAAGAGATAAATATCGACGATTTTGCAACAGATTAGTCATGTCTTTGTCACACCTCCCTTATCTATCGGATCGTACTAATTTTGATGACAGAATTAATAAAACTGACCTTCCTATAATCATAATTAACAATCCTGTCACGTGTTGGTAAGGAATTTGTCCGGTTAGTAATCAGACAACTGCATATATCTTGTATCTAAAGTTTTAGTAATTTTATCATTTTTTAATCTCAGAACTCGACTATTTATAACTTGTCCCAACACTACGTTAAAGTAACTAATGGATGTGTCAAAATTCAAGAAACACTGAATGCTTCTTTACAGGGGGGTTCTAAAGAATTCTTTCGTTTTCACGTTTTTAACGAATTTACATCATCTCAATTTTCATCTCAAGCTTTTTTTAATAATATTTGATATATTTTTTTATTTACAAAGACCCGCTTTAACCTAATATAGTTATTAAGGTAATACCAAGGGTATTATAAGGATAATAACGCTTGATGTCAATGGTGTATATACCGAGGGCCTTTGGCCCGAGGAGTATACGTTGACCGAAAGCGTTATTATCTATAATACCCGTGGTGCCTTCAATGTTTAATGTTCGACTAAATTATTCTTTATATGCAAAAAATTTGAATGAATTTTGAATTAATTAGTTTTCAAATAAGTACATTTATAGGCTATTGATTATGTATTTTATTAGAAAGGAACTACAACGTTAACGGGGTTTTATTGTTTCATATGGTCAATGGACCTCTAAATAATAAAAACCCGCGGAGTGCTACCATTTAAAGGGGTCAAGGGGTGCGTTTTTGAGAAAGGGGTGAATTAGTTCCTAGGCACAGGGCGAATTAGTGTGAGTTCTATGCACTTTTGGTACAAACATGTCTACAGGAAAATTGTTCCAGGTTAAATTGACTATCGAGGCATCACCTTTTAAAGTCAAAAATAATTTTTTTTACAAATATATATTCAAAAGAAAAGCAAGAAAAAACACAAATGATAGCAATTTTGTTTTTTGCCCCATAACTTTTTTCCACAGGGATGTGGGTATAGGCATTGCTTCACGGAAAAAAATATTCCATTCTTTCTCTTTAAAATGGCGTTTGGTAGAAGTCTCTATGATTTATATTTTCCAAAATATGATTTTTAAAAATTCGCCACTCAGCGATTTTGGCCCATTTTGCTTGTTACTTCTCAAACATTGTTCTGTAACTTTTTTCTACGTAGCTTTAGGTATATGCACTGTTACATTTAATGGGAAGAAAAGTCAATTACCCTTAAAATGGTCTCCTATAGAAGGCTGCTTGGCTATTTTTAAGCAAGATATGGTTGTTCAAAGTTTTACACTTTTAATGATTTTTGATATATTTTACCATTATTTTTAAATTTCTTATAACGTTTTTTATGGTATATTTAGGTATATACATTGTATAATAAAAAAGAAAGCTTATTTTCTTTACTTTAAAATGGTGTATCTAAAAAAATTCTAGCGCTATTTTTAAACAAGATATGCTTTTTCAAAATGTGACACATGCAATAGGTCCTACTAAGTGGAAACCATATGAAAAACTTTTTATTATTAACTTTAGGAAAAAAATATTGTTTATAAAATGCTCTGAATATTCTAAAACCTAAGATGCAATCATCAGATATAAAATTTTATCAATAGTGTACGAGGTATATTAAAAAATATGAATTTCGCTCAAGAGTAAAGTACCTTTATATTTCACAATATCGAAAAGTGTTATTAAGAAAAGTTATTTGGAATTAAAAATTATGTTATAATATGCAATTATATTCTTCTGATTGAAAAAAATAAAAAAAATTTAATTTTTTTTTAAATTACGGATACTTTTTGATATCCTACGATGATCTTGTTTAAAAATAGTCCTAGAATTTTTTGCAATATACCATTTTAAAGTAAAGAAAACAAGCTTTTTTTATTTTACAATGTACACACCTAAATTTACAAGGAAAAAATTCACAATGAGAAATTTAAAAAATAATCATTAAAAATATCAAGAATTATTAAAAGTATAAAAATTTGAAAAAGCATAACTTGCTTATAAAGAGTCGTGTAACCTTATACAATAGACCATTTTAAAGGTAATTGATTTCTCTTTCTACTAAATGTACCATTGTATATACCTAGAAATGCGTAGAAAAAAAGTTACAGAACAATATTCCCGAAATAATGGGGCAAATGTCCCAAAAATGATGTGAGCGGCGAACTTTGAAAAATCCTATTTCAGAAACTATAAATTTTAGAGACTTTTACCAAACTTTATTTTAAAGAGAAAGGATAGTAGTTTTTTTCGCTAAAGCAATGCCTATACCTATATCCCTGTGGAAAAAAGTTATGGGGCAAAAAACAAAATTGCTGTCTTTCGTATTTTTTCCTTGCTTTTCTTTTGAATATATTTTTGTAAAAAAAATATTTTTGACTTTAAGAAGTGATTTTTCGATAGTAAATTTAATCTGGAACAATTTTTCTGTAGACATATTTGTACCAAAAGTGCATAGAATTTACCCTAATCCACCCTGTGCCTAGGGACTAATTCACCCCTTTCTCAAAAAAGCACCCATTTAAATGGTAGCACTCAGCGGTTTTTTCAAATTTAGAGATCCATTGACCATATGAAACAATAAAATCCCGTTAACGTTGTAGTTCCTTTTAGCTCTCTTATTTTGAACATTATCAGTAGCCTATTAGCAGCAATAGTCGTAACGTAATTGTGGTAACCATAGTTTTACTTAGGTTTTTATTTGTCAACTTGACAGTATTTAACTAGTTATTTAAATTCAACGCCCAAGGGCGTTATTTTTCAAAATAACGGCCTAGGGCATTATATCATATTTAACTGACTTCGAAATCATGTCATTATTTGTCAAATAATATACCAGTCGGACATTAAGGTCATTTTTAGCGGATTATAAGGATCCACAGTTTTAACCGTATTCCTTCACTCAAGAGTTCTCTTCAGTTCTTTCTGTTTTACCAGTCCCCTTCCTGCAGATTTCTTCTTTCCATTGCTTCGTCCACTTCACCTCTGAAAGATCTTCAGGGCCTGCCTCTCTTTCTTCTTCCTAGCGGGCTTCACTCTGTTAATCTATTTGTCCAACGATTTTGATCTGTTCTTCTGACATGTCCGTACCAGGACACCAGGTTAATATCTTCTGTTCTATGTAGTCTATCATATCGTCCCTACCATTCCAACTATCGAATGTGAAAAATCAGGTTTTTCAGATTCCATACCTTGCCCTCGCATTAGTCGCATTATACGCGATACATCTTGTGGCAAATTCTCGTTATTGTAGCTTGATTAGGAGCGCGGGAAATATGCTGCTTAAACCACCAAATATGAAATTTTTTTCATTTGGTTGACTGCAAACTGACGAAAATGGTTATATTCGATATGTGTCACATTCGTTAGTTTGTGTTGTAATTTATTCAAGTTGTTCAATTATAATCTGTAAACTGTCGAAAATGCTAAAGTGCTGAGAAGAATAAAATGCACGTGTTTACAATTTGTGCGAATTTTGTTTCAGTATCGCTTCCAAGAAATTTTTGTGAGGCAGTTTATGATTTCATTTTAACTGATTTTCATCATTTGATTATACAGTTAGTCGCTATTATACATTCGCTACTTTGAATCATCGGACCGAAACAAATTTTTGATTAATACAAAAAGCAAAGTAACGAATGTGATTTTTTGGAAAGAAAAAAATGATAAGCTGTTTAAATTTGTTATCAGTAGTAATAACCCAAGGACATTGATAATTGTTCGAAAAAATTTTATAACAGATTTCGAAAGATTGTTGCTTGGAAACAGACCGACGCCGTAGGCGGAGGTCTGTTGCCTGTAAGCAACAAGCTTGAGAAAGTTGTTAAAAAATTTTTGAGCATTTATCAATGTTCGAGGGTTATTCGGATAGAAAATTTTTTGCTGGTTATGAAAAAAAAAATACAGAGCAGAAACAATTTATTTAAATGTGCAATTAACAAAGGAACAATTAGAAAAATTTAATGAAGATTTAT
Organism: Diabrotica virgifera virgifera; assembly: GCF_917563875.1. Lineage (NCBI taxonomy): Eukaryota > Metazoa > Arthropoda > Insecta > Coleoptera > Chrysomelidae > Diabrotica > Diabrotica virgifera. Next base: position 79,041,666 of record NC_065450.1, on the reverse strand, counting down.
AATTTCATTAATATTCTCATCAGTATTACAACCAAATCGTGACATTTTGAAATATTGAATATTTGAAATGTCAAAATCGAAATGAAACGAAATGTAGGTATCCATAGCTACATGATTGAGTGAAAACAGCCCATGGGATCTGTTTTCAGTATAATGTTGGTTTTATTGGTTGTATTCAATCAGATGACCACAAATTAATTGATTTCATTGGATTTCTAATTGAGCAAAAAATTTTCAATCTAACAAGGATTAAACATTACATACAAAAAATATAAAAATTTTCCCATTTGTCAATGCGCTGATTTAGGAGTCTCTAAAAGAGTTATTTTGCTCTCCTGAGAAGTACCACTTTTCACATTCGATAGTTGGAAATGGCAGGGACGATATCTGAGTTCATTTCCGTTATTTTCTTAATCTCTGTTATTTATTCCATCTCTTCTTGTTACTCTGCAGCTTCTCCTTACGAATTCCATCTCTGTTGCTCTTATTTTGTTTTTGGTTTTCTTATTTATTATCCAATTTTCATACCCATAAGTCTGGATACTTCTTGTTATGGTGTTATACAGGGTGTCCAGAAACTCTACAGACAAACGAAGACAGGAGATTCCTCAGGTAAATTTAAGATCATTTAACCCAATTCACTTAAAAATGCAAGTCCGAAAATGCTTCTTAAGGGAGCTAGAGCTCTTTGAAGATGGCGTCTTGTAATTAGTTTTTCTTAAATACCTCCAGAACGCTTCTATTTAGAAAAACAAAAATTGGTACGCGTATTTATCTTCAAGATATAAACCTTATCCATATATTGCAAATTTCTAGTACCGATGATAGGCGTCCGTTTTGGGTAGGGCAACGGTTATTTTATCGCATAACTTTTTTATCTTTAACTTTTATGCATTTCTGACACTGGATTATTAAATTGTGAAGTATTCTAGTACTAAAAGGTACTCTTGTTTTAAATCGGTAGGACACACCGTTTTCTAGAAAAATCGATTTGAAAATTTTTCACTTTCTGAATTACAAAAAAAAATTTCAAAAAAAAACTGTTTAGAAAGACGAAAACTGGTACATTTATTTATATTCCAGAGATAAATCGATTTCATTAATTGCGAATTTCTAGTACTGGTCATAGGCGTCCGTTTTGGGTAGGTCAACAGTTATTTTATAGCATAATGTTTTTTTCTTGAATTTTCGAGCATTTTTGACACTAGATTATTAAATTATGAGGTATTCGAGTACTAAAAGTTACTCTTACTTTATATTGGTAAAATACTTCGTTTTTTGTTGAAAAGTCCTTTCAATTTCTTTTCAAATTCCAAAAACGAAAAACTTTCAAATCGATTTTTCTAGAAAACGGTGCATCCTACCGACTTAAAGCAAGAGTACCTTTTAGTACTAGAATACCTCACAATTTAATAATCCGGTGTCAAAAATGCATAAAAGTTAAGGACAAAAAAGTTATACGATAAAATACCCGTTGCTCTACCCAAAACGGACGCCTATGACCGATACTAGAAATTTGCAATCGATGGAATCGATTCATCTCTGAAAAGTAAATATGCATACCAATTTTCGTTTTTCTAAATAGAAGCCTTCTGGAGGTATTTTAGAAAAACTAATTTCATGACGCCATCTTCAAAGAGCTCTAGCTCCCTTCAGAAGCATTTTCGAACTATACTCCGTCTACCGAACAGACGGAGTAATCAAGTGAATAAATCATAATATTTCTTCAAAATACCTTAACGCACGGCCTTGTACACAATACCGATAACACCAATTACCGAATACCTTGTTATCGGTATTGTGTAGAAGGCCGTGCGTTAAGGTATTTTGAAGAAATATTGTGATTTATTCACGTGATTACTCCGTCTGTTGGGTAGACGGAGTATAGGTGAATTGGGTTAAATTGTCTTAAAATTATCTGAGGAATCTCCTGTCTTCGTTTGTCGGTAGAGTTTCTGGACACCCTGTATATTGTTCTTTTTGTTTTTATACGGATGTTCTGATCTCACAGTACCGTGTTCAATTTTCGTATGCAATCTCTTGTTTGTCCTAGTCTATTTTATATATCTTCTTCAGTTGTTCCTTTGTTTGTGTGTACACGTGTACTTGTCTGTTCCTTTGATTTGTTTATCTTCGTCTATTTCCAGCTGTTTTATTTCTGTATTTTCCGTTTTTGGATATTCAGTGTTCTTTAGGATTATTTCCATTCCATTCTTTGCATATTCTTGTTTCAGGTTTCTCATCGTAAAGCTGAGGTCATCTTCGTCTTGTGCGATCAGTATTTGGTCGTCAGCAAAACTTAGGGTATATAGGTATTCGTTTCTTACTGGTGTGCCCTTTCCTTTGCACTTTCTTTTCCATGATTTCAAGGTTTCGTTCCAGAAATATTTTGAACAGAGTACGGGATGTGGAGCAGCCCTATAGTATATAGTAGTCTCTTTGTCGCCTTAAGTGGACTGTATATTCTATTTAATGGGTATTTTTAAAACAAAAGTAGGATATTTATAGTGTTATTTGAATTTAAGGTGTCAAGAGTGTTGGGTAAATGGTATGTAATTCTTCTTCTTCTTCTTTTCGCACTCTTCCACTAGCACACGTTTTACTGTAAGGGGTGTAAGGTGAACCGCACGCACCACAAATTGGGCGTTTTTCGTGTTTAAACAAATGTTCACGAGACAAATTGGGTATGTTCAAATCGTAAACGGGAAATTTCTCAAACAGGTGTTTTATAAAGTAGCTTTTTAGATCCATACTGTGATGAATACTGTTAAAGATTATGGCTTCTTTGGCATTTCTGTCTACTGCTCCATGATCTGCTCTTCCAACATATGATGGTACCCAGAGAAATTTGATGCATCTTCAGATGTAATCTATTTAGTTATTAATTTATCAGTAAAGCTAATGGATGCTGCGTGTATATTTGCCTGATTATGTGTAGTGATGACACAGAATCTGTTACGGATAAGATTTTATTCATACTATAGTCGAACCCGCTTATTAGAATACATGTTATAGGAATATCCCGGTTTTAAGGAATATAAATTTGAGGTTCCGAAACGGTTCTACTAGCCACTAATGATCGGTTATTAGAATATCCCCGTTATAGAAATACTTTTGCTTGGCACGAAGGCTATTCCAATAAGTGGGTTCGACTGTATTTGCATTTGCGTGCAGTATCACTTGGTAAATTACATAAAGTTCTCCTGTTAATATAGTTTTAGTATCTGGAATGCCATCTTTGAGAATCTCTGTATTGTTAATTATCGCCACTCCGACTCCATTTCCAACCCAAAAAACAAAAAGCTTAGTAATATTAAAAGAACCAATAAGATGCAAAGTGGAGTTGGACAATCAAATTATACAAGTAATGACTCAAATACCTGGGAATTAATCTATCAGCCGACAACAATATCGAAGAAGAGGTAAAAGACTATATAATTAAAGCCAGTAGAACGGCCGGATGCCCAAACGACACAATTTGGAAAAATAAACACCTAAGAGTGGAAAAAAAGGCCCGAATGTCAGTCATTAGACCAGTTGATGACTTATACGACCGAAACAAGACCAGATACAAGCAAAACACAAAGACATCTGGAGACCAACGAAATGAAGATCTTAAGAAGGATTGCTGGAAAATGAGTACAGGACAGGGTAAGAAGTGAGGAAATCAGATGCATATGTGGGGTAGACGATATAAATACCTGGGTAAAGAACAGAAAAGAAGAGTGGAATCAATACATAAGCAGGATATTTGAATCAAGGATAGTAAGAATAGCCAGGGACAAGTCACCGTTAGGCAGAAGAAGTATAGGACGCCCAAGGAAAAGATGGAATGACAATTTAGGGACAGAATGAAAGAAAAACTCGGTTTTCGGAGTGTAATCGGAGTACGAGTTAATTAGATCTCTAAAGTGTTGTATGATAAGCTTAGGGTTGGCGCAATTTTCTTTGAATTGTAATAGAGAGCAATTGACTGTTAAAATTTTTGCAATCCAAGATGGAGATAAAGATATATTTTTGTATTGATATAAGGGTGGTCATTCCTTCCAGTTAAGAAGTTTCATTTCATGGTGGAATTAACGGGAATATGAAAGATTGAACTTCTCAGATATCTATTTCAGAATCTCGGAAGATTGAAATTTTCAGATGAAGAAGACAAGAAGAGCACCGGAATTGAGGGATATTGTAAAGTGTTTCCACTCTTCTTATTCATCATTCATTCATTCTCTCTTTGCCTTATCCGTTGTATTTCTCCACACAATTCTATCTTGGGTCATATCAATGTTAATCCCCTTTACCAACATGTCCTGCCTTATCGTCTCCCCAGGTCTTCTTTGGTCTTCCTCTCCTACTCCTTCCAGGAATCTGCACCTCAGCTATTCTTCGTATTGGGTGATTAACGTCTCGACGTTGAACATGACCAAACCATCTTAACCTATGCTCTCTCATTTTGGCATCAATTGGTGCCACACCTAAATTCTCCTAATATACTCATTTCTAATTTTATCCTTCTTTGTCACTCCACTCATCCATCTAAGCATTCTCATTTCCGCCACATGCATTCGTTGCTCCTCTTTCATTTTCACTGCCCAACATTCAGTTCCGTGCATCATAGCCGGTCTTATGGCTGTTTTATAGAATTTTCCCTTCAGCTTCATTGGAATTTTTCTGTCACACAACACACCACTCACTTCTTTCCACTTCATCCATCCAGCCCTAATTCTACTGCATGCATCTCCATATATTTCTCCATTACTCTGTAATACCGATCCTAGGTACTTAAAACTATTGCTTTTCACAATCATTTCACCATCCAAAGATACCATTTTATTTGTAGTAACTCCATCGTTAAATGAACATTCCAAATACTCTGTTTTTGTCCTACTAAGTTTTAAACCTTTTTCCTCAAAAGCTTGTCTCCACTGTTCCAGTTTTTGTTCGAAGTCTCTTTCACTATTTCCTATTAACACTACATCATCAGCATACATTAGGCACCATGGAATACTACCCTGTAGTTTTGCTGTTATCTTATCCACTCTTCTTATTCATCATGAAAAGTATTTCTTTGATGTTACAAGTTACTTTTCTTCTGATATATTATGGTCCTAAGAATTTTTTGCATTGCAGATGTTTAAATAAGATTACCCTTTCTTTAGCAATATCCAATATAATCAGAATCTAAATTCATTCAGTGTGTGGTTAATCTAGAACAATTATTTATATTTTTATGACATTCGATATTCCGTTTGTAAACAAATAAATTAATTAATATAATCATGGCAATTAAGTATTACATCTACGTATAGTTGAAATATTATTCATGGTGTTAATATGTATTTACACTTTAGTCATCAAATAACACCAAGGACATATTTTTCAACCGTAATAAATAACAAATTTACGATAAATAAATTATAGTCCTTAGCTGCTGCAGATATTTTGATAAATCACTATTTTGCATTATTTCTTTTTAAAATGTCATTGATTTCTTAATCATAAAACAAATTTTTGTTTTTTTTTCTCTTAAGTGTTTCCTTTGTTTATCTGCCAACATAAACAAGTCTGAAATATTGATGGGAGTAGCACTATTTTAGAAACATTGGCACAATTCAATCTTCAATATTTTATTTACTCATCCTAAATGTCAATAATTGTAAAAATTAATACAAACAATTCAGAACAGGACTAGGCACTAGAAAAAACTATGTTTGATCTAATTGTTCTCACACAGCGATGCTTGGACGACCATCAAGATATAGTATACGCATGTTTCTTAGATTTCGAAAAGGCTTTTGACAGGGTTAAGTCATGATTTATTTCCTCAAGCTCTGCCACCACTTTACTGTCTGGTGTCCTACTTGCTTTCCTTTCCGCCTTACTGTTATCTCCACATCCACTATAAGCGGTCGGTGTTGACTGGCTACACAATCACCCTTTATCACTTTACAGTTGGTACTCTCTTTTAGTTGACTTCTTCTACATATCACAAAATCTATCTGACTTTCTCTTCCCCCGCTACTATAGGTAACATACAAGCCGACAAGCCAATGCTGTCGCGTGACCTTGAGTGAAAATACACAGCGACAAATGCAGAATACGAGGTCAGCCGCCACTTCTCGCTTGTCGCTCTGTACTGGTTTTCAGTCTTCATAAAGAATCAGACAAATCCAATGTCACTGCGAAGTCAATCTCACTTTCTCACTATTTCCTTTTTCCCTCATAATTTGTTATGCCCATCCCACAACCTCCCAACAACTCTTTCTATTCCCGCTCTTTCACTGCCAATATGTCCATTTAGATCACCTCCAATAAAACACTTTACAGGAATCTCGAGCATCTCGCAATCAAGGGCACTTCAAAATTCTTCCTTTTCCTGTTCTTCACACTCTACCTATGGGGCGTAGGCACATCCCATATGATGTTCACGTTGGCATTCATGCCTGCATTCGATTCTTCTTCTTTAAGTACCGTGCCCAAATTTTAGGCTTCCATGACAATTTGCCGATATCGTTCTCGATCTTGTGCGGCATGTAATAGTTGATCTGCTAATAAGTCAGTCCATTGACGAAGGTTTCGTAGCCATGAATATTTCTTACCACCAATTCCACTTTTTCCATCGACTTTTCCATTGAGTACTAACTGCAGCATCCTGTACCTGCTACCTCTCATTATATGCCCGAGATATTCAAGTTTTCTCTTTTTTTATCATATTGATTAAGTAACACTCGCCTTAACCTACTCTGTTTAAGACTTCTCTGTTTGAAATGCGTTGAGCCCAAGATATGACATTGTACGATATGACCACAACTCGAAGACTTCTAATTTGTTTATCATGTTAACCTTAATGATCCAGGTTTCAGATCCATACAGTAATACAGGATACACATAACATTTTAGGAATTTGATTCTTAGTTGTAAATTCAGCTGAGAGTTGCTCAGAACAGATCGCAGTTTCATAAATGCTCCTTGTGCAATTTCTATGCGAGTTTTAATTTCTTCATCCGGATTTAGTGTCTCGTTTATATAACATCCTAGGTATTTAAAATGGTTAACTTTTGTTAAAGGTTCATTATTGACAATTACTTGCATAGGGCCGACGTCTTGTTTGCTAACCACAAATAACTTTGTCTTTGTTGTATTTACGCTAAGTCCGTTATTGGAGCATTCTCTAATAACTCGATCTATAAGGAATTGAAGATCTTCGATACTTTCAGCCATGATCGCGGTGTCGTCTGCATATCTGATGTTGTTAAATAGTTTCTCCCCCGATTCGAACTCCACATTGCCCTTCCAAGGCTTCGTTAAAAATTATTTCTAAGAATACGTTAAACAAAGTTGCGGATAACACACAAACCTGTCTGGACACCTCTTTGAATGCAAATTTTGTCTGTATCTTTGCCATCTACCAGAATAGAAGCTTCTTGATTCCAATATAGATGTTGTAAAAGTCTCAGATCTTTATCATCTATTCCAATCATTTCTAGATATTCAAACAGCCTATCATGTTGAACCCTATCAAACGCCGTCTCAAAATCTATAAAGCAGACGTAAATTGGTTTCTGTACTCCCCATGACCGTTGAAGTAATGTTAGCATTGAGAACAAAGCTTCCCTTGTTCCCAATCCTTCTTTGAAACCGAATTGTTGCATTCGATTGGACACTCATTATCCTGTCACTTCTTCTGTTTACCTTTACAAAATGTTTCTTCCACTAGTTGTTGAAAATAATAGGTACCTATTCCATCTCCAAAATCTTTCGACCTTTCCAAAGAGTTTCTTGCACACAAAAATCCTTCTCCTCTGCATCAAATCGGTGATCTCTTCTTTTGCCTGTCATACTTCCGACGTTGAACGTTACAATCCTCAATCAATGACACCAATCAGTGTTAATAGTCTAAGACACAATATAAGGTCGATTTGCACCGATCTATTTAATGGATAAAAATTATTGGATATGTAATTTAGCATGTTAACAATTACAAAAAACAAGGGTTGCCCGATCTAATCTTGTTCTAACTATAATTAATTAATATTTAAAAATAGACATTTTTTTATAAATTAAAAAAAAATCGACCCGGGCAGATATCTATTCAGATTTTTTAGGTCATTCTAAACAAAAAAGGTCTTTTGTAATTTTTCTCTAGTTGATCGTTTTCTAGTTATAAACAACTTAAAACTGAAAAAAGAACGAAATGACGATTTTCAAGGCTCAAAAACATAAGTATCTATAAAATATCATATTTGTAATTAGTCCAGGGTAATAACGTTTGCTCCATGACACTTCAACAGCCAGGGTACTGAAGCGTTTTTTCGACAGGTAATACCTGTAAGAACAAATTGTAACTATTTCCTGCGTAGGATCTAGCGGCCATTTTTATTTATAAACAATTTAGTGTCAAAAAACGGTCTTTTTTCCTTTTTTTGCAAATTAATGCAACTTATGGTTTTCTTAGTACTTCGAGAGATCTTCGAGAGATGTTTGTACTAAGAAAAATCCCTAATCTCTAAATCATCAAGTACATAAATTCAAGTTCAATCTATCATTTCTTGACATTCTTGATAAGTATTTTGAACTTATTTCATTCTGAAACATTGTTTTTTAGTTGTTAATGCCCGTCTCCTCATAAAAAAACCTTCCTCATTAACTAATATGATTTAGAATAAAACATGGCTAAAATTCTTATCGAGGCCTGATAGAAAAAAGTTTGAACTTGAATTTATGTACTCGATGATTACAAAAATGATATTTTTTACTTGTGTCTTTAAGCTTTGAAAATTGTCATCTTTTGTTCTTTTTTCAGTTTTAAATTGTTTATAACTCGAAAACGATCAAATTAAGAGAAAAATTACAAAAGACCTTTTTTGTTGAGAATGATCCAAAAAATCTGAAATAATATCTGCCCGGGTCGATATTTTTTTTCAATTCATAAAAAAAATTTCATTTTTTAATTATTAATTAATTATAGTTAGAACAAGATTAGATCGGGCAACCCTTGTTTTTTGTAATTGTTAACATGCTAAATTACATATCCAATAATTTTTATCTATTAAACAGATCGGTGCAAATCGAATACTCTACTATAACGTTATTCCAAAAATAGAAAAATCAACTATGCCAGAATTTGAGTTTGTTGCTTTGTTTCAGTTGGTTATTGTATACATATTCCGTAAGGTATAAATAAATATTAAAAAATATGACTATCTTACAAAATATATCTTTTTTTATTATATATTCACTTACATGGACCTAACGAGCTATTCCACTACACTAAAATTAATTTTATTTTGTGTAGAACAAGAAATTAAGTTAGCCGTGACAAATACTCGTGTCACTCAACTATTTTATCTCGAGACCACCAGGTATTTCATAATTTATGTATCTTTCCACCGAAGATTTTATATTTTTTGAGTTTAGGCACTAGACTTCTAAAATCTAAATAGTTAAATGTAAAAAATATCTAATAGCTATTGGTACTTCACAACTGACAAATTTAAATGTGATGCCTATAGTGGTTCAGTTTATTTGTCTTACCAAAGGATCTGACACATAATGTGCCTGCATATCTTCAAATCTTCATTATCTTCCTTTCCACTCGATGGGTGTTCTTTATTTCATCATATTTTGTTTTGGTATTATTGTATAAATGACTATAGGGGTCGACGTGGTGTTAAAATGATTAGCATTATGGATAAAGTGTTGGTATATACACACTTTTTTCAATAGAATTGTAAGTACATAATATGTAACCAAATAATTAAACGATTTATTTACAAATATGCCACTTATTTAAAAAGAAAAATATTAGTAACAGCAGCTAAGAGAGATAATTGGGAAAAATTCGGAGATAAAATGGAAGATAATTTGGAGATAATTGGAAAAATGTTTGATATAAAACGGAAGAAGATAGTAAAAGTAACTAAAAGCTATTCTACAGAACCCTAAAGACGATAAGAACACCAAATACACTTCTCCAAAAAATGAATGCACCACCTTAAAAATGTGTCATTTTTGATGTCTAGAATTTCCTAAAACCTAAACCTGTTGATCGATTTAAGTGACTTCTTAGTATATTATAGCTTTATTCTTTAACAATATCGCTGTAATAATATTGTTGCTCGACAGGTAAATTGTCTTAGTATACATACTGGGTGTACCAATCAAACTGTGATTGTTTTCTCGAAGTTCGCGTCACCCTGTCGAATATTCGAGCATTTATAAAATACTGAAATTAAAACCCAACTATAGCCCCATGTTTTCTTAACATTCTGTTAATAGGTTTTCGAACAAAATTGAAACCCCCCTTTAGGATCATCCTGGTTACGTACCTCTGAACATAAGTGAATAATTCATTCGCTTATGTTGGATAATAAAAAAGTTAACTACTTTAACAACTTGCCTCGTTTTTCGTCAATACAGGGTGTTTTTAAATAAGTATGGCAAACTCTAAGGGGTAATTCTGCAAAATTCTGAAAAAATAATAACAGTTTGCTTAAAAAACGTATGTCCGCAAATGATTCGTTTCCGAGATAGGGGGTGTTAAATTTTTTCTTACAGACTGACGATTTATTTATTGCTCTAAAATCGGTTGAGATATGCAAATGAAATTTGGTGGGTTTTAAGAGGTAGATATTGTGCATTTTTTGAGATACAATTAAGAATTTTATGTTCACCGTTGGCGCACATAAGGGTCAGATTACCCGTATGCGCGCCAATGGTGAATATTAAATTCATAATTGTATATCAAAAAATGCGCAATAACTACTTCTTAAAACCCACCAAATTTCATTTGCATAATCTTAACCGGTTTTAGAGCAATAAATAAATCGTCAGTTTGTAAGAAAAATTTTAAATTCGTCTATCTCGGAAACGAAGCATTTGCGGACATATGCGAAAGTCCCTTTACACTAATGAATTATTTTTTTTATACAACAGAGGGAAAAATAATAACACAATTTTGTTTGTAAGATATTTATTAATTATTTATTTATCTAAAAGATGGATGTGAATACCTGCATTGTCGCAACACAACTTGGTACGACGCCATGTTCGTATACTCATCCATCTCCAAAGCTGGGCGCACTCCGTTTCGCAAGTCCTCATTCGAAACATATCTGCATTTCTAACGTTCTCTTTAATGAAATTCCTCAGTGAATTGTCCGGCGCTGTCAAATATGGACGTCTTGGAGGCCGAGAAATTGGAGAATCACGTCCAATCCATCGGTTCGGGAAGATTTCATTCAGGCGTTTGTGAACAACGAGATGAAATGGGATGAGGCGCCATCTTGTTGAAAAGAAATAGTGTCAGCAGTGCCCTGAGCTGTCAATTGCAGTAATAACCTTTCTTTGATTATCTGCAGATAAATAAGTGTGATAAGTTATGGAGCCTTCAAAAAAATATGGCCCAAACAGATAAGTTGAAATAATTCCAGCCCATGCCATAACATGAGGCGGGGTTTTTTCTTCACTTCCTCAAAGAAATGAAGGTTGTCATTTGCCCAGAAATAAACATTTCGAGAAATCGCAAACTTATCGGTGATTAGAACATTTTGTTTGTCACTCTGAAAGTGACGAAAGTGTTGAAGCAGTAATTGACACGCTTCATTTGTAGACTCTCTTGTGGCCGCCATCATGTTTCAATCGCATCTATTGTTGTCTGTCTGTGTGACCAGACAGGTGCCCTTGAAGATGCGCATGCGCCGAAACGCAAATAAATGTTGGCTAGATGTTGAAACATTATTATTATTATTATTAGTGTAAAGGGAGTTTCCGGCCAACCTATAGAAGCAAACTGTCTATTTAAATCGTCAGTTTGTAAGAAAAATTTTAAATTCCTCTATCTCGGAAACGAAGCATTTGCGGACATAGAAGCAAACTGTCTATTTTTTCATGCAGAATTAGCCATTAAAGTTTGCCATACTTCAAATATTAAATGGGTTGCATATGTGAGTCCATATTAAATGTAGTAATGAAACAAAAGACTTACTCACAATCATTTAATTATACTTTGACGACCGGTTTCGATCTCTACATTATTCTTGTAATGTAAATGTAAATTATCTATAATGTAGAGATCGAAACCGGTCGTCAAAGTATAATTAAATGATTGTGAGTAAGTCTTTGTTTCATTACTACATTTGCCATACTTATTTAAAAACACCCTGTATTGATGAAGAACAAGGTTAGTTGTTAAAGTACCTAACTTTTTTATTATACAGGGTGTCCCGAAAAGTTTGGTCATAAATTATACCACACATTCTGGGGACAAAAATTGTTAGATTGAACCTAACTTACCTTAGTACAAATAATATGCTCATAAAAAAGTTACAGCCCTTTGAAGTTACAAAATGAAAATCGATTTTTTTCAATATATCGAAAACTATTCGAGATTTTTTATTGAAAATGGTCATGTATCTTTCTTATGACAGGAACAACTTAAAACAAAATTATAGTGAAATTGGTCCACCCCATAAAAATTTTATGGAGGTTTTGTTCCCTTATACCATTAGTTAATCACAACGGTTTTAAAACTTTTTTGCCTCTTAGTATTTTTTTGATAAGCCAGTTTTTATCGAGATGCGGCTTATTTTTTAAGACATTTACATAAAAATTTTATAGGGGTTTTGTTCCTTTAAACCCCCCAAATGTTTGTGTACGTTCTAATTAAACTATTATTTTGGTACCATTAGTTAAACACAGTGTTTTTAAAACTTTTTTGCCTCTTAGTCTTTTTTTGATAAGTCACCTTTTATCGAGATGTGGCTTCTTTTTCAAAATATACCTAAAAATGTAAATTATCAATAAATTTTCAGATTATTAACAGGTTAGCTCTGGATCCCGCGTATGAAAAAAAAAGTTGATTAATAGCAAGCTGAAAATTTGTTAATAGCTTAAGGGTGTCTAGTCGAATAAACTTTGATATATGGGAACACTGGAACAGGGGCAGTTTTAATTGTGGAACAGGTTAAAAATTTGGAACGGTCAGACCACGAAAACGGCACATTTATTTTGTCCGACAGAACAGACTTAAACTCTCCGAAGAGAGACATGCAAAAATCAGACTGCTATTTATCACCTGTCATAATTCCTGTCATTTGACATATTCTACATGTTCCAGTCAATAAAACGCCCATTTGGTGATAAATAACAGTCTGATTTTTGCATGAGAGTTTAATCTCTGTTCGGAGAGTTTAAGTCTGTTCTGTGGGACAAAATACATGTGCCGTTTTCGTGGTCTGCCATTCCAAATTTTTAACCTGTTCCACAATTAAAACTTCCCCTGTTCCAGTGTTCCCATATATCAAAGTTTGTCCGACTAGACACCCTTAAGCTATTAACAAATTTTCAGCTTGCTATTAATCAACTGTTTTTTCATACGCGGGATCCCGACCTAGGTCTTTGTAATCGTACTTAACCATATACAAATATGTGGTGGATTCGACAAATATTCAAAATATCTCGATAAAGAGTGGCTTATCGAAAAAATACTTGGAGGCGTGTTTCATTAATGGTGCCACAATAATAATTTAATTGGAACGTACACAAAAGTTTGGGGGGGTTTAAGGGAACAAAACCCCCATAAAATTTTTATGGGGTGCACAAATTTCACTTTAAGTTTTATTTAAGATGTTGCTTCCATAAGAATGCCACATGTCCATTTTCAATAAAAAATCACTAAGAGTTTTCGATATATGAAAAAAAAACGATTTTTATTTTGTAACTTCAAAGGGCTGTAACTTTTTTGTGTGCACTATTGAATAGGTATAGGTAAGTGAGGTTCAATCAACCTATTTTTGACCCCAGAATCTGTGGTATAATTTATGACCAATCTTTTCGGGACACCCTGTATAATATAACCGAATAAATCAAAAAACAAAATGTTAAGAAAACCTGAGGCCATAGTTGGGTTTTAATTTCAGTATTTTATAAATGCTAGAATATTCCACTGGGTGAAGCAAACTGGGTCCGAGCCACTTTTCACAAGTTGAAGTTTTTCGCGAGCCGCAATAAAATACTTATTCAAAAAGTATCTATGTATAGAAGGTATTTACAATTTTTTTAACAGAACTTTTACTTACTGAAAACCGAAATACAATTACGACATATTTAAACTTAATTACATTTTTGTTTTCCTTCTTTTGATTATTCTTTAGAATTTGGTGATTAATATGTGAGACTTCTCAGTAATTCTTTTAGATGCTGGTTAGGTAATATTGATCGGTGTTAGGATTTCACGAATTATAAAATGGAATAAAATGGTCCACACAAGTACGTTGTTCCTGATATGGAAATAATTCGACACGCATTCTTTTTTAGGGTACCTTCTTGGATTCTGGTACAAATTTCCAAAATTCGGTATTCGGCGTCGACTTATAGTTTTATTTTCGAGCTTGATCTTGTGTCTCTATTAATTTCAATTCTCCAGATGTTGTTTAGGTCATATATTGGTAATAATAAAAAAATTCACCTTATGAACTATGTTCATTTCAAATGAATTCGGACAAAATGAAGAGACGATTTAACATATTTTAAGTCTTCAAATCTATTTTGGAGTTCGGTCAATATTCCTTCCGGCTTTTTTATTTCCACACAAGTACGTTGTTCCTAATATGGAAATAATTCGACAAGCATTCTTTTTTAGGGTACCTTCTTGGATTCTGGTACAAATTTCCAAAATTCGGTATTCGGCGTCGACTTAAGTTTTATTTTCGAGCTTGATTGCGTCTCTATTAATTTTAATTCTCCAGATGTTGTTTGGGTCATATATTGGTAATAATAAAAAATTCACCTTATGAACTATGTTCATTTCAAATGAATTCGGAAAAAAATGAAGAGACGATTTAACATATTTTAAGTCTTCAAATTTATTTTTAACATATTTTAAGTCTTCAAATTTATTTTGGAGTTCGGTCAATATTCTTACCGGCTTTTTTTATATGTTAAGTTTTTCTAGTATAATATGGTAAAAATTTTTTTCTAAGTCGAGTAAAATGACTTAAATGCAAAATGTGTACCTAATACAAATTACATCTGTAGCAAAAGTTATACAAAAATCGGTCTGGATTCGGTTGATTACTGAGTTTTACATTGCGCCACTCTTATGTAATGTTCGTTAGCGCAGTTTTCGATGTGTCATATCATTCTTATCTTGGATGGAAATGGAATTTGCTACAAAGTCTTTCATGTTTGTTGTCAGTAAATTAAAAGACATTTTGAAACACATATTAGGGAACGATAATAATTTTTTTAAATCATATCTAATAAAAAATTGAAAAATAATTCGGGTACAATCGAGAGCCACAAGTAATCCTTCAAAGAGCCGCATGTGGCTCGCGAGCCGCAGTTTGGCCACCCCTATATAACATATTTAAAAAAAAACACTTAAATCGGACAACAGGTTTAGGAAATTCGAGACTTCAAAAATGACCCATTTTTAAGATGGTGTGTTAATTTCTTGGAGAAGTGTATTTCTAGGAATTACTCTAACGCCACAACACAGACAACAACTAAAACAATAGTTTTTTCTCCCACCTGCGTCTATACGTTTTTTTTTAACATTTAAAACATTTTTTAAATGTTGCAACGTCAATGTGAAAATATACCTATAAAAAATTTGATGATGGGACATTTTCTCACACATGCAAAACTGTCTAGACAACTTTTTTGTTATAATCATCTGAATTACATAATATGTATTTCCAGGTCAAAAGCTATGGAAACAAAACAATAGACAAAAAAATGCACTATTTCTCCTTAAGTTTACGATGCACTTTGCAGACGCCTCTTATCTTTACTACAGGATACCTCTAATGTTTCACTTGTACAGAATAAAAAGATATTTTAAAAAATAGTGAAAGATCGTGAGGATGATCTGTTTGTAAATATTGTAAAACTTGTATACAATATTATCTTAGGGGGCACAGCTCAAATTGATATTGATATTGATAAAATACAAATGATTAAATATAGTCCAGAAAGCCACTGCGCATCCGCTAGGAAAAATATTCTAATTCGGATTTTTTGCACAATCTTACTCAATCTTATTCTTACTCCTTTTAACAAATTTGCATGTTGCCAGGACCAAAAGGTGGTCAAAAATTTTGTAAACGTTTTTTTTTGTTTTTTTCTGAAAATTATTTTTTTTGCATGGAAAAACGTTTTTTTAGGTTTTTTTGGATCATTCCAAACAGAAAAGGTCTTTAGTAACTTTTCTCTAAAAATGATAGTTTTTGACAAATAAGCGATTAAAAATTGAAAAATTGCGAAATCGGCCATTTTTAACCCTCAAAAACTATGTGAAAAACTGAAAATTTGTATGTTGTCAAGGTAGGTAGATATTCTTTAGACATCGATTGATGAAATCCCGAAGAGTTTTTTGCAATACAATATTCAAAACTCCTTTGTTTTTTAATTGCTAATCAAGCGTGCGCGACACTATTTTCCACCGACAGTATGGTGCAAATGAAAGAAATAAATTCGTTATTTCGTAAACCGGCGGCTTTAAGGAAAAATCCCGAAACAGGTCGATATTTATTTTTAAGTTATATGATATTGTGGCATATATGGTATACTAGTGACGTCATCCGTCGGGGCGTGATGACGTAATCGATGATTTTTTTTAAATCAGAATAGAGGTCGTGTGGTAGCTCATTTGAAAGGTTCTTCAATTCTCTATTCAGTAATGTAAACATTTACATAATTATTTATACAGGGTGTCCTACTTCTTTTTTTGTCAAATAATTTAATTTAATAAAAATTTTGGACACCCTGTATAAATAATTATGCAAATGTTTATATTACTAAATAGATAATTGAAGAACCTTTCAAATGAGCTAGCACACGACCCCTATTCTTATTTAAAAAAATCATCGATTACGTCATCACGTCCAGATGGATGACGTCACTAGTATACCATATATACCACAATATCATAACTTAAAAATAAAAATCGACCTCTTTCGGGATTTTTCCCTTAAAGTCACCGGTTTACGAAATAACGAATTTATTCCTTTCATTTGCACCATACTGTCGGTGGAAAATAGTGTCGCGCACGCTTGATTAGCAATTACAAAACAAAGGAGCTTTGAATATTGTATTGCAAAAAACTCTTCGGGATTTCATCAATCGATGTTTAAAGAATATCTACCTACCTTGGCAACATTCAAATTTTCAGTTTTTCACATAGTTTTTGAGGGTTAAAAATGGCCCGATTTCGCAATTTTTCAATTTTTAATCGCTTATTTGTCAAAAACTATCATTTTTAGAGTAAAAAAATGTAGGTTTTGATATTATAAATATGCTAGTTTCATTTTGTTTCTAAGACAAAAATTGGTTAAGATATGACTGTTCAAAATTGTCATACACTCGTGATTAGTGACCCATTCAAGCTTTCTCAATTATAACCCTTTCAAAAATAAACATTTTAAACCGGTGAGACTGACAGATCATATAAAAAAATAGATAGGTAAGTAAATTGTTTGTAAAGCGGTAGCGATTAATTTCATTTGGGGAGCTAAACACGGCGAGATTTTCATGATTTTTTACAAAAAAAAAGAGGGCCTTTATTTTGAGCCTAACTCGCTTATTTTTAATGCTAAAACTTTTGTTAACAATTAAAACAAAGCTTTTTATAAACACTTTAGAAAAGTTTAAATGGGTTTTTCCCGAAAAGTGCTTAATTTTTCGGTGATTTCACCTTGAAATATTCGATTTGGAATTAGACGAATAAGAACGTATTTTTCATGAGCTACAACTTTGTTTTTATTTGATTGATAGACTTTCCTGATACACCATTTTTTTGGGTTTTTTATAAGCTACACTTTTGCTAAGAATATTTTTTTCGATAAAATATTTACTTTTTGAGTTATTTGCGAAACACCGTCTGAAAACGTAGTTTTTTTGTCGAAAAATCAACATTTTCAATGGCAAATAACTCGAAAAGTATTGACTTAAGTAAAAAACTCTATAGAACAAAAGTTGCTTAAAATCAGTCAATTTATCCAGTTCCGGTCTTATCTTGAACGTATGTTTTTTCACCCCCGAGAAGGGGTGAATGTCACCCCCCCCCCCAAGTAAAAGCAACCAACGGCACAATTTCAACTTTGAAGTGGAGGGTAAGTAGAACCTAAATCCAAATTTTCATGCAATTCGGAGTTGCCCCTGAAAATTACACGGTATCGCCGAATTTCCCGTTCATTTACTGGGCTATTAGAGGCGATTGATCTGAGAGTGAAGATAATTGTTTTTAATTATTGCAAATGCAAAAGCGGTTCAATTTATATACACTTCTCCAAGAAATTAACGCACCATCTTAAAATTGGAACATTTTTGATGTCTCGAATTTCCGATTTGAGAAATTGTTTTAATAATATGTTACAGCCTTATCCTTTAAGAATATCGCTGTAATAATGTTGTTATCAGACAGGTAAATGTCATTGTATACCGGGTGTTACAATTATACTGTGTTTTTTCTCAAAGCTAGGAACGCCCTGTGGAATATTCTAGAATTTTTAAAATATTGAAATCAAAAAACTCAATTGTAGCCTTAGGCTTTCTTAACATTTTGTTTTTTTTATTCATTCGCTTATGTTCGATAATAAAAAAGATACCTACTTCTATATACCTCGTCCAATTTACTTACCGTTGCACGTCATCCGCGCTATAGCCTGTGACACGTTACCAACACTAAATATCTAGGCGGTGGGTGTGTTCTTTTTTAGAATCAAAATGATTCTAAAGGGGAACACACCTACCGCCTAGATATTTAGTGTTGGTAACGTGTCACAGGCTATGGCGCGGATGACGTGCAACGGTAAGTAAATTGGACGAGGTATATTACAAATGAGTGCGCTATTAATTTGGTCTTGATTAATATCATTCCAAATCTCGAGAGCTACTGTTTCTTTTCTACCCCTTGTAAGGTTCTAGGAGAATATTTCAGTTTGGTGTGAACTTTGAGAAAAAACACAGTTTGATTGGTACACCCACACCCGGTATACAATGACAATTTACCTGTTTAGCAATAATATTATTACAGAGATATTATTAAAGAATAAGGCTATAACATATTAAAAAAATCACTTAAATTGGATAACAGATTTAGGAAATTTTAGTTTGATAATACATAATATTGTTCTTAGTATTTCATTATCATCACAAAGCATTGCAATCAAAAATCCTATTTTTGGGTGAGGTGGATTGCTTCTTGATGCCATTTATAACTTGGTAAGTGTTTTTGCAGCTGTCGTGACTCTTTTCTATTTCTTCCTGCCCTTGCACGGAAGTTTCCAGTCTTTAACATTCATTGCTTTTATGTCTTCTTTACATCATCCAGCCATCTTCTTCTAGATCTTCCTCTACACCTGGGCCATAATGGTGTCCAGTGAGTTATCCTTCTTAACATATATGAGTGTATCAACATATCTCTGTATATGTCCTATCCATTCTAATAGAAGAGATTTTATGTATCTGTCTATATTTTCTCCCTTTTAATTATTATTCTTCAATTTCGGCATTTGTTTTCATTCTTATTTCTCCCTCTCTTGTTGGCTTCTCCCTCATTTTGGCCCAGGATCATTCTTATTATTATTTAAAATTTCAAAAGGGTACCTTCCTCTTTTTTGTTAATTTTTGTTAGGTATTTACTGAAGTAGTATAATAATGTCTTATAATCGTTTTTTACACTGACTGTCTAATATATACGTTTATATCTTTAATTTAACAATTAAAGGAAGGTACTTTTATAATCTGAACTTACACTTTCCGTTTAATTTTATTGCACTTTTATCTCGAATAGTCGCATTATTAATAAATAAACTGGTATCCGTAGTCGCCACTTCGTCTATCTTAATCCGCTCACATATTTCACAAACACACAGAGAAGAAAGATGTCACAAGGGTGATAAGAAAACTCGTTCTCGTGGTAGTTCACCGTAGAGGAGCAGACCTCAAATAATGAACTCGAGAATCAGGAAAAGAACAGACGCCCTACCACAACAGTAATAATTTTATCATGACAAATGGTCTGCACTTAGAAGAAAGTAAATCGTATAGGGTGGTCCCACACATTCTAACTCACATTAATTATGTGAAAATTATTAGTCACTTGGATAAACATAGATACAGACAGTGGCGTACTGAGCATGGTTCCGCGGAACCCCTGCGGCGGCCGCTCTAACCCGATTTTTGCTCCTGTTTTTTGCGCACAACAGTGCGCAAAAAGTAAGTTCGTCCTCCCTTCCTGTTGCTGATCAATTTATGGTGACTAGTGAAAGTGATAGTGAAAATAAATTATGTGACGAAGGGCGAGTTGCAATCAAAGAAAATGATGATTCCACTGTTGATTTTCAAGCGACTTCAACTGGTACAAGTCCATCTCCGTCATCTGTTATAGAAAACAACAATGTACAATGTAAGTACAATGTAAGTACATAACTCTTTCCCTAACGATATAGGGGATTGGCCAAAACATTTATATCTTGAATTTCAACAATATTTTATAAATAATCAACCGAATCAAAATATTGGTAAAATTAGTGAGTGTGTTACACAATTAGATAATAATAAAACCAGACATTTGCAAAGTGCCATTTTTTATAAAACGAAAGCTAATGGGGAAAAATTCTCCGCGAGTGGTTAGTGTACAGTCCTAAATGTAGCCATGTTTATTGTTACGTTTGTAAACTGTTTTATACGAAAATTGTTCTTCTAACTTCCGATGGGTATGATGACTGGAAAAATATCAATAGGACAGTTATTCAATATGAGCGATCTGCTGAGCATATTTCTTCAATTGGTATGTTATGTAAAGAGAAGTAGTACAGCAGGACAAATTGTAACATTAATTGAAAAAAAATTTAGAAGAAAAGGAACATTGGAGAAATGTTCTTGTGCGTCTTTTTGATGAACAAATGTGAACATGTGTGTCCCTATTTTTTCGAAAGCCTGAAAAAACTAGTTAATATTTTTGAAAAATATTAACGCAGAATGAACGACTATATTATTACGAAGGGCCGAAAGTCCCTTAGAATAAATAAAAAATTTCTTTTGAATGAGACATTTGAAATTAAAAATCACAGTCAATTTTGTCTTTTTTTCGCCCCTGTAACTGATTAAATAAACATTAAAGAAGTTTTCAGGGACTTTCGGCCCTCGGCAATAACTTAATCTTTCATGCTGCGTTTAAATATTTTAATAATTACACTTTTATAAAAAAGAACTTTTTTAGAATAAAACCTTTTTATTATTTACAGGAAAGAATATAAAATTATTTAACGATAAACGATTTAACGCTTAAAATTCCAATAATTATACTCTAATAAAAATAGTTATTTTATGAAACAGTTCGTTAAGTATGCTTTTTGCGAACGCACGCGATATTTAGAGTACGAGCGACAACGGAGTGAGTGCTATAAATCGCGTAAGGTCGCAAAAAGTACTTCACGTACAGTTTCATACAATATTTTATCTACGATAAACAAATATAAAACTGTAACTCTTCGTCACTGGAATTCATTTCTATTCTACAATTTTTAGAACTTTGACATTTAAAAATTCTAACTACTTTCAAACCACAAAACTGTCAAAACTTTTGTTGTAATTCATTGGTCATACTGTCATTACCATGACAACGCGAAAGATAAGGATTGCGACCATGACAACGCGAAAGTTAAAAACAGTGCGAAAAAGTAAATCCCATTTAAAATACATTGTTACTTCACGCACACTTTAAATCCTTCACGCACTGCTATCTATAATGACAGTTTTCACAAACTAAAAACTTATACATAATATGACATAGAGTAGAAAAAGTACTTTTTATAATATCACGGTTTTGTTATTATACATGTACATATTTATGTAGGGCACAACATATTTGAAAAGAATAATTAACATATAAAATATAAATTTTTAGTAGATGTATTAACTGTTATTTATAATTATGATTCCAAAAATTACACTAGTATAAAATAGTATTTTTTAAAATACCAAACACCACTGTTGTTTAAAACGGTATATATAATTTTAAGTATATAAAGTTTTAATTATTTATTAAAACAAGTAAAAAAAGATACGCAACAGCCGGGTTCCAACTGAGGACCTCTCGATCTGCAGTCTAATGTCACTTAGGCACCATCAATTTGTAGATATCGATTTATTAACGTACTTTAAAATATCATTGCAGTAGTCACATTTTTAAAATAGTTTGAAATTAAAAAAAAAATGATTTATCCATACAGCGTGATTGGTCAGTAAAGCTTTGTAGATCCATTATAAGGAATAGATAGTAATAAAAGTTAATAACAAAAATTGTAGCCAACTTTGATTACATATTGATAATCAATAATCGTAAATTGTAAGTTTTAGACAATTATTCAGTCATGGCTTACTTAAAATTTGGAAAGATTTAGACCCGTAATTATTAATAATTTTGCTCTGAAAAATGAAAATATCTCGTAAACTAATAAATTTACACATAGGGAATGTTATACAAAAATTATAGTATGGTAATGGTACTTTTCGATAATGATATAAAATACAGGGTATTCTATTTAAAATTACTGAGAAAATAATGTACTTGCGTTTTGTCTCACCCTGTATTCAATATAAACAAAATTAGCAAAACAAACATTTACGAAAATTTTGACAATAAATAAAAAATATGACGCCAATAAACCATTGACCTTGTGCTTGCTTTTATTTATACAGGTAGTTAAACTTCTTACGATTTTCATATAAAATTGGTTATAACTTTATAAATACCCCGTATAACATACCAAACCTTTATATTTTTGTATTCGAAAAGTTATTTATGAGGATTTCGAATATAAAATAAAATACAGGGTGTTCTATTTAAAAAAAACATAAGTTTGGTCTGCCACTATTTTATCGAACACCCTGTAACATTCTAGCTAATTTTGTAATCTAAGTTCGCTACAATTTTTGTTATTAAGTATTATCGCTATCTATTACTATAACCTATAACGGATCTATGGAGCTTCACCCCACTAATAATTAATCACCCTGTATAATAGCAGTTAAATATTGCATTGTTAGCTAGTTCTAAGTTATCCTGAAAATTTCAGGTGTCTAGGTAGCCTAGAACTATTTTTAAAATGGATTACAAAATTTGCGGAGTCCGTGACACCAACCAAGCCAAGTATATAAAAAGATTTTAAAAATACTTATTAGTTTTCTCAGGATTCGAAAAAAATAATGCATTTAAAATGCATTGGAGCCTAAATTTTCGCCTATTCCCTTAAATGTTGGCGAAAATTGCTTTATTAATTTCTTTTTAAGAAAATCTCGTCGTTTGATTAAATATATCAACCCCACCGTTATACAAGGTTTTATTTTTGCTATTTTTTTTATTTAAGCTTTTTATCTCCCTAGGAGTTTGTATGTAATTATCTAACTTATTTATAAATGTATCATACATAATATATGCAATTTGACAATCTATTTTGTTCATTTCTTAAAAGCTGTTTTAGTTTTGCGATATTAAGGTTTTTAATAATTATGACTGGAGAGTTAGATGTAGAAAATTTTTGAGTTTCATTATTTATAAAAACAGGTGGAGTAAAATGATCAGTCATGTCAGTATGAAAAACGATAGGATTAATTATTATAATTTACTGTTTTAAATTAGTTTGAGTTTTTATAAATATATGATGATTTATATTTAATGTTTATTAAAAACTTTTGACATACAATGTGTTTTTATTGGGCGGGGGGCCCGCATCCCAACTGGAACCAGGGCCCGCGGATCTCTCAGTACGCTACTGGATAGAGTTGTTCCAACGGATCTTTGCACATACCTACATACATGAAATTGTAGGGCTCTTTTTTACTCACAGAAACGTAGTATCGCAAATTAAGCTGTTTTCCCATAGAAACCACAATAAGGATAAGTCTTTGACACAATGATGGTCTAAACCAGTCTTTGATACATTATTTACTAAGAATTTTGACGTTTATTATTTTCAGTGACATTGGCGCATTTGTTGTGTCATTGTTTTACCGACCGATGTATACAGGGTGAGGCAGATAAAGGGCCTATTAGAAATATCTCGAGAACTCAAGGTAAGAAAATTATGAAAATCGGAATACAGGGGTTTTGAGGTGTGAGCTATTTAATGAAAATATTTTGGTCTCTTTGCTACTTCCGGTTATACCGGAAGTTGGTTGTAACTTCGTTTTTTTTAATGGGACACCCTGTATATTTTTACATTTTTGGACTCTCCTTGATTTCTTCTTTCTTAAAATATAAGTTTTTGTAATATTATACAGGGTAGGTTAAAAGATAATTACGTTTTTTTATTAATTTCGTAGCAAAATTCACACCCTGTAGAATTGTAGTAGTTTGACATAATAAACTCTGTTTATGTTCAAATGATTTTTAATATAGTCTACTATGTTAAGAATTATTGGTATAGTTAAATTTTTCCTTTTTTAAAAGACTAAGTTTTCACTCTAATGGCATATAACATATCCCACCAGAATGAAAACAATGGGAACCTTCTCTGGTTACACCTCCGAGGCTTCTACAATTTGCAAGCCATACGGATGCTGAGACTAAGGAAGATGAGGGAATTCTACAATTTACAATTCACGTCACATCTGCTCAGCGCGGTAAAGTTCCAACGAGACTGGTTCCCTTCATACTCCACACAGAGTAAATGTAAATCAAAAATGAATAACCATTTTCAATTTCGTTGCAAAACGAAAATACAGCCGAACCATATTCCAGTCCAATCAGAGAGTGCTGCAAGCACCTCTACCGGTTTCGAAACTTATTAGTCTCTCATCAGGAGGCACATATGCTGCTCTCCCTGATCCAACCAAAACAAACCCCAGCGTGCAGTCCCGAATTGCAACGAACGAAATGGCATAGATGCCCTAGCGGCAACTGCTAGCAAAAGACTAAGTTTTCACTCTAATGGCATATAACATATCCCACCAGAATGAAAACAATGGGAACCTTCTCTGGTTACACCTCCGAGGCTTCTACAATTTGCAAGCCATACGGATGCTGAGACTAAGGAAGATGAGGGAATTCTACAATTTACAATTCACGTCACATCTGCTCAGCGCGGTAAAGTTCCAACGAGACTGGTTCCCTTCATACTCCACACAGAGTAAATGTAAATCAAAAATGAATAACCATTTTCAATTTCGTTGCAAAACGAAAATACAGCCGAACCATATTCCAGTCCAATCAGAGAGTGCTGCAAGCACCTCTACCGGTTTCGAAACTTATTAGTCTCTCATCAGGAGGCACATATGCTGCTCTCCCTGATCCAACCAAAACAAACCCCAGCGTGCAGTCCCGAATTGCAACGAACGAAATGGCATAGATGCCCTAGCGGCAACTGCTAGCAAAAGACTAAGTTTTCACTCTAATGGCATATAACATATCCCACCAGAATGAAAACAATGGGAACCTTCTCTGGTTACACCTCCGAGGCTTCTACAATTTGCAAGCCATACGGATGCTGAGACTAAGGAAGATGAGGGAATTCTACAATTTACAATTCACGTCACATCTGCTCAGCGCGGTAAAGTTCCAACGAGACTGGTTCCCTTCATACTCCACACAGAGTAAATGTAAATCAAAAATGAATATTCATTTTTGATTTACATTTACTCTGTGTGGAGTATGAAGGGAACCAGTCTCGTTGGAACTTTACCGCGCTGAGCAGATGTGACGTGAATTGTAAATTGTAGAATTCCCTCATCTTCCTTAGTCTCAGCATCCGTATGGCTTGCAAATTGTAGAAGCCTCGGAGGTGTAACCAGAGAAGGTTCCCATTGTTTTCATTCTGGTGGGATATGTTATATGCCATTAGAGTGAAAACTTAGTCTTTTGCTAGCAGTTGCCGCTAGGGCATCTATGCCATTTCGTTCGTTGCAATTCGGGACTGCACGCTGGGGTTTGTTTTGGTTGGATCAGGGAGAGCAGCATATGTGCCTCCTGATGAGAGACTAATAAGTTTCGAAACCGGTAGAGGTGCTTGCAGCACTCTCTGATTGGACTGGAATATGGTTCGGCTGTATTTTCGTTTTGCAACGAAATTGAAAATGGTTATTCATTTTTGATTTACATTTACTCTGTGTGGAGTATGAAGGGAACCAGTCTCGTTGGAACTTTACCGCGCTGAGCAGATGTGACGTGAATTGTAAATTGTAGAATTCCCTCATCTTCCTTAGTCTCAGCATCCGTATGGCTTGCAAATTGTAGAAGCCTCGGAGGTGTAACCAGAGAAGGTTCCCATTGTTTTCATTCTGGTGGGATATGTTATATGCCATTAGAGTGAAAACTTAGTCTTTTGCTAGCAGTTGCCGCTAGGGCATCTATGCCATTTCGTTCGTTGCAATTCGGGACTGCACGCTGGGGTTTGTTTTGGTTGGATCAGGGAGAGCAGCATATGTGCCTCCTGATGAGAGACTAATAAGTTTCGAAACCGGTAGAGGTGCTTGCAGCACTCTCTGATTGGACTGGAATATGGTTCGGCTGTATTTTCGTTTTGCAACGAAATTGAAAATGGTTATTTATTTTTGATTTTTCCTTTTTTGTATACAGGGTTGGTCGAAACTCAGAATGAGTATTTTCTGAGTTTTCTTAAATGGAACACAATGTATTATTTTAGTATTGTAATGAAATGTTATTTTAGGATACTTTTTAATTTCTTAAGCAATCCCTATACCTAACTGCTTCAATTTGTGAGTTATTGGTGCTTCAAGCCAAACATTAATTGCAACACAAAATACCTGAAATTTTATTAGGTTGGCCGTAAAAATATTCAATCACAAATAATTTTTCGGAAATAAATACATACTAATCGAGACTGATACTTAAAATTGCCAATAATGGTTGAGATATCAAAATATAGACGTAGTTAAAATTGTTGGTGCGATTAACAATTAAGCACAAATTAAAGCAGTTGGGTATAGGGAATGCTTAAGAAATTAAAAAGTACCATAAAATACGATTTCATTACAATACTAAAATGTGGTGTGTTCCATTTAAGAAAACTCAGAAAATGCACATTCCGAGTTTCGACCCACCCTGTATACTAAAATTCAAAATTTAGCTATACTAATAATTGGTAACAAAAGTAGACCATATTAAAAATCATTTGAACATATAAAGGAATTTTGATGTAAAACTACTACAATTCTACAGGGTGTGAATTTTGCTACGAAATTAATAAAAAAACGTAATTATCTTTTAATCTACCCCGTATAATATTACAAAACCTTATATTTTAAGAAATAAGAGATCGAGGAGAATTCAAAAACGTAAAAATATATAGGGTGTCCCATTTAAAAAAACGAAGTTACAATCAACTTCCGGTATAACCGGAAGTAGCAAAATATTTTCATTAAATAGTTCACACCTCAAATCCCCTATATTCCAATTTTCATAATTTTCTTTACTTTAGTTCTCGAGATATTTCTAATAGGCCCTTTATCTGCCTCACCCTATATACTATGCTTAAAGAATTGTCGTTGTTACTCAAAGAATTCTTTTACGGCATGTTTTACTTCTTCGTCCGACTGAAAATGATTATCTTTTAACGCCCTTTTCAGTGGCACCAAAATGTGAAAACTCAAGTGAGAAAAATCAGGACTAGGTATAGAGTGGATGTTTTAATATTGCCCATTTCTTTCGTTGTTGATTTCCTTTCATTAACTTGACAACATTAGGGCGAGCATTGTGCAAATTAACGACACCACCTGAGAGCTTCCCTGGACGTTTCAGTCTTATTGCTTGATGGAGCTTGTTCAAAGTTTCATTATACAAGCAGAGTGGTCAAAAAAATGTTCACATGAATTTTCTGCAGAAGGATGAACTTTAAACTTCGTTTTTGTTTCCATTGTTCTGATTGATTTTAAGGCCACTATTTTGTGCAGCTCGTTCTATTTGATTGAATGCCTCTATCATTTCTCTTCTTGATCTTGCGATTATGTCCACATCATCTGCAAATGCTGGTATTTGCACGCTTTTATTAATGATTGTTCCTCGAGTATTGACTGTTGTGTCCCTCATTATTTTCTCGAGTACGATGTTGAACAAGATGCATGATAGAGCGTCCCCTGACGTAGTCCCTTTTTCACTCTATTGTTTCCGTTAGTTCGTTTTGTAACCGGATTTTACTTTCTACTTTTAGAGATTCTTTTATCAGTTCTATTAATTGTGTTGGTATATTAAATTCTTTCATTGCTTTTATTAAGAATTCTCGGTTTATATTGTCATATGCGCTTTCGAAGTCTATGAAGAGATGATGTGTGTTGATGTTATATTCACTTGTTTTTTCGAGGATCTGTCGCAGAACAAATATCTGGTCTATTGTTGACTTCTGTCTGCAGAAGCCACTTTGGTATTTGCCAACTATTTTTTCAGCGTTAAATCTTTCATAAATGACGTTGGACATTATTTTGTATGCTGCATTCATCAGCGTGATTCCACGGTAGTTTCCATATTCTAACTGATTTAATGTTTTATGAAATGTATAATAATACCGCTATTCCACTCCGCTGGTAGCTATTTATTTGACCATATCTTTGTTATCAATTCATGTATTGTTTTCTGTAGTGAGTCTCCTCCTTCCTTCAGTAATTCCGATGCTACTTGATCCGATCCCGGTGATTGTTGTTCTTTTTATATGCAGGTAAGTAAAAACGCAGAAATAAGGCAGCCACAAAATATAACAATAGGAGAATACAACATTGAGGGGGTAAAAAACTTTACATACTTGGGATCCCTAGTCACGTCTGATAATAATAACGTTGCGGAGGAAGTGAAGAGGCAAATATATATATTGCCAATAAAAGTTACCATGGCTTAATTCAGCAACTAAGATCAGATAACGTCGCAAGGAAAACAAAATGCCAAATATACAAAACCTTGATAAGACCGGTACCCACATACGGCTCAGAAACCTGGACACTCACTAAAAGAGAGGAAATATTAAATATTAAATATTAATAAAGAGAGGAAATATAAAGAGAGCCACCTTTGAAAGAACAATCTTGCGACACATATATAAGGGCACAAAAGAAAACGGAAATTGGCGAAGAAGGTACAACTTTGAACTATAGAAAATATACCAGGATCCGGATATCATAACATTCATTAAAATAGGACGGCTGCGTTGGATGGGACATGTAGAAAGAATGGAAGAAACGGCGAAATACCAAACAAAATATTCAAACAGATGCCAGTAGGAAAAAGAACAAGAAGAAGACCGAAGCTGAGATATTTAGAACAAATAGAAAATGATATAATAACCTTAAAAATAAAAAACTGGAGAAAAAAGTACGAAACAGATCAGAATGGAGAAGAATCCTGGAACAGGCCAAGACCCAGAAAGGATTGTCGAGCCAGTGATGATGATGATGATTGTTTCCATTGTACTATTGGTCTTACTTCTTCATCGCAGTGTGTTTGCTTCGTAGTGATAGTGACTAGCATTGTTTTCGTTATATTCATCCCATGTTCAGCTGATCTGTTTATCTTCACATTCGGTTTTTCCTTTTTAATTTTCTAGTCCTCTTGTTTTAATGCTGGTCGAATTTTGTTGCTTTGGCTTTTTTGTAAAATTGTTTTATTTTGTGATTTTTTTTTGTCTTTTTCAATATGCTTTTCCGTCTTTTCTTCTTTTTATTTGTTGCGGTGGCTTTGTTTCTCGCTATTTTGTTCTGATGAGTTCTTGATCGATGTCATTCGATTTTATAAGTCGACGTTGTTCTTTATTTTTATTATTTCTACTGTTGACTGTTGTTTAATTCCTCTTAATATTTCCATCTTTTAATGTTCCCTGTATAAACATGTGTATTGTAACCAATTTTGTTACAATTCTGCTGTTTTAAATAAATTGCATTTTTCTATTTACAGTAACAGAATAGACAGTAGACCAGGGCGCATCTGTAAAAATATTAGTACATTTGGACGTTGAGAGGTGACTCAAATCTTTTTGCAGAAATTGCTTGAAAATAAATCAAAAAATAATATTTGAGTTATCCTCCCTCTCAAAAAGGTCCGGAACATTGTTTAAATATTCAAAATGTCAAAAAATTAAGGAAAAATTCGATTTTTTTCTTGGTTTTTTGATTATAACTTTAAAAGTATTCATTTTCGAGAAAAGTTGTTACTGACATAAAAGTTGCGTAATTAAATTTCCTACAATATAAAAATTTAAAAAATAGTCACCCTTGTTGCAAAATAGTAATAATTGTGAAAAAATCATATAAAAACAAGTATTCGCATTATACGTTTTTCAACCATTTATGCTACACTTAGGACCTTCATATTTCACCCTGAAACACTATATGATACAGTAAAACAATACTGTATATTTCATTAAGATCGGTTCAATAGATTTTGCAAAATAAATTTTGCAATCCAGCTTTGGTAAAAATAGTACATTGTTTACCGGGTAGGAAAAGCTTAACATTCCTGGACGACTGTGAAGATTGCTAAGTCGAGGCGCAAGCCGAGACTTAGCAACACAGAGTCCAGGAATGTGGCTTTTCCTACGAGGTAAACATACTATTTTTCCGCAAATCGTTTAAAATTCGACAGATATTGATTGATTTAAAAAAAACGCGATAATTTTATTCCCAAATAAATGGTGCTTTGAAATTCCTAATAAAATTACTTGGGGTACTATGGAAACGTATTGAGGTTGAATTGTCAAACTTGACAATGTTTTCTATCATTTATGTAGAACACTAACAACTGTACGGAAATATCATTTCCTTACAGTAAGGAAATGACATTTCCTTACAGTAAGGAAGTCCTGACTTTTTCTTCAAGAAATTTTGACAGGAATGTCAAAATTTCCTGGCGATTTGCGGAAAAAATCATTTTTTCAAAATGTTACAGGACTGAAAATAAAGCAGATAGCAAGTTGAAAATTTTTTTGCTTATAGAAGTGTATTGTACCTTTCATTTGCAATTTTGCAAAATTAAAATCGATTAACACCACGGCGCACAGTGGTCCAAAATCCCGAAAAGCTGGTCAAAAGTCAAAAAAAAATTCAACGTTTCGAGAATATTATTACATTTTCCAAAAGAGAATTAAATTCCCTATTCAGTGTCGGCAACCCTAGAGCTATATCTCCTATTTCTGAATTTCCAGTTCAGTTCAAAGTTGACCTTCGTACGGAACAAAAGCGCAGTTAAGAAGAATAATGAATATTTTATACGCACAGTCTTGTGCGTGTATTTTGAAAACGAAGTGCGCAAATTCAATTCTGCAAAATCGAGGATATTTGTGGAGCCACCCTTAAAAAAAGCCGATAATATAAAAATATTTGTATATGTGTTACATTTAGTAGATTTTAAGTTGAAGTTAAGTAATATAAAAGTATATTTTTTGAAAAAATTAAATTTTCAGATAGCCAAATAGTTATATATTCCATCGAATTCCAAGATGTTACGACAATCATTTTTTAGCTTATATTTCTCTCTTTAAGATTCAAAAAAAATTAGCTGCCACTAATCCACTATCTGCCCCTTTGGTTTTGCGAGAATTGTTTGTTCAGGCGCTCTGTGCTATGAGTTTCAATATGAATCGTAATCAACTCAGAATAAACAGATCATGCCGCAGCATTCAAGTAGTTGTTATGACTGTAGATCTTTAGTTATTTCAGTATCGTAGGGTAAAATCGTAGATAAAAGGGTCAGATACAGTATTGTTGGAAAATAAAGTAAAAATTAGTTGTGACTTTCACATGATTAATAATCGAATTTATCGTTGTAATAAAAAATTGGCGGATTGCATCCGCCATTTTGTTTTTTGAAATTTCGATTTCGGATTCGTAATCAGCAACCTCAAAAACCCCCGGATATCAAATTTCGACGGTATTACATATATTTAAAATATATAAACCCGCCATATTACATCCGCCATTTTGTTTTTTGAAATTTAGACTTCGGATTCGTAATTAGTGACGTCAAAAATCCTTGGATGCCTAATTTCATGCAAATCAAAAAACGCTTTCATATTTTGACCATCTTTTCGGGTTTTTGGACTACTGTGCGGCGTCAGGAATTTTTTAAATAAACATTAATTATTCGTGCTACGCGCAGGACAGCGGATAGTTTGTTTTAATTAGGCATTACAATGACCTTTGATAATGATTGATACATTTTAATTTTTATTACATTTCGATATAAATAAATAAATTGTTTATTGCAAAATAAAAACACATACTCTATCCTTTGAAATAACACTTTTATTAGCAAAAACTTTCTTTGTTAATATATTTTAACTTAAATAATAAAAGTTTATTATTTTTAAACATATGCAATTGTTTAAACAATATTTCACAAACAATAATAAAATTAGTTTGATTTTTGTGGAATTAAAATATTAAAATACAACAAAATATAGAGTAAGAAAATAATATATTAGATAAAGATTGGAAGAAATTTTGGTGGAAATCAACTTGTGTGAATCGAACACCGCTGTCCTGCGCGTAGCACCAAAAATTATTGTTTATTTCAAAAATTTTCTGACGCCGTGGTAATTAATCGATTTTAATTTTGAAAATTTCAAATGAAAGGTACAGTACACTTCTATAAGCAAAAAAGAATTCAACTTGCTATCTGCTTTATTTTCAGTCCTGTAACATTTTGAAAAAATGAATTTTTTTTTGCGAAAGCTGGATTGCAAAATTTATTTTGCAAAATCTATTGAACCGATCTTAATGAAATTTACAGTATTGTTTTTCTGTATCATAAAGTTTTTCTGGGTGAAATATTAAGGTCCTAAGTGTAGCATAAATGGTTGAAAAACGTAAAATGCGAATACTTGTTTTTGTATGGTTTTTTCGCAATTATTGCTATTTTGCAACTAGGGTGACTATTTTTTAAATTTTTAACCAATTCTATATTGTAGGAAATTTAATTACGCAACTTTTATGTCAGTACAACTTTTCTCGGAAATGAATACTTTTAAAGTTATAATCAAAAAACGAAGAAAACAATCGAATTTTTCCTTCAATTATTGACATTTTGATTATTTAAACAATGTTCCGGACCTTTTTGAGAGGGAGGATAACTCAAATATTGTTATTTGATTTATTTTGAAGCAATTTCTGCAAAAAAATTTGAGTCACCTCTCAACGTCCATCTCAAAACAGATGCGCCCTGGACTACAGAGACTTAAGTAATTGTTATGGTAACCAAGCTTAAAATTTCTGACTTCCTGTCGTTTTCAGAAACCATTACCGATCAAAATAACCTCTTTGTATATATAAAACATAAGTACATTGTTGAAATAAAACCATTAAAATTTGGCCGAACGTGCTTCACAATTTGTAAAATGCCAAATACCTTAGTAATTTCATCATACATACCACCCACTGTTACTAAGTAACGTAGTATGTAAGCCTAAATCAAAATGCTGATTGGGTAGTAAGAGTAAGACAGGTCAGCTTATGCTTATTCCTAGCAGCTGTACATTTGGATAATGGGCTTGTTGAGTCTACTTTCGATGTTACAGCTGAGTCTGTTGTTTTGCTTTTCGAACGGCCCAATATACATTTAACGGTTACTTGCCATCACAGCGAATTGTTAAATTTTAAGTCGTTATTACAAAGAACGATATTAAAGTCAACATTAAATTATGTAATATGTATTTCAACTTTTTATCAATATATGTTGTTGGTGAAAGTATCCCAGGAAATAGTTGAAAAAAAAAGTAGAATAGGTATGGATTGTGTTAACATGTTATTCCCATGTAAATACAATATCGTCGCTTATCTACACTGCCCTCATAAGCTAAAAGGCCCTAACTCCAATATTTTTGTAAACGTCTTTTATGGGCATTTATGAATCAGCGTATAAAAATACACCTATAAATGTCGCTAGAAAGCCTTAAATCCATCAAAATGACGAGTTATTGTGAAATATATATTGGCCCTAAATCCAGTTTGGTGTCATTTTTGTTAAAAGAAAGCCCTATGTAGCGAAAAAGAATTAAAAGTACCCCAAATCCACAAACATTTGTATTTAGGGCCTTTTTTCTTCAAATTACGCCTATGAATACGGAATTAAGGCCGTGTTCTGTGAAATACCGCGGAATAGTTTTTGGAGTTAGGGTATTCTTTCATCAAATGTTATGGCTTGACTGGCTGTTTTTGACGGAGCTTTTGCCAGTTTCATTGTCATTAATGTACGCTGACGAGTACTACTTCTTACGTTTGTGGATTTAATTTTGTTTAGTTGTAATTTTAAGATCCCGTTTTCCCAAGAAGATTTAATATCCATTTTATTTTCCGCATCATTTAATCAGATAAGTTCATTCATATTATGTATTTAAAGATATTCAGTTATCAGTAAAGTTGTATCTACGTTAACCTCAAAATGTAATAGTCTAGGTTCTTGAATCTAATTTTGATTGACCAACATTGTTGCTTAACTAATATTACCAATTTGGACACAGTTTAAAAGTTGCTTGCTCAAAAATTGAAAACATAATATACCGGGTGGTGAATTGGAAAACGGGCCATTAGTCCATTCCTTCACGGTTTTTGCTCTAAATTTTAAAGAACCGCTTGAATTGACATGAAATTTGGCAGACGTATAGCTTATATGTCAAAGAAAAAAGTGATATTGTGCCGATGTGTGCTTTTGCCCTGGGGGTGACTTTCACCCTCTCTTGGGGGTGTAAAAATGTATGTCCAAAATATGTCCGGAAATGGGTAAACTGACTAATTTTAAGTAACTTTTGTTCTATAGAGCTTTTTCGCCAAGTCAACACTTTTCGAGTTATTTGCGAGTGAATATGTTCATTTTTCAAAAAAATAACCATATTTTTAGACGGTTTTTCGCAAATAACTCAAAAAGTAAGTATTTTGTCGAAAAAACTTTCTTAGCAAAATATAGCTTATAAAAAAGTAAAAAAAATGGTGTAAGCGTTAGGTCTCTGGATCTCGTAGAACCAGAGTTATAGCCAATCAAAAATATATTCATATTCACCAAATTTCAAATAGAATATTTCGACGTGAAATATCCAAAAAATTAAGCACTTTTTGGGGAAAACCCATTATAACTTTTTTTAAAGTGTTTAAAAAAGCTTTATTTTTGTTTCTACAAAAAGTTTCTAGCATTAAATTTAAGCAAGTTACGCTCAAAATAAAGTTGGTCCCTTTTGTTTTTGCAAAAAAAAATCGGGAAGACCAACCCCTAATTAGCAACTTAAATGAAATTAATCGTTACCGCTCCACAAATTATTTTACTTATGTTGTGTTTATATGATCTGTAAGTTTCATCGATTCAAACTGCTTATTTTTTAAAAAATTTGGTTCCAAATTAAAATTTTTAAAAATTTAAATTTTGAAAAATATGCTTTTTTTCAAAATAACTTAAAAATTGTTAGAGATACCAAAAATCTCTAAAAACAAAAAAGTCAGATTTGCTTTTCTGAATATCATGTATTTTTTGTATTTGTGTTAGACAAAAATCGATTAAGATTTGGTGTTTCTAAATTTGCATACAATCGTGATCAGTGACTCGTTCAACCCCTCTTAACTATAGCCCTTTTAATAATAAGGACTTTGAACCGATGAAACTTACAGATCATACAAAGAATATATACACGAGTCAAGAAACTTGTGAAGTCGTAACGATTAAGTTCATTTAAGATACTATTAGGGGGTGATTTTCTCGATTTTTTTACCAAAACCAAAAGGGACTAACATTATTTTGAGCGTAACTTGTTTAATTTTGATGCTAGAAATTTTTTTTATAAAACAAAAATGAAGCTTTTCTTAAACACTTTAAATAAGTTGTAATGAGTTTTCCCCGAAATGTGCTTCATTTTTGGTTATTTCACGTTAAAGTATTCCATTTGGAATTTGACGAATATGAACCTATTTTTCATTAGCTATAACTTTGCTTCAACTAGGTGTAGAGACGTGATATATACACCATTTTTTAAAAATTTTTACAGGCTATATTTTTGCTAAGAATGTTCTTTCGACAAATACTTACTATTTGAGTTATTTGCGAAAAACAGTCTAAAAGCGTGGTTATTTTGTTGAAAAAATGAACATATTCACTGCCAAATAACTCGAAAAGTATTGACTTAGTCAAAAAACCCTATAGAACAAAAGTTACTTAAAATTAGCCAGTTTATCCATTTCCTGACTTTCTTTGGACGAATATTTTTTCACCCCCAAGAGGGGGTGAAAGCCACCCTCAGGGCAAAAGCACATATCGGCACAATATCACTTTTTTTCTTTGACTTGTTAGCTATGTGTATGCCAAATTTCATGTCAATCCAAGCGGTTCTTTAAAATTTACAGATTTTGCAATATTTTACCGTTAAAGAACGGACTACATAGGAAACTCTGTAAAATTCTAAATTGTTGAATTCCTGCTTCCCTAATTATTTTACATCAAAAGTCATGAGAAACTATTTGTAGAGGATTAAAATCTGTATTAAAAACACAAGTTAAAATTGTTCTACGATTTAAACAGAGTACAAAATTTTAAGTGCGTAAAAGTAAGGCCACACGTTACTATTTCTGACAGTACGCAAACTATTGACTGAATAAAACATCTTTATTATTACTACTTTCTGCTCAACTGAGGACATCTTTTCGACTTTATTGTTTTTTAAACAATAAAAACGATAAAATAAAAATACTGACAGTCCAAAATATTAGTGAACAAAAGTTAGAACAAAAGCTGGAACAGTGGACACGAGCTCTGGAGGAAAAAGGTTTAAAACTTAATAGGACAGAGTGTTTGGAATGTTCATTTAAAGATGGAGTTACTACAAATAAAATGGTATCTTTGGATGGTGAACTGATTGTAAAAAGCAATAGTTTTAAGTACCTGGGATCGGTATTACAGAGTAATGGAGAAATAGATGGAGATGCATGCAGTAGAATTAGGGCTGGATGGATGAAGTGGAAGGAAGCGAGTGGTGTGTTGTGTGATAGAAAAGTTCCAATGAAGCTGAAAGCAAAATTCTATAAAACAGGCATAAGACCGGCTATGATGTACGGAACTGAATGTTGGGCAGTGAAAAAGAAAGAGGAACAACGAATGCATGTGGCGGAAATGAGAATGCTTAGATGGATGAGTGGAGTGACAAGAAAGGATAAAATTAAAAATGAGTATATTAGGGGAAGTCTAGGTGTGGCACCAATTGATGCCAAAACGAGAGAGCATAGGTTGAGATGGTTTGGTCATGTTCAACGTCGTGACATTAATCATGCAATACGAAGAGTAGCTGAAGTACAGATTCCTGGAAGGAGTAGGAGAGGAAGACCAAAGAAGACGTGGGGTGAGACGATTAGGCAGGACATGTTGGTAAAGGGGATTAATATTGATATGATCCAGAACAGAATTGTGTGGAGAAATGCAATTAGGGAAGCCGACCCCGCATAGGGATAAGGCAAAGAGAATGATGATGACTGACAGTCCAAAATATTGTTAATAAGTATAATAAATTCATTGTGACCGAAGGCAACCTTATACACATTCTTGCCTTAAACGAGGGAGTTATGGCTTCTTAGAATCTGATATGTCAGCATCCAACTTTAAAATAAAAAGCCCTAAATCCATTTTTCTCCTAAAAAATTTAAATATTCTTATGTTAACGTTAAAACCATAATTTTAAAATTAAAACAAAACCATTTACACATTAAATTCACTTAAAAATATAAAAACTGTGATGCTGGACAAAAATAGCTATTTGTATAACAAGGGAGGAAAGTGTAACTTTTCCTCCCGAGAATGAAGTTTACTGCCCGACGCGTAGCGGAGGGCAGTAATCATTCAAGGGAGGAAAAGGCACTTTACTCCCATGTTATACATATGGTTTTTCCACCTTCCTCAAATAACAAGTAATTTTGTCATTTTTACTTAATTTATTTATGTAACTAACCAACAAAATTTATTAGAACTAAAACAACAAGTAGGTACAATATAACTGTCAGCTGTCAAATATAAGTCAAATTATTAATGTAAACATTGTTAAATCAAAATAACAATTTACTGTTTTTTACCATTCTGCAAAATATAGGATGTTTTATAAATAAACGTTAAAATGTATAGATACTCCGTAATAGAAAATAGATATTATACAGGGCGTCAGTAAGTTATATTTCATGAATGAAATATTATGACGTCACTTTTACTTTTCCTCCCTAGGGAGGAAAAATATTTTCCTCCCTAGGGAGGAAAAGTACAACTTTGCTCCCTACAATCAGGTCCGGAAAAGTATACTTTCGGTAGAGGTAGGTGGAAAATTGGTTTTCCTTGTCACCTGTAAAATTTTGTTCTTTGGAGATAGGGCTTTTTAACTTATGCGGCAGTAACACTGTCCATTTTGACTAATTTTACAGGAGAGGAAGAAACTGTATAATTTTATGATTTTTGAGAGTTTTTAAGTAATTTTTATTTTTTAATCTTAAGAGATAATAATAATACAGCGAATAGAGATCCGACGGAAAGACTGGTCTTTTTGACGCTTTCTCAGGGCTTCAGAAACTAAAGGAACTAGAAAATGCGAAAACAAACAATGGACATCGATAGTGACGAATAAATATCTTCAAAGACAAATGTAGGTTGAAACAAGTTGAAGATCAACAAATATAATGACTATATCAACTGTGAATGATGGGGATATTTAGATGAGAATTAGACAAGAAGAAAACAATGGAAAATGGAGTCGGAAAGATAATAAACTTGTGGAAATATAACTGGCAAAAAAGATAGATATGTAGGTAGATTAAATTTGTTGATGACAGCAAGGAAAAACGACAAAAAATAACATAACGTACAAAGATCAGGGAGCAAATAAGAAAAAATACAAAGGAAGCAAAAAATATATTAAAAATAGCAACATAGAATATCAAGACTTCAAAGGGCTCCCAACATCTTTGATTTATAGAGTCCTGCTGCTTCTTGGATCTTTTTGTTGAGGATGAACGTTTTTTCCATATTGCTTCTTATATTGCAACGATGTCTATTGTGTATTTTTTAACTCTCTTGTTACTTATTCCATCTCATACCATCTTATAGCATTACTGTTGATCCCATGGTTCCCTTATTTACTGTATTAGTCGGTTATTAAATAATTGAATTTTATACATTCCCATAAAAATAGTAAAATAATAATTTATACAGGGTGTCCAGAAACTCTACCGACAAACGAAGACAGGAGATTCCTCAGATAATTTTAAGACAATTTAACCAAATTCAAATGTATTCAAATTTAACCAAATTGTAATTAGTTTTTCGTAAATACCTCCAGAACGCTTTTAGCTAGAAAAACGAAAATTGGTACACATATTTATCTTCCAGAGATAAATCGATTTCATCCATTATGAATTTCTAGTACCAGTGATAGGCGTCCGTTTTGGGTGGGACAACGGTTATTTTATCGCATAACTTTTTTGTCTTTAACTCTTATATTAACTCTATAATTTTTGACACTGGATTATTAAATTGTGAGGTATTCTAACTATTCTAGTACTAAAAGATACTCTTGCTTAAGTCGGTAGGACACACCGTTTTCTAGAAAAATCAATTTGAAAATTTTTCGTTTCCTGAATTTAAAAAAAAAATTGAACAAAATTTTCAAAAAAGAACGGTTTATTTTACCAACTCAAAGCAAGAGTAACATTTAGTACTAAAGTACCTCATAATTTAATAATCTAGATTCAAAAATTCTTAAAAATTAAATACAAAAAAGTTATGCGATAAAATAACCGTTGACCTACCCAAAACGGACGCATACGAATGAACGGTACCAGAAATTCGCAATTAATGAAATCGATCCATCTCTGGAATATAAATAAACGTACCAATTTTCGTTTTTCTAAATAGTTCTTTTTTTAATTTTTTTTTAATATTCAAAAAACT
This sequence comes from Diabrotica virgifera virgifera, assembly GCF_917563875.1. Lineage (NCBI taxonomy): Eukaryota > Metazoa > Arthropoda > Insecta > Coleoptera > Chrysomelidae > Diabrotica > Diabrotica virgifera. Next base: position 79,001,774 of record NC_065450.1, on the reverse strand, counting down.
AAAAATTTTCAAATCAATTTTTCTAGAAAATGGTGTATCCTATCGACTTAAAGTAAGAGTACCTTTTAGTACTATAATACCTTACATTTTAATAATCCAGACTCAAAAATGCTTAAAAATTAAAAACAAAAAAGTTGTGCGATAATATAACTGTTGCCCTACCCAAAACGGACGCCTATGACTGGTACTAGAAATTTGCAATGGATAGAATCGATTTATCTCTGGAAGATAAATACGTGTAACAATTTTCGTTTTTCTAGATAGAAACGTTCTGAAGATATTTAAGAAAAACTAATTACCAGACGCCATCTTCAAATAGCTCTAGCTCTTTTAGGAAGTATTTTCAGACTAGATGAATTGGTTAAAATGTCTTAAAATTACCTGAGGAATCTCCTGTCTTCGTTTGTCGGTAGAGTTTCTGGACACCCTGTAAGTCCGCTTTTCTTTATTACCATTTCTTGACATTACCTAAAATTCTCACGATTTTAAAAATGTAAAAATGCCAAAATATAGATTACCTCCAACCCTTTACTACATGAACAAATACTATACACACGATTAGGGTTTCTATTATTAATATTGGCCCTAGTTTTACCCCTTTTTCTCACATTTATAGAATAACTCTTTCTGTAATTATTACTCATATACACGGGTTTTAAAGGGTTACCTTTGTGCTTACTTTACTTATAACGAACATGTTAAATAATTTATCGAGGTTGTAAATATGAAGATATTATGTACGTAAGTACCAAGTTTTGCTTTGTCTAGCAATTATTAAATGTATAAAAATTATAATATTATTAAATGTATAAAAATTATAATATTATTATGTATCCATACAATATATTATAAAGTGACGTTTGGAATGGTAAAATAATTAAGAAAATGTTAAAATGAGCAATTTGAGATTTTTCGCCATCAATCTAATAAAAAGCAAGAGGAAGCAATTAAATTTAATTATTCACAATGAAATTAGTAAGGAATTCACTGGCTTCATGTGGAAAAGGGTGAATTCGACACCAAAAGCTGAACTGAAAGGATCTTGGGATCTCTACGTATTAAACAGGAAGGGACAGAAATTTGTAGGTCTTTATCTTCCTTTTAGGTTTTTTTTTGTCGCATTTTGTCACCTGTAAATCATTCTAAAGGCTTCACTCAGACGTTCCGTATAAAAAAACCGGAGAATATCAATTTACTAGACGCTCGTCTAGAAGTGTGAATGAACAATTTAAAAAATCATTAATCGTTAAGTGTTTCATGAAATTAAATGAATATAAAATGAAGAAAAACTCGACAAAGTGCAACACGTCTAAAAATAACAAATTAAATATAACAAAAAACTAAAAAACAGATTTAAAACAATGTAGAAATGACTACTAAATGCAAAGTCCATAAATAGACTAAGAAACAAAGCATTACACCTAGGAATTTTGTGCCGTAAAATGAATCGTCATGCAACTTTTTGTATTTGATTCAGGAGAGTGTCAGGAAATTTTGTGAACTAAATTGATCTCCGGGAGATGAAAAATGCATTCAAAGTGCATCTCGAAGAGATGGATAATGAAAAATTTATAACTCAGGAAATTCGTCTCGGCGATAGTCTCTAAGGTACCTGGTACCCAGGGTGGAACTCGTCGCCGGAAGTTTTATGTTATAATCATTCAAAATCAGTCAATAACCATTACTCGGGGAGTTTTGGTGGTCGCTGATCACAGATTTCATGACGGCGATTGTTTTAGAGGTACCTGGTGCCAAGGGTAGAACACGTCGCCTGGAGTTTTGTGTCATTCAAAATTAGTCAATAACTATTACTCAGGGGTTTTGGGGTCGCTGAGCACGAATATGATGTCGGCGATGGTCTCCGAGGCACCTGGTGAAACTTGTCGCCTGGAGTTTTGTGTTATAATCATTCAAAATCAGTCAATAACCATTAACCCAGTTATACCCTGGCATCAGGTACCTCGGAGACCATCGCCGTCATAAAATTCGGTCTCAGTGACTTCCAAAATCCCTGAGTAATGGATATTAACTGATTTTGAATGATTAGATGATAAAACTCCAGGCGACGACCTTTACCCTGGGTACCAGGTACCTTGGAGACCATCGCCGAAATGAAATTCGTGTTCAACGACCTTCAAAACCCCCGAGTATAAAAATTGAACTCATTTCCATCAATATTTCCCGAGTTCTAAATTTTTCATTTTCAATCTCTTCGAAGATGCACTTTAAATGCATTTTTCTCATGAAAATTTTCATCTCCCGGAGATCAATTTATTTCACAAAATTTCCTAACACTATCCTGAATCGAATGCAAAAAGTTGCATGACGATTCATCTTACTGCACAAAATTCCTAGGTTTTGGGCTTTTTAGTGCTTCGTTGCTTCACCTAAAAGTACACCACAATGTTGTTTGTGTATCTGTGCCTATTATGAATATATATTTTTGTACTGTTGAAAGAGACATAAGAAAAACTAAGAGAATTAAGGTTTAACATGGATAAAATATTTGATACAATGTGTTACATAATTTATTTTTTCTACAACCGTGTTAAAAATGCAATTTTTAGCACTCCATACGAGCGTTAAAAATGCTACATTAAGGCACTAGTGCTTTAAAAATGGTATGGCACTGCAATTCGTATTGACCGTATAGACAATTTTGATGTAATGTCAAAAAAATATAAAAATGGAATGTCAGGCAAGTTGTAAAAGTTTTTGTAGATATTGTCCTGTAATTACGTTTGTAGAAAAAATATTGTATGATATGCGTGTTAAAAAGTACATTTTTAAGGCACTCATGTGAATTGCAGGACTCGCTATCGCTCATTCTACAAACTTTCACATGCGTGCCTTAAACGTGTACTTTTAACACTTATATCATAAATAACTATATTACACCCTTTTTACGGTATGTGTAAAAATATAACGATAAATCTTAAATTTTTTAAAAAGGGTTTTTCTAAAAATGTAGGAATTTTATTTCAATGGGTCGACTCCTGAAGGGGTAAAAATAGGACCGATATTAATAAAATAAAACCTTACAGGTGTTTATTACTTCACATGTGTATATAGTAAAGGGTTAAAGGGTTAGAGGTAAAATTTGTATTTAGGTGGTTTTATATTTAAAATCATGAGAATTTTTGAGTAATTGTTAAGGAATGGGTATTATGTACCCTTATCGTATACATTTTACTATTTTATGTGAAACTTTTAGTGAAAGTATTAATTGCAGAAAGGGTTATTCTAAAAATGTGAGAACGCACGGTGCGGTAAAAGGAGTAAAATAGGATCAATCTTAATTTTGTATTCTTCTAAATTTGGTCGTATGGTAACGGAATACAGGTAAACTTTATTTTTCGGTAGTTTTATAATTATTTGTAAAATCGTGAGAATTTTAAGGCATTTTTGTAGAAATAGATTTTGTTTAGGTGGGTTATAAATTATTGTTTTTTACGTTTAGTTTAAGGGGGGAGGGGTATGGTTTGAAATCAACATATCAAGCACATTTTTGTGAATTTTTTTTTCAAAGCTATGGTAGAATTATATTATTTTTAAATTAAATAAACATATTAAGTACAATTCAAAGAATATTTAAGAAAAAATGCAATCCAAAATATTGAAAAATAAGCCATTGGGGACAAATTTTGGAAGGCAGCTCAAAAAAAATGGATTTTGCGGTGTACATCAGAACTCATCACTGGATCATACGAAACAAAAAATTCAAAAAGATTTAATTAGCTTATGAGTTTCGCGAGGTAACAACGTCGAGTTTTTTTTATTTTTAATGGATTTTTGAATTTTTGGTATCACTCAAAATTCAAAAATACGAAATTTTTCATAAAATTTTTGTAAAAACCAACATATTTAATATTGTTGAACAAAAAATAAGCACAAAACGAAAAATATCTCGACGTTGTTACCTCACGAAATGTCTAAAGAAAATCTATGCAAAATTTCAGGTAGATCGGTTAAGTAGTTTTTCAGTTACAATGTCCACCGCATTTGAAAAAGCAGTTTTGAGAAAAATGCGTTTAAAGTTTTGACAACTGCATCTTTATCTTCTTATTTGTCTGCCAAATTGTAAAGTGATGAACATTGGAATATGTTTTTTGAATTGCGGAGTAATCTACAAAAGAGAAGGCGAACAGTTGTTTAACGTTTCTCACTACGCTCAAGCGTGCTGGCGCGAAGCCGCGGCAAAGCGGGTCGAAGGTAGGGATATTCAACATTCTGTATCTCGGGTAATTTTACTCCGATCAATCTGAAATTTTCAGAGAGTATTCTTGAAAGTATGCACTTGTATTTGAAATAATAAAAAAATTTAAATATTTCAAACCATACCCCCCCCCCTAAGTATGTTTAGAAACAGAAAAACTGTCATGGTGCAAACAAAGACAGGGATTTTTTTGGAAGCTGTTTGTTGTAACCGGTGATATTGCAGCCAATTGGCTTATTGTTCATTTTAGGCTTGTGAAATCCTCTGGTTCAAGTTTTCGTGTTAATAACTACTTACTACATGCTCTCTGAAGCATGATAGCGACTCCCGAACGCTTTCTGATACGCTTTTCCTCTTTTCTGGAACGTTACAGAGTGTCCAGAAACTCTCCCGACAAACGAAAAACCGTTTGTTGCCATCTCTTACTCATTATCAAACCACTGATTCCTTTTTGCTGCCTTGCTTTTTCCCGATGTTTGAACCGATTTCTGCAATACAATATCTCGTATTTTTATCCATAGTTGATTAATAAAGTATGTAATACAGCAGGGGTGGCCAATCTGTGGCTCGCGAGCCACATGTGGCTCTTTTAAGGATTATTTGCGGCTTTCAATAAATGTACCTGAATTACTTTTAATTTCTGTGTTTCAAAATGTCTTAATTACTGACAACAAACATAAAAGACTAAGAGTAACATCAGGACTTAGACAAGGATACCCCTTATCACCGGTGCTATTTAATTTGACCTTAGAATATGTAATACGAATTGTAACTAAATATCTAACTTTGCTGATGATCTAGGTGCAGTCGTTCATTCTACAAGAGACGCAAGAGAGTTGTCTTCACAACTCGAGGAAGAAGCACGTAGTCTGGGTATTCGAATAAATGAAGATAAGATGAAATACATGCTACTAACCAAAAATCTAGGATCAAGAGTTATAACGTTTACGTTTTCCCAGTGTAGATTTTGGTCTAGTCCCCCTCATTTCACGCTTTTATCTTAACTGATTAGATCTTAGAGTCCCTATCGGCGTTGTTTTTCTTAGAAACACATATGTGCTATCGATAGAGTCGACCGTTAGACTTTAATAGCTTTCTGGTGAATGATATGGGCCTTGCATCCCATAAGTCATCTTAAGTATTAGATTTGCTAAGCCCTTTTACGAGTGGTAAGGAAATCTGTTCTTGAATATCTCTCACAGTTTCCCATAATTTTGATTGGTTAAAACCCCACCACAAACAAAGGACGCCAAAGGTTCATAAAAACCACAAATTCTCAAAATTCTGCATCATTTGTGAGTTGAGTTAATATAGTCATTATGTGAGATCAAGTTTGTTCGTGTATTGTGGGCCCCGCCGATTAGGCAGGTAAGAGTATTAATGATTGTTTATTGGTATGTACAATAATTGTACAATTGCGTTTTCTATTTTTTTAAAGGGTCCACCTTTCACCTTCCACCTTCCACCTATGCATTATGTTGTCCAGCTGCTATTTTATGAACACTGTTAAATACTATTATTCTTTCGACTGTGTCGTAAAGTTGAATTTCTTCATGACCATCTTCCACACCTTGAGAGCCTGCCGGCTTACGAAGGGCCATCCTACCCTCTAACAGATGTTTTAAGTAAGTCACTCATCTTTTACTTATTGAAGAAATTAGTAGAGACGCCTTTGTTATGTCCAGGGCAAGGACAATTTTGTGTTCTTTCGTGAAATAAGTTCAATGACCAAAAGTTTTCGCCCAGTTTGTGATAGTGACATTCTGAAAAGTAGGTCATACTTTTAGTATGAAGTTGATGATTATCTTTTTATTTTTAAATGGGTGATCATTTAAACTATAAACATTTACATTATGTAGATATTTTTCTGAGTATTATTAGAGTGTTATTAAGTATTGTTAGATAGGTATAAATATAAACAAAGAGCTCTTTTTTTTTTTGTTGTAAGTGAACGGTAAAATTTCTAGTTTTTATTTAGAGTATGGATTTTTTATTTTTTCTAGTAACTACAGTTCATTTTTTTTTGAGTTAATAATTAATAGTTATATTCGTTCACTTACATTCCATTTTTTTAGTATTACTGTGTTGGTGAATACACCAATTTATATGCAGTGATTATTATTATGTCGCCAACTTTTGTCTTATAGATTAACGGTTTAGGTATTTTTTGGTTTCTTAATTTTGTTGTTGGCGATCTTATACTGCGTATACACTGTACGTATTGTGTAAATATTGAGATTTGGTAGAGTATTTTAATAAATGTTACATTGAAACTTACGATGTCGTATTTTATTTAATTTTTTTTACAGCTCAAGATTAGTACATTGATGTCTTGTCGTAGCATTCTTGCTAATTTGTTATTGTTGTGTTATGTTTAGTTAATTATTGTTCCTTTGAGTATTTTTTGGTCAAAATACCTGGCGCCCTATATTTTCGTTTGAGTATTAAGTATTTCCGTTTCCTTAGAGTCCAAGTGTCAAACCATCAGTTAATGTTATCTATTTACCTTTTGTCTATCTTCGTTTCATTAGCTCTATTCGCATACCATTGTTTATTCATTTAACACCTTTCATTGTAACAGAAGCCCAACACAAAGAACCATGCCCACATCTCTTCCGACTGAGCAACGTGGCCTCTGTTTCGTCAATGTAAACGATTGGACCTTTCCATCTTCGGTCATTCCTTATTCCATCCAAGGATAATATCGTCCTGATCCTTCCAGTTCAGCCTTCATGACCTCGTGTCCATCTGATCGTTATAGAGTTAGCCAGAACATAAATAAAATAGTAATGACCACAATGAAGTAGTAAATGAGTTTAAATATCTGGGGGCAGTAATCACTCCCTATCATCATTATTAAGATCTAAGTTGCTAAAAACGCAATCTAAATTAAGACTGTGCATTCCAGTTATTCGCCCAATGGTTACATATTACATATGGAAGTAAAATATGGGCTCTATATCAGAGGGAAATAAATAAGCTGCTGGTATTTGAAAGGAATTTCTCAGAATGATATTTGACCCTTAAAGAGATGAATTGACAGGAGAATGGAAAAGATTCCGCAAAGCTGAATTGGTGACTGTGTACGGTACTAAAAATATCGTCAGACATATAAAAGCTAAGATAAGATGAGCAGGTCATGTGCCATGTGGTAAGTTCAGAGGAAGACAGAGTGTTCAAAGACAGTTTTCTGAGAGACGATAGAAGATCAATAGGCCGTCCCAGAAAAAGATGGAAGGATAATGAAGAATCGAAGTATCTTGAATTAATAAAGGCTGCTTGTATAATTATTTGCATATTTGAAACAACAATGTGAACCATTTTATTTCACTTTAAATTTCGTGAAATCCAAACAGTGAGAGAGAAAAATTTAATACCTTTTTAACACTTTTGAAGTTATACTTCTTTACGGGCGTAATGACGGTGAATTTTTATATGGTAAAACCTAGCGACCGGGCGCATGCGCATTATAACTTTGTTCTGATTGGATGTTCAAATGACATGACAAAAATTATCCAATATGGCAGCGGTGGCACAGCTGTGGGACTGTGGTTTGGTTATAATGTATGGTTGTTGCGTTTTAAAATTTGTAGGAAGAGAAACAACAAACAAAAAGTTAGTTAATGGTTGTACTGCCTTTTTAAATAGTTTTCGTATTATATTTTTGGACTTATTTACATAGAATAGATGATTGTTGCATGCCAATATGAAAGCCCATCAAACTATGACTAGTATGAGTGCCGCAGATCTCGCTTATTCAAAGCTAAAGAATCTTACACTGGTAAGTGTTTTATAAATAGTTGATCAAATTTTGTCATGATATTTGAACATAGCCACTTTGCACGATGCAAGTGATTGCGAAATTTATTAGTCGTTATACGGGCTCCGATACCTACCTATTTGAACCTACCAAAATACATAAGTAGTATGTAATACTTTTATTTACATAATTTGATTACCATCAAAATTTCTATCAATATTCACCTAATATATTGTATTCTTACTCTATGTTTTGTTGTATTTTTTCAATTCTAAATCATTTCAATTCAAAATCAAAATAATTTGATTTTTATAAGTTAAAAATGTCAAAAGTTTAATCCGTTTAGTTAGTCGATCTTTGCACATAATGACAAACTGTCCCTGTGGCGAAGCTTTTAATGCGAGTGAACCCCAATATAACGCAAATACCAGCCGCGTGGTAAGTTGGTTCGAATCCCAATAGAAACTTTTATTTTTTTATTTTTTTATACATTTTATGATTGTAAGTATATTTATTATATAATTTTATTTTCAGAAAATACGTATTTAGTTAAAAATTTTTCCAACAATTAATGTTCAGAAATCATTTGTGGCATTTTTAATGTGTTTGTGTGTGTTTTATTCTTTTATTATTTTAATTTTTGGCACTGTTTTAATAAAAATGTTTGAGAAGTAGTAAGTATAAATTAGTTTAATATTTAAATAAAATATAAATAAAAAGTACATATATTAATTTCGTTTATAATCATATAATCATATAATAGAAGTATAACTTCTTACGTGCGTACAAAGTACACACACATTCTTGTTTTAATATTTGTTTAATTGCGCCTCGCGAAAAATTTCAAATTTTGAAAAATGGCTCGTACCTTCAAGGAGCTTGGCCACCTCTGTAATAAAGCATTAAGTAATAAAGTAACCTAATTCATACAAAAATTAATGACTTTTATGCTTTTTAGTTTTTTTTTAGTATTGTGTTCAGGGAAAGTTCTGCAACAATATATGTATTTAAATCTTTGTTCACATTTAGAGAAACATGATAAATATAATCGACACAAAGTTGAAAAAAAAATCCGCAAAGTAGTATAATAGTTTAAAAAATATTAAAGGAAATATTTTACGCTTCGGTAATCTTCATAAAATTCCGTTTGACACCTTGAAAGAAACTTTTGCGAATATTACTTCACTTTTTAACCCTTTTTGTAACACCGTGACATTAATTGTAATTTAATAAAAGGTCTACTACAATAATTGAAAGCGCTTTTCAATTCTTACCTTTTAAGAAACACCCTTCTTACCCTTTCCTAAACCTAGCACCAGTTATTCGAAAAATTAGAAAGCCATTTCAAGGATTGTGTGAATTTAATACCTTTTTCTATAAGCACACTGTTTTTGACCCTTTACCAAATATTTAATCAACTATTACAAATATTGAAAAAGGGTTGATTGTAGATCAACTTTTTTTACTTTTCTCACGATAAGAACATGTATTAAAAGGTATAAGTACAACGTGTTTTAGTTCAATGGGCTATATTTAAACGGATAAGAGGAAAAGTATATCGAAGTGACGTTTTCCTAAAATTTGCTTGAAAAAAGCTGTTTGTGTGACTTAATGTCTGTCACATCCTAAGAAAAACAAGTGACAATCAAGCGCTTGAATTTAAGTGTCCACCTGGCACTGGAACATCGAAAATAGAAGCTTGAAATGAGTAAATAATTAAAATAGAAAGAAGTAAAATAAGAATATGTTTCATATGTACGTCCATTTCTTTCTCATTGAGAAATAGTAGGTAGGCTACCTTTTGGTACTTAATAATCTACGATTTTAATAACAATTTTATTCAACAAGAAATCAAAGGAAAAGGACCATTAACAAGATAACAGACAAGGTGATGGTCCGATGAAATAAAAAAGAAAGTAAACGTGAATAAAAAAATCATAGAAACAATATCTGAAAGATAAAAAAAACTAGAAGTACAATAACTATAAAAATTGAAGAAAAAAGTTAGAAATATTAGTAACAAAAACAAAGAGAGATAATTGAAAAATTTCGGATATAAAATGAAGAAAGGAAGCAAAAGTAGCCAAAAGCTATTCTTCAGAACCCTGAACACGATAAAAACACAAAAAAAACATGAAATATAACATTAAAGATAAAAATGTAGTACTAATAACAGAAACAAAACAAATAGTAAAAAGATTGAAAGAATACTTTGAAGGAAACCAAGACCACAGTAATGAAAAACAAAATAATATACTGTCCCGCAAGTAGTTTTCCTGTGTCTTTTTTGATTAAGTGTAATATTGCATTTTTATCGAGTTTTAAGCTATTTTGAAAATTTCACGTAGTATATAGGTAGTCTGGACGTATGTTTAAAATGCAAAACAAGATTTCCCGGACATAGTGACAAAGAACAATAATTGAAGTATATTAAAACGTTTTAACATACCTACATACATCAAAAATCAACAGCCCATGCCCATTCTTTACATGCTCCATGTCAGTTTTTTCTTTCGAAAAATATTATACTTATAAAAACAATAATTTATACACGGCTACACAGAATCCATTTCTACAACAATTGTCTAAAAAGTCTCACGATTTTACAAATATAAAACTATTAAAAAATAAATTGTATCCCTATCCCTTTACCATAAAATATGTCCAAATTTAGAAGTATGTACATACAATTAATATTGGTCCTATTTTTACCCCGTTCACCGCGGTTGTTCTCAGATTTTTGGAATAACCCTTTCTGCGATTGTGCAATTAATACTTTTACTAAAAGTTTCACATAAAATAGTAAAATATAGAATAAGGGGATACCTACATAATACCCATTCCTCAAAAATTACTCAAAAATTCTCATAATTTTAAACATAAAACTACCGAAATACAAATTTTACCTCTAACCCTTTAGCCCTATACTATACACATGTGAAGTAATAAACACCTGTAAAGATTAATATCGGTCCTCTTTTTACCCCTTCAAGAGTCGATCCATTGAAATAAAATTCTCACATTTTTAGAAAAACCCTTTTTAAAAAATTTAAGATTTATCTTTGTTTTTTTACACATACATTTATGGTCAAAATGAATGTAATAACTAAAATATATAACGACATTTTATGAAATGTTTTATTGATATTAAACCTCAATTCTCTTAGTTTTTCTTATAGACCTGGGTCCCGCGTACCAAAAAAAGTTGATTAATAGCAAGTTGAAAATTTGTTAATATGTAGTTAAGCTATTAGCAGACACTGGTACCTGTATATTAATTCTCATTACAATACGAAATAATTCTAATAGGCCTGGATCCCGCGTACCAAAAAAAGTCGATTAAAGCAAGCTGAAAATTTGTAAATAGCTTAAGGGTGTCTAGTCGGACAACCTTTGATGTATGGGAACACTTTAACAGGGGAAGTTTTAATTGTGGAACAGTTTAAAATTTGGAACGTCTGATTACGAAAACGTCCCATGTATTTTGTCGGACAGAACATCCAATTGATTTGTTACCCTTTCATTAAACTCTCATGCAAAAATCAGATTGGTGTTTATCACCAACTGGACATTTTAATGAGTGGAACATGAAGAACACGTCAAATGACAGGAATCATGTTGGTTAGTAATAGCAGTCTGATTTTTTCAATGAGAGTTTAATGAAAGGGTAACAAATCAATTGGAAGTTCTGTCCGACAAAATACATGGGGCGTTTTTGTAATCTGACGTTCCAAATTTTTAAACTGTTCCACAATTAAAAGTTTCCCTGTTCCATTGTTCCTGTACATCAAAGTATGTACGACTAGACACCGTTAAGCTATTAACAAATTTTCAGCTTGCTATTAATCAACTTTTTGAAGATATTCTTCTTTAGCGGCGAATCGATTGAGGGTAAAATTTGATTGATCCGGGCGCATGCGCACACCGACAGTATGGTATTAGTTGTTATACGGGCTCTGATTGGGTGTTGAAATTTTGAAATGATCTGTCAATAATTGTTCAATATGGAGGTTATCGGTAAACAAAAATATTGTATAATATTAGTTTTTATTGATGTGTGGACAGAAATAAAATCAAATTTATAATTATAGTGACTTTTTAAATAGTTTTGAAAAGAGCAGGTACGTAATTCTAAATGTTTCAGTTGGAAATACCTAATAGTTTCAATACCGATCTATTTGGAAAATGTAAACAAGATAATGTAGTTACCTATTAGTAGGCAATGTTTTAATTTACATAATCTGATTACGAACAAACTTTCTACAAATCTTCATCTCATATATCGTTTTCTTACTCTATATTTTGTTGTATTTTATTTCGACAATAATCAAACTAATAATTTTATTAAATTCATATAAATTTATGGTGTAAACGTTTAGTTTGTGTATATTCCCGCATGACGTATACGAGAGTTTGGTGCAGTTTGAAATGGCGTCAACTTTCGTACGGCGCGGTAGACGTGAAGTGGGTTCAAGCCCCAAGCAAGTTATTATTGTTTTATTTTTTTTTATAGATTTTATGATTGTAAGTATATTATTATATAATTTTTGAAGATATTCTTCTTTTTTGAAAGTGGTAGATAAGAAAGTTAGTTTGATTTTTAAATAATAAAATAAGTACAAATAACCTTTTAAGTATATTTACTTCGTTTAAATACCTATTATATAATAGCTATTATCTTCTTACGTGCGTACAAAGTACACACACATTCTTTTTTTTTTGAAGTTATACTTCTTTACGCCCGATATGAGGGTGAATTTTTATATGTTGAAACGTACGATCCGGGCGCATGCGCATTATAACTTTGTTCTGATTGGATGTTCAAATGACATGTCAAAAATTATTCAATATGTCGGCTGTGGCAAAGCTGTGGTTTGATTATTTATGGTTGTTGCGCTTTGAAATTTGTGTGAAAAGAAACAACAAACAAAAGTTAGTTAATAGTTATACTGCCTTTTTAAATAGTTTTCATATATATTTTTGGACTTTTGGACTATTTTGGACAAGGACTCATTCTAATTTGGTAAGTAGTTTTTATTATAATCATATTGTAATTATATATTTGGATTAGGTTGGAATAAATTTATTTTCTCAAGAATGGGGATTTTAGAGAGAAATCCGAAATTAGGTCCGATTTTTTGCCCAGTTGCCCTATTTTTCCACATGACAAATAATGAGTAATTGGATGAGTGAGTCTAGGCTTCGATTACGAATCAAAGCGTCCCCAAATTCGCGGGTTCGAATCCCGATTCAAGTTTTTATTTTTTTATGCAAGTATATTTATTATATAATTATATTTAGGTATATTTAGGTAAGTATATTTATTATATAATTTTTTTTTTCAGAAAATGCGTATTTAAAATTTTTGCCAACAATTATTATCGTTCAGAAATTTTTTGGTATTGTCTTAGTAAAAATTTTTGGAAAGTAGTAAGTATTAAAATTAGTTTAATATTTAAATAAAATATAAATAAACTGTTTAAAGTACATTATACCAATTTCGTTAAAATCACATAATATGTAATAGAAGTATAACTTCTTACGTGCGTACAAAGTACACACACATTCTTTTTTTTGGTACGTGGGATCCAGGATCCAGGCCTATAAGATTTATTTCTATTTCGACAGTACAAAGATATTCGTAATAGAGAAGGGTATTTACATAATATACCACATTGAGCATTTTATGAATTCAAAGCATTTGGTACCTAGTAGTTTTTGATTATTCTAAATGTGTTTTTGTAGTTTTTTATTAGTTAAGTCGTCAGACCTGAGAACGTCAATCTTGGGACACCAATAAAGATGCAAAAAAGTTTGCCACTCCTCCCCTAAAATCCTCCTCTTAGGGGAGAAAACGGAAAGCATCGATTTCCCAAAAATCTGTAGCAGAATGAAAATTCTTGTATACATTTTCATAAAAATTATGATACTTAAAAAAATCGCAAATATACTCAAAAAACATTTTTGTATATTTATATATCGCACCCTCAGTGCAAGACTGCAGTAACTCAAAATTTTATGAAAATGAAGTAATCATGGAATTCGATTGTAAACATGCATATCTATCCCCTGTAAAACTTTAGTAACTTTCAAATGCTTAATGGGCTAAATATTACAACAACAACAGTTTAACTATTTTGCGTTTTTGAACATAAGTTCCGTGCAAAACTGTTGTAACTCTAATGTAACAGAGTTACAACAGTTTTGCACGGAACATTGCAACGGATTCGATAACAAGCAATGAAAAAAGTAAGATATTTGTTATTTTAATATCTATATCTGTAGTGTTTAATTTTAATATACAGAGCGTCTACGTAATCCATTAACGGCTGAGACAATAAATAAAGTTTTTCGAGACCAATCTATTCATGTAAATTTTATGTCCTTTGTGTAATACAGTAAAACCTGTCAATAACGGTCACTAAAACTGACAGAACTATTGGCCGAATAAAAAGGTGGCCGTCAATACCAGGTTTTGTAGTCCAAAAATTTTGGTTTGGGGAACTTTGAAGCTGGCCGGCTAGTTCAGGTGGCCGGTTTTGACAGGTGGCCGTTAACACAGGTTTATCCGTGCAAAACTGTTGTAACTTTGAAATTCTAATACTAAATGTGTAGTGATTAACAATTTTTTCCGTGCAAAAGTGTTGTAACTTTGAAATTCCTAATTTTTTTGCATTATAATATTATTATATTTAAATTTCTATTTTTGGTTAATGAAGAAGTAATGAGGATGTATGGGAGACCAAAAATAACGACAAAAATACGAGCCCAAAGAGTTAGATGGCTGGGACATATTACTCGAATGCCAGAAACTAGAAACGTCAAACGAATATTGAATGACAGAGTATTGGGAAAAAGGAGACGAGGTCGCCCAAGGAAGAGATGGTTAGAGGCTGCAGAGAGGGATTTGGAAGAAATCGGGGTGAAGGACTGGAGAAAGAGTGCAGAGGACCGAAAAGAATGGAGAAATATTATCCAGAATTTAGAAGCCGTAGGCCTATAAGGCCTGTTAGCGCTGCTATATATATATTTTTGGTTCTTCTTCTTCAAGTGCCGTCTCCTAATCGGAGGTTGGATATCATCATCACTATCTTTACTCTATCCACCGCTGCTCTAAAGAGTTCTATAGAACTGCATCTAAACCAGTCCCTTAAATTCTTTAACCATGACACTCTCCTTCTTCCTATACTCCTTTCGCCTCTTATCTTTCCCTGTATTATCAGTCTTAGCATTTCATATCGCGGTCCCCTCATTACGTGTCCCAGATATTGTAACTTTCTTATTTTTATTGTGTTTATTATTTCGCATTCTTTACCCATTTCTCGCAGTACTTCCGTGTTCGTTTTCCTCTGTGTCCATGCTATTCTAAGCATTCTTCTGTAACACCACATTTCAAATGACTGTAGCTTATTTATGTTTTCTTGCTTTAATGTCCAGCTTTCAAGTCCATATTGTAGTATCGAGAACACGTAGCATCTCAAAGCTCTTGCTCTCAGTTCTAAGCTAAGGTCTTTGTTGCAGAGAAATGTTTTCATTTTTACAAACGCATTTCTTGCTATTTCTATCCTGGTCCTTATTTCTGTTGTTTGATCATTTTTCTCTGAAATCCAGGTTCCTAGGTATTTGTATTTATCAACCCTTTCTATCGGTACATTTCCCAAATGTATGCTTGTTTGTATGTTTGTTTTCTTAGTTATTATCATGTATTTGGTCTTTTTTATATTCATTTTTAGTCCATATTCTTTACAGAAATTGTTTGTTTTGTTCAGTAGTAGTTGGAGTTGTTCAGCAGAGCTTGCTATAATCACGGTGTCATCTGCATATCTTATGGTTAATAAGGTATATATTTTTGGTTAATAAGGTTAATAATTATAAGGCTATGGGTACATAATTCGCAAATATTTTACGTGTATCCCTACTTTTTCTCTCTTTACACGGCAAATTACGTGTAGTAAAATTCACACTGGTGTGGATATGTAAACATTACTAGAATGTCATTCTATTTGAAAATGTCATCATTAATTTAAAGAGATGGGTTTAGAATGTTCTTGGATAAATGTTATTTTTATAATTGAGGGATTCGACCGTTACTTGATGTTCATTTTATCTAACAATAAAACACTGAAAACGTTTGTTTTCTATACCTCCACAAAATTTATTATAACTAAGTGACTACAGCTGTTTCGGCAGAGTGCCTTTCTCAAGTGATCTCATCTCATCTAGGTATAGAAAACAAACGTTTTCAGTGTTTTATTGTTAGATGTTATTTTTATAATTGCAAATTATTAATTCAGTTAATAAATGTGATAATTTTTTCACTAACTATGTATTCAGTGATTGTAATAATTTATTTGTACAACAAAGACTAATACTCAATCGAGAAAAGAGGAAAAGTGTTAAAGTGATTTTTTAATAATATATATTGTTATGGAACGCTTACAATTTTGAACATCTTTAACAACAAAATACTTGGATCACAGAATATATTATCCTGATGTACCTATTCTCTGCTTGGATCTTCCACAAATAATACACAATAAATAACTTTTTATTAAGTTCACGTCTTAAATCAATTATTTATCAAATACACTATATTTATATCAATAATATTTAATCAATAACTCAACATATTCCCGATGCAATGTCAAATATTTAAAATTGTCACTAACTGTCAGTGTCTGACTGACAATATATGCTGACAATATTATATTCGGCTGAGTGCGTTGTAAGACAAAGATAGATTTGGAAAATATTACCACGGCATTGTGTTCATTTTTTTCGAATCCTGAAAAAACCAGTAAATATTTTTGAAAAATTTAAACGCAGAATGAAAGACTAAATTATTACCGAGGGCCGAAAGTCCCTTAGAATAAACAAAAAGTTTATTTTGAATGATATATTTGAAATTAAAAATCACACTAAATTTTCTCTTAGTTTTTTACCCCTGTAACTTATTATAATAAACATTATAGAAGTTCTCAGGGACTTTCCGCCCTCGGTAATAATTTAGTCTTTCATTCTGCGTTTAAATTTTTCAAAAATATTTATTGATTTTTTCAGGATTCGAAAAAAATGAATCCCCATTTGAATAGCATTGCAGCCGAAAATACGTACCGATCCTCTTAATGTAATATAGGCTGAAAAGCATGCAAAATCATAATTAAATGTTAATTTTTCTTAAAATTTGTGTCTTATTTCACCGATATTAGCACGAAAATAAACAAAATCGTCTTTATCTCGAAACTTCCTTATTTTGACTTACTGCAGTCTTGCACTGAGGGTGCGATATTTGCGATAGCATCCACATACTCTCCACTAAGACCTACTTTCCTCAATGTTTTCGTCACAATTCCTTTTTTCTAAAAATAGGAGTACTATGCCTGAAAAGTACTCAAATGATTATCTGATCTTTATTACACAAAAAAAAAGAAATAATTTACAGGCAGATTGTCTGTAACCCAGGTAGAAAATCATTTATTTTTTCAGTTTCTAATCGCATAGCAAGATTTGATCTGATTTCGAGAGTAATCTCTCCGGATTATGTCAGATGTCCAGTGAAGTTGAAAAAACAATTCTTAAAAACCTATAATCTTTTGTGAAAATGTAAATGGGCCACTACCGAAATGCCACAATAGATCCAAGTGAGCAGTTGCACTGTTGCACGCTTTTATTTAAAAGAAATGATTGTGGTCTTTGGGCGTATTTGATGCAGAAAATTATGGACCGTGTACCATAGTGCTTATCAGGTACTCGACAATGGAGTCAGGAGGCTCGAAAGGTTGTTGTGAGAATTCGCATTCATTGCTCATTTAACATACTTCAGATGGTTTTGTGTACTAGGTAAAATTCCAAAGGTGCACAAATCAATTATAATTTTCAATAATTAGAAGTAAATTGTGCAGGATCGTAAATATTATTAGCATTCATAGACCTACGAGCAATATTTGACACGATGATGGAAAGACAAATTATAGGGAAATGCTTGAGGAAAATTTATACATATAATATATAACATCGATTTAAAGCGTCCTGCGCCTTCCGGCGCTTCCGGCTCCTATTTTCCAGCCGCGTCGATCTGTCCAATCTCCTGGTCGGAGATCTCTCTCAGACATTGATTTCTGGATTCTGCTTATTCAGGTAGTTTTCGGTCTGCCCCTTTTCCTTCTTTCCGGGGGTTGCCATTTCATTATCAACTTTGGGAGTCGATCTTTTTCCATTCTTTGTACATGGCCATACCAACACGGTTGTTTTTCTTGGATTTTTTCTATTATGTTTGAGGAAAATAAATCTACCAAGTACATTGATAAAAATTATAGTAATAGTCTAAAGTCTAAGAGCTAGTGAACCCTCCGACTAACGGTCGTCCTGTAAGGCTAGAAATTTTTCTAGTGATGATTCATAGCATACCAAGGCTAAAAACCATGACCTGGTAGGCATCAGCGGTGCACGTGATCTACCAGGTGAATCGAAAAGTGCAAATTTAGGGGGTAAAATAAAGTTTCTCCTGTAAGGTTTAAATTTTAGTATGTGTCATTTAGAAGAAATGTGTACAATGACAGGCGATTCTGAAGAGCATAAGACCTTGCCAGGCGAGGGGAAAATTAGGGGTTTTTCCTAAAATTATTATTTTTTTTGCATCTAACAATTTTTTTTTAAGTTTTTTGAATCATCCCAAACAGAAAAGGTCTTTAGTGATTTTTCTCTTAAGTTAATAGTTTTTGTTATATAAGCGATTGAAAATTATGAAAATTGCGAAATCGGCCATTTTTAACCCTTAATCGGACATTTATCTAAAAATTTCAAAATTGCCAAGGTAGTTAGATATTCTTTAAACATTGATTGATGAAATCCCAAAAAGTTTTTTGCAATACTATATCGGAAACCCCTTTTGTTTTTTAATTGCTAATCAAGCGGGCGCGACACTGTAGTATAAGTGCGGACGTTTGAGTTGGCATAAATTCATTATCTCGAGAATGGGCAAATTTCAAGACAAATCCTCAGACAGGTCGATTTTTATTTTTAAATTAGGACTTTTTGTCATATATATAATACTAGTGACGTCATCCATCTGAGCGTGATGACGTAATCGATGATTTTTTTAAATGAGAGTAGGGGTTGTGTGATAGCTCATTTGAAAGGTTATTTAATTCTCTATTCACTAATATAAACATTAACATAATTATTTATACAGGGTGAACAAAAAAATTTTTTTTAATTCAATTAACTTTAATTAAACTTGACAAATAGAAGAAAATTTTTTTTTGTACACCCTGTATAAATAATTATGTTAATAGAATGTCGAAACCCAAAAGACTCCATTTTCAAACAAATAAATGTTTAAAAATAATAAAATCTTTGGATTTCTTAGTTCGGAAACAGATTCTCTCTTATACCTATTCCCATCCTTCTAAAAATTTCAAGGAAAAGGGTGATGAATGTATAGACATGGGGAGTCTACATAGTTGCACTCCACAACATATCAATTCACCGAAGTAAATATCAACAAATCTGCTTCCTAGTACTCGATACGTGAGTAAAACCGTGGGTAGATAAAAGGCATTATATTTAATTATGTTAATGTTTATATTAATGAATAGAGAATTAAATAACCTTTCAAATGAGCTATCACACAACCCCTACTCTTATTTAAAAAAATCATCGATTACGTCATCACGCCCAGATGGATGACGTCACTAGTATTATATATATGCCAAAAAGTCCTAATTCAAAAATAAAAATCGATCTGTCTGAGGATTTCTCTCGAAATTTTCCCATTCTCGAGATAACGAATTTATGCAAACTCAAATGTCCTCACTTATACTTACGGTGACCATATGTACTTATTTAAGTAGGAAAGTACTTATTTTTAAATATTGTCCTAATGTACTTTAAAACCTTTCTAAGGACACGCGAATGTACTTATTTTTTCTAAAAAATGAATATTTTTATCTTTTACTACTTTTAAACAAATTTCTTTGTATACTGTTCCAGGTATTGCAGCTTTTGTTTTGATGGTTTCCAATATTTCCATTCTTTTGTTGACTCTTCTCATGACTTCGTTGTTTGTTACAGGCTCGGTCCATGCTATCTTCAGGTACCTTTACCCACAATTCAAATGCTTCCAACTTTTTAGTAGTCGACGCGTTAATTGACTATGCTTCTATCCCGTTAAAGCAGAGTTGAGAAATATAACACCTTGCCAGCCTAACTCTCAAGTCTTAATTATTTCAGTTCTCTTGCACAAATTACTTTTCTCATTTTATAAAAGTTGGTTCTTGCCTTCTTGCCTATTCGAACTTTGATTTCTTTGGAGTAATCGTTTGTGTGATTAATTATTGTGCCAAGATAGTTGTAGTTTTCAACTTGTTCTAAAGTTTTACCTTTAATTGTCAGGCTTTTATCATTATTTTGGGTTTTTGATATCCTCATAAATTTAGTTTTCTTGATGTTTATTGATAATCCATATTGTTCTCCATACTCAACTATCTTGTTCATTATCTTTTGGAGGTCTTGGAGGGTGTCCGCTATTATGATAGTGTCGTCCGCGTATCTTGTTAATCTTGTCTTGTTGTTGTTAATAATTGGCGTTCCATTTAGGTACCTTTATTCCTGCTGTTTCTCCCTCATGAACTTTTTTCATAATTTCTTCAGAGTATGCATTTAATAGTAGTAGTGACAATACACACCTCTGTCGCACTCCTCTTTTAATTTCGAACTCTTCTGATGTGTGTTCGTTAATGCGTATGTGTATGTGTGCCTGCTGTTTATAATATAGATTTGTTATAATTCAAAGGTCATTGTATTGTAACTGTTTTGCTTTTGAGGACGTCCATTAGCTCTTTGTGGCGGACTTTATCGAAAGCCTTGTTGTAATCTATGAAACAGACGTACACATCCTGGTTCACATCCAAGCATCTCTGGATTAGTAGTATAAATCCAAAGTGGGTTTCTTCAATATCCATATCAAGTGTTTGGTAAATGCGTTTATGAATGATCTTTAAAAACATTTTAAGTGTGTGAGACATTAGGCTTATGGTGCGGTGGTGGTACACAAAACTTCACCGCGCAAGTGAAACATTTTTACACAAAATGTGTAACCTACCCAGAAAACTGGAGTACAAATTTTCATGAATTTAAACTATTCAAAAGCATAGATCTAAAGCGGGCTCCACACTCTCGGCGAAGTTACTTCGCCAAAGTTGACCGAAGTCCGAAGTACCCTCTCTACACACTCGTTTTACTTCGCGAGGAAGTGTGATACCGACAAAGAGCGGTGCGATACCAACAAAGATCCCTTTGACCAGACCGACAGAGAATGGAAGTAGAACGAAGTGAGGCAAAGTTACACAAGGTGGCCGTCTACACTCTCGTACTTGTTGAACCTCGATCGACTTCGGCGAAAGTGTGGAGCTCGCATAAGAAGTGAAATAACATGGAACGATGTTTGTTATTCTCTCGAAGCTTTTAAATTGTATACCAAGGCAACCATGTGAAACGAAGATCAACTCTTTGACGAACTGGGAATTTTGAAAGACGTGGCTACCAGTGAAAAAATTGCTGAGTGGAACAGAGAAGAAACAATAGTCAGGATCGATGGCTTGAAGTTTTTAAGTGTGTAGATCAATTCAAACTGAAAAACTTACAAATATTATGCGAATTTATTTTTTGTCTTCCGGGTACTAGTGCGGCTATCGAGCGTTTATTTTCTGTAATAAATAATTATTATTGGACGTCGGAAAAGTCACAAATGTCCATATCCACTCTCAAAGCAGCGATGCTGGTGTACGCAAGTTCTGATGAGACTTGTATGAAATGTTTCATTTACTTCAGTCGAAGCACCTTCTTAAATTAATTTTAAATTCAGAAAAATATGAATGATGCAAAAAACCGGAAGAAGTTGAGGCTATTCCAGGTCCCTCATCTAAAAACTCTTAATTACAGGCTTGTAACTTTTTCAGAGTTAAAGTAATGTGTTATGTTTAGTTTAATTGATATAATTTTTTATGTTTAGCTACATAGTTTATTTATTTTTAATGCAAAAAAGTTATATTTGTCCAATAACAAGATACATTTTGCGTTTTTAATACATTTTTGTTTTTTGTACTTTTTTTTCTTTCAAAAGATATGGTCACCGTACTTATACTACAGTGTCGCGCCCGCTTGATTAGCAATTAAAAAAACAAAGGGGTTGTTGCAAAAAACTCTTCGGGATTTCATCAATCAATGTTTAAAGATTATCTACGTACCTTGGCAACATTAAAATTTTTAGATAAATGTCCGATTTAGGGTTAAAAATGGTCGATTTCACAATTTTCAATCGCTTATATAACAAAAACTATTAACTCAAGAGAAAAATCACTAAAGACCTTTTTTGTTTAGAATGATTCAAAAAATCTAAAAAAAATTTGTTCGATACAAAAAGAATAATTTTAGGAATAACCCCTAATCTTTCCCCTCTCCTGGCAAGGTCTTATGCTCTCCAGAATCGCCTGTCATTGTACACATTTCTTCTAAATGACTTACTCAAACACATACTTAAATTTAAACCTTACAGGAGAAAGTTTATTTTACCCCCTAAATTTGCACTTTTCGATTCACCTGGTAGATACACGTGCACCGCTGATGCCTGCCAGGTCATGGTTTTTAGCCTTGGTGTGCTATGAATTATCACTAGACAAATTTCTAGCCTTACAGGACGACCGTTAGAACAGTTTCTGTAAGAGGTAAAAGGAAGAGTAATTTCATTGGAAGAAAAGTATTAAACAAGGCCCTTTGCTATTCATAAGAGTAATGAACGAATTGATAAGAAATATTAGAGTAAGAACCAGCCAACTACAGACAATAATAGGATACCGTAGATTACAATCGGTAACAATAGAGTCCTTAATGTATGCGGACGACATAGCACTAATATCAGATTCCGATAATAAAATGCAGAACCTAATGCTAATGTAAATATGGGTAGAACAAGTAAAAGAACTAAAAATGAAAATAAACGACGAAAAATTAAGATAATCATAATCCGCGACAAAGAAGAAAAGGAAGATAATGAAATAAAGATAAAATGTAAAAACTCAGAATTGAAATTAGTTACAACTTTACGTATACCTGGAAAGTATAATTATTAATAACGGGGGAAAAATAGACTGCGAAATAAGAAAAAGAGCTAAGAAATCAAACAAGTAATAATATTCGTTAGCCCCAATACTGGAAAAACGGGAGACAAGGATAAAAATATACACAATCGTGATACCGACTGTGCTCTATGCAATGAGATGATACACCTAAGAAGGATAGTTGGAAAGACAAAACGGGATAGATTAAGCAACGAGACTATTAGGAGAATGGTCAACCAAGAACCAATAATGAATAAAATAGCAAAGAAATAAATGAACTGGTATGGGTATCTGATGAGGATGCAACCCAACAGAATTACAAGAAAAGTCCAAAAACAACATTGTAAAAAGAAACAGAGGCAAGGAATTTAAACAAAAATCACTCGAGGAATTGAAAATAATCACAGGAAACAGAGAGCTGAGTGAATGAAAATTAAAATAGCTAACCCGAATCCGACACCCTGATAGAGTAAAAGGAAAGGAGATAAAGAAAGAAATGATTTCGGTCTTTGGGCGTATTTGATGCAGAAAATCCACGAGATCTAAAAGAAAAATTTCTAGTGTTTGAAAATATAAAAAAGCTCCAGAAAAAGGACCAGAGAAGAACATACGATCCAGAGGAGTAGGTTTAGGGAAATAAAACGTGAACTAAGCGAAATAATAAAGGAAGAAAAGAACAGAACCAGAAGTACAATAATACAGGAAGACAGAAACGAGGCAAACCGGCTAAATTAACAAGTGAAACAGGTACTAATAGAATACAGAAGTCAAAAATGGGACCAGCACTTAAAACAAATGAAAGAACGAGGACAGAACATAAAAGAAATACGAAGCATTGAATATTATTGAATGATAAAAGACCAACTCCACCACTCCACGGTGAAAACGGAATCGTGTATTCCGTGGAAGAAAAAGCAGATCCCGGGATAGTCCTTTTCATCTCCTCTGTACATTAAATTACTACCAAGATGAAGATATTGACTTTATCGAAGAAGTCGAAGAACAACAAGCAGACATGACCGAAGACCAAGAAGTCATAATCACCTCAGCATCTGGAAGTGAAATAAGTGAGCATCAGGAAAACAGGAAAAGCTCTCCAAAAAAAGCACCTGGACCGGACGAAATAAACAGGGCTCTAAGGTACCTCCCAATCAAAGCTTAATGATATACTTTTCCAAATCGATGGAAATAGCACTTCTAATAAAATAGCACTTCTAAAATCTAATAATGATTCACAAACCAGGAAAGAACAGCATTTACCGCAAAAGTACAGGCCAATATTAACATTTTTGCTTCTCTTTTCTCTAACATTACGATTTCTTTGGGATTAGATCTGCTCGGACCAGTGATGTGGGAGAGGGGGGATATGACATAAGAGATGCTCTTGTGTTTAGTAAATGGGACCACTTGAATTGTTCATCGCTTTTGAAATCTTGCTATGTGTTCTATTTTTTGGGTGTCTTTCTACTCATTTCTTTCCTCTGCTGCCGAATTTATATTATTGCATCTCTTTTACGATTTCGTTAATTTTGTTGTCATACATAATATGTTTATCTTACAGTTATTACCTCAGGTATAATTTCTTTATTAATGTGATTACTTATTTATTTTTTATTTTTTTATTATATTCACATTGAAATGTTTTTTTATTAAACTTTTATTTTGTATTTTGTTTTTATTTTACTATTAGTAATTCTTTTGTTCAAAATTCCTAATATCTATTAGACAAAATTGCACAAACGGTAGCCGAAAGTTTTGTTTTGAAAAGACACTCAAATAAAAGAAATTCCAAGAACGACAAAAGACCATCGATGCAAAACGGCACTCGGCCGCGGCACATTTTCTACCGCCCCGTAGTCTAAAAGACTCTTTCTCTTTTCCAAATAACATTTCACTCGGTAATTTGACAGACGTACATCATGCTGAAAACCACATGTTTGCTCTTACATTAAAAGGCCCTCTTTATTCTGTCGATGGGGGTTGCGTGCGGGATGGGAAGCCTTATTTGCTCTAGAGGTACAGAAGGGACAACTAATTTTAGAGGAAGTTTATGTGCCATCTCGTTTTAATAAACTAAAAAATCTTTCTACAAGGGTAGGACGGGACTTTACACGCGGTGATTGCATTCGATTTTCTTTTAAATACCGAGTGTTATTTGATTTATGCTGATAAGAAATATATGTATTTTTTTTAATACATACATCCAAAATTTTAAAATTTGTATAAATTTGGCCATCAAACTGTTGCTTAAAACAACTTTTATCTTCTTCTTCATGTGCCATGCTCGATTATCGAGTGTTGGTTATCAAATTGGCTATAGTAATTTTGTTGACGGCAGTTCGAAAAAGAGATGCAGAGGATCTGTTAAACCATTCTCTCAAATTTTTAAGCCATGGCGTTGTTCTTCGACCTGGCCCTTCTTCTTCCGTCTACCTTGCCATGTATTATAAAACGATTTATCCAGGGCCCCCGCAAGGCTGAACGGCGCCCGCGTGCGGCACATATTTTAGCGCCCCTTAAATCTACTATATCCAGTTATGAAATAAATCTATGTTTTTTTATTTTTTACTTGTAATAAAACAACAGAAATTGCAGGGACTCAAATTTTATTTTTCTTGTAACTGATTTGTTGATGAACGCAAAAAAAAACAAATAAAACAATATAATTAGTTAAATCTGGAATGACTGCAGCAAATTCTTTTATAATATCTTCAAAGTCAATTTTATTGACGAGCTCTAATAATATTGCCAAATCAGATAATCTTTCCTCTACCATAGTAGACATCAAATAATTTTCAATTAACCTTAATTTTGAAAATGATCCCTCACCAGAAGCCATAGACACAGTTAAAGTGAGGAGGGTTCTTAATGAAATTGTGATATTTGGTAAAGATGAAGTTAGATATTTTCAAATATCTATTGAAGATTATTAAGAGGATTTGATGAGTCAGGTAATGAAAATAATTTTAAAGCTTTTATCTCGCTAAATAAATCAGTTGCATCAATATCCGCCTCCGATTTTACTGGATCGGTTAGCTTTTGCTGAAGAGCAAGACAGTTTTTAAAATATCATGGTCACTCAATGTAAAAATATCACTAAAAAACCAAAAACATTATCCTAACCAGATATCATATCAAATCTACTATTTAACGAACTTAGTACCCGGGAGGTATTAGACAGAAGTTCAGCCACGATTTTCTGAGTCCTGCCCTTAGCAATACTGAAAGGTTAGAGTGTGTACTTACGATTTGTGCAAAAATCAACGGGTTTCCTATGAAAATTAGATTTTCCATGAAAAAAATGGGGTGCAATGAATTTCTGAGTCCTGCCATATCCATAGAATGGCAGGATACTATCGATTTTATGAAGAACATTTTTTGGACAGAAGGGTTGCAATATGGATATGACAGGACTTAGAAATTCTTTGCAACAACTCTTTTTTTTTCATGCAAAATCTAATTTTCACAGGGAAATGTCGCAGGAAACCCGTGGATTTTTCCACAAATTGTAAGTACCACCTCCAGTTAATGATGAGCAAAACAAGAACAAGACCAAGACCAGGCTAGTCTTGGTCTTGGTCTTGTTCTTGCAAGCTTGGTATTGGTCTTGGTCTTGCAGCTAAAAGGCAGTCTTGGTCTTGGTCTTGCACTAGCCGGTCTTGTTCTTGGTCTTGGTCTTGCTGGTCTTGCTTTTTTGGTAGTAATAATTTGAACCAAACAATTTCGAATAAAATGTACATTGAAATAAATAAAGATGTGAAGAATGAAACTATATTTTTTGCTTTAAAATTTTAACAGAATGTAGAATGTAGTTTCAAACGGATACCAATTTTAACATTATACATTCACCTAATGACCTAATTATTTCTCTTTATATAAAGAGATTAGAGTATATTTTTATAATGGTAATGTTTATCAGTAGAAAAAATCTGCATTTACAACCCTTGTTGCAATTTCCGGCCTTCGGTTGTGTCACGTTGTGTTTTGCATGCTGTCGATACCTGCCGCCTGCCTTCAGACCACGTCTTCAGACTGGATTATTGTTTATTGCCCCTGTATTTTAATAAAATGTTAAAGAAAAAGAGCTTCTTAAAGGTGCCACAAATGGTCGGGGACCTTCAATTCACGGATTTTACGAAAAGGGATAAACGGTTTATAGTTGTTAACAGATAATGATCTGCTCCTTTCACTCGAACACTGTAGTATTTATCCTACGAGGATCAAATTTAAGAACATAAATCAAATTTTTTTAAGAGAACACAAAAATCAAATATTTTTTACTCTATTTAATCATTATTTAATATAATTAACTTTTTTTATAAACTAAATAAAACATGCTTTTTAGTAAATACGTACATATTTACCATACCTATTTATAGACCTAATACTATAACATAATAACTAAACCTAATGAGGAGTTATAAACGCTTAATTCTGTATTTGTTATCTTGCAGTTCTTTAATTTTATTTAAACTACATTGCTCTCGTAACACGAGTTATTCGCATTTTTTATTTTCACATATTTTTAGATTGAATACCCATTATGACATTTAAAAAGTTGAAAATATTCGGATGTGGGTAGTAAAAACTAGAATTTAAAACACACTGAAATGATGCGCATGCATTTCAAGTGCGGCACATACTATTTGTAGCCCTTTCTGGGGAAAACCTAGATTCTTCCAAATAGTTTTCAACTATGAAATCAGTAAAATTCTTTACACGTTTGTCATCTGGGATTTTCACAAATAATTCAACTTCCAACTTTCGTTGATTGTAAAAAATTAATTCAAAAAATAATTTTAAAAATTTCCCAGTATCGGAATTTTTGTCATTATATTCAGAAACTGAACCTAAGCTTTGGATTTTGCGATACCAAGCTTGACACATTACAATCTACAACCAGTTATTTTTTATTCAGGCCACAATGCTTTCACAACATTGTGAATCCCTTTTCAAAATCTATTATGATATTTTTTGTATTCATTTTAAATTTAACGACCTACATTTTTCCTCGATTATGCGAAAAGAATTGAAATAAGTGTCAGTATTTTTATTAGACAAAAAAGCGAAAACTACTGGTACATAAAAACCGTTCTTATTTGCATTTTTTTTAATGGATTACCCTACCTATAATTACATTTTTTTGTCTTACAAGTAATTTCAATTGTCCTTGAACTGTCGCCGTTTGAAAACTTGCCTTATGGACACTTTGAAGGTTGAGAAAATGCAAACCGTTTGACTTAATCAAAACGACTTAAAAATATAACCAAAATATTATGTATATTAAAAATTCGATATTGTTTAAAGTTTCTTACAATGTCAGTATATATTATTGAACTAAAAAAATAAAGTTAAATAATAAAAACCAATTTTTCTCAAAAAAGTGCAAGAGTCTTGCAGGTTGGTCTTGGTCTTGCGTGGTTCGGTCTTGGTCTTGGTCTTGTTCTTGCAAGCTTGGTCTTGGTCTTGCAACCAAAAGGCGGTCTTGGTCTTGGTCTTGCTGCAAGACCAAGACCGCAAGACCCAAGACCAGTCTCGCTCGTCACTACCTCCAGTAGTATTGAATAGGGCAGGACTCAGAAATTCGTGGCTGAACTTCCATAATATCTCCCGGTCTATTGATCAATTATTTTAGTACTGTCTACTTTCTATGTTAAAGGTATCATTATCTGCTATATCTATAAGATTCTCACAAATTTTAATTGTATGAAATTTGAATGGATTTATAACGTCTATCCTATTCGAACATCTTGTATCACTTTGGGGTTTTAGATTTATCTCAGGAACATGTAGTTTTATAATATCCCATCTTTTTGTGGAGGAAGTGAAAAATACGTAAAGTTCTTGTACAATATTAAAAAAGTTTACTATTTCATTTGACACTTTATATTAGCAGCATCATTCAATACTAAATTTAAGCTATTTGCAGAGCGTGGAACAAAAAATCTCGAGGGTTATCCTACCCTTATCATACACGCATATAGGCAACGTTATCACACCCTTTACCTCCCATGTCTCTTGTATTTAAAATTTTGTAATTTAACTACAAAATTAAATAGTGATTCCTCTGTAGTGTCAAATAAGTAGAAAGCTAAAAAACTCTCTTTTATTTGAACTTTTTTAGAATTATCTTTTAATACTACATAACGTAAAATTAGGTCTACTTGCTTTTATATGACTTGAATCTGGGGTACAGTCCATAATTATTGAACAATAAATATCTGGAACTATGCATCATACCCCAAATATTACTTTAGAAGACATTAATTTTTTCTTCACTGCAAAATAGGAATGCGGACATTAGGTATATTGTGTTAAAAATACAATTGTGTTAATAATAGGAAATATTTATTTTAAATGAGGTAATCATTTTTTCAATAATAACACAGTATATAATTTTTGGGATTTCGCTAGGTGTTCATAAAAAAATTATAATTCAAATTGTCTAAAAAAATGATTACCTCATTTAAAATAAATATTTCCTATTAACCAAACCTTCGGTTTGGCGCCCTTTTGGGGTTGCGACCGCGTGCGTCGCACGCGTTGCACGCCCGGTGACGGGGGCCCTGGATTTATCGTATCTAGGTATAACTTTTTACAATACAAAATCTTATTTTAATTACAATATATGAGGTAAATATCTGTAGAGCAAAAAGTTCGGCTAATGGATCAAGTCCACAGTCAGGAAAATCGATAACACACACACAACGATTTATCGTAGCGATGTGATTGTGCAGTTTATCGAACGTCCATTGAGTGTCCAAACCTCTACAAAATTTGCATTGATCATTTGCATAAACATGTCGTCCGCGATAAAAGACGACGCGCTTGCGATAGCCAGGCTTATTTTGTTCAATAACAGAAGAAAAATCAAGGAGCCTGTGGTGTAAGGAATGGCTTCTCAAAAGAAAGTCATATTCTCACACCTAAAGGCTATAGAAACGATTAGCCCCGCGTCTTGTTATTTTGATAAAGCATATTATAAACCATGCCTTCATACAACTTTTTAGCTTCCCAGAGGCCATAGAAATAAATCAGTCAATCAAAATCAAAAGACTTGAGAACGAACTGAATGATTGGTTCAACTTCCGTCTACTCTATACACTACGATAAAACTGTGCAGCCGCGATCGACAACGATTTATCGAATAAATTTTGTTCCAAAGATTTGTTTTGATGTCGAATTTTGTTCCAAAAAACAAAACAATTTTGTTTTGATGTCGATCGTTTCCACCAACCAAAAATCTGCGTCAATTTTTGGCCTCAAGTTCGATAAAACTGCACAAGCGAACTGCACAGTGACATTGCTACGATAAATCGTTGTCGTGTATACCTGCCAAAATTAGTTCCTTTGAGGATTCAATAAATGAAACAATGGAATCTGTTTTCTGTCACTGTTGGCTTTGGTGTTACAAATATAATTTCTGGTGTACACAATGGTCCAGATATTTGTGTTTGAGTAATAGACTAAGAGCCGCTATAGGTGAAATTTGCTAATCATTTTAGGCACGATGGGACCCTATAACTTAAATAGTAGAACCTAAAAGAAAACGTATGAACACTGTGCCGTCACTTTTTAGTGGCACATGCGTCGACAGTGGCGCATCAAACTTTCCACTTATGGACGGGATAAATCAATTAAAAGGTACCCTCCCTCACTCCCAGAATTCAATTTTTTTCATTTTTTTAAGTTACATGTGATTAAACAATTAGACTCAGCGTAATTTTAAACCACCACCTCCTTCCCCCTTTCCCCACCATCAAAAACTTCATTTTTCGTTTTTATTTTTTTTTTTTTTGGTGAGATCCAATCAATTTTAAAATTATAATAATTCATACGCATAGTTGAGGCTTTTTCAAAACATGTCTATTTTTCATAGATCCATAGGTTCTTCCGAATGTACATAACCTCAAAAAAAATTTTATTTTTTTTTTGGGAAAAAAGCGTGTAACTTTTTTTGGAGATGGCTGGAGGTCTATTTTTTTTTTCTATTTTGTGTATTTTATCAAACACTATGTTTGCAAGTTTTTTCAGATTTTTTCGTAAGGTTCGCCACCTTCAAAAATCCAAAAAAGTATTTCTTTGGGAGTTTTTGGGGATTTTTCCTAGTTTATGGACTTTAAAATAGATTAAATCAATGTTTTTGTATAGGCTATATGTAAATTGAAGTAACTGAATCCTTTGGAATATATAAAAATGGGAGAAACACGTTCAACCCCCCAAAAACCCCATAACTTCATTTTTTGAAGGTGGTGAATCTTACGGAAAAATCGGAAAAAATTTTAAGCATAGGGTTTGATAAAATACATAAAATAAAGGAAAAATTAGAACTCCAGCTACGTTCAAAAAAAAGTTATATGCTTTTTCCAAAAATTTTTTTTTAATTTTTTGAGGTTATATACATTCAACTTACGGATCTATAAAAAATAGACGTGTTTTGTAAAAGCCTCAACTATGCCTATGAATTTTTTGAAATTTTAAAATTGATTTCATCCCACCTAAAAAAAAACAAAAACGAAAATGAAGTTTTTGATGGTGGGGGAAGGGGGTGGTGGGTTAAAATTACGCTATGTCTTATTATTTAATCACATAGAATTAGAACATAAAAAATGAAAAAAATTGAATTCTTGTAGTAAGGGAAGGTACTTTTTAATTTATTTATCCCGTTCATAAGTGGAAAGTTTGATGTGCCATTAAAAAGTGACGGCACAGTGTTCATACGTTTTCTTTTAGGTTCTACTATTTAAGTAATAGGTCTTATCGCGCCTAAAATGATTAGCCAATTTCACCTATAGCGGCTCCTAGTCTAGAAGCTTTTGACCAGTACTTTTTACTAAAATGTCATCGGACTCAATTGTTTCGTGAGACTTTCGTCAGTTTTTTTAGAATGACTTTTAAGATTGGTTGCTATATGAAGGAAGAGTGTTTTGGTTAGTTTGGTTTGAAGTTGAGGATATACCTACTTGGTTGTAAGCTTAATTTTGAGTATAAACAGTCG
The DNA here is from genome assembly GCF_917563875.1 of Diabrotica virgifera virgifera. Lineage (NCBI taxonomy): Eukaryota > Metazoa > Arthropoda > Insecta > Coleoptera > Chrysomelidae > Diabrotica > Diabrotica virgifera. Next base: position 78,969,684 of record NC_065450.1, on the reverse strand, counting down.
ATTTGTTTGGTAACTAAAACGTATATTTCTTGAATTACAAGTAATTGTGTACCCTTTAGCGAAATCCATCAAGCACTGAGAAAAATGAAAAATGGAAAAGCACCAGGTGAAGATGGAGTCGTAATAGAGGCCATTAAAAACGGAGGCCACATTCTTATAGGTAAAATAAAAAATCTCTTCAACTTATGCCTTCATCAAAAGTCGATACCTGAAAAATGGAAAAACGCAGTAACAATACTTTTGCATAAGAAGGGAGATAAGACAGACTTAGAACATTATAGACCCATTAGCCTGCTAAACTACTTATACAAACTCTTTACAAAAGTAGTGACATCAAGAGTAGAAAAGAAGCTAGATTTTTACCAGCCAAAAGAACAAGCTGGATTTCGATCAAACTTTGGGACAAACGACCATCTGCAGGCAGTCAAGTTACTAATTGAGAAGTCAATAGAATATAATAAACCCCTTGTCCTAGCATTCGTGGATTTTCATAAAGCCTTTGACACGATAGAGCTGGATAGCATTTTAGAAGCTCTAAATGAATGCCGCATTGACTACCGTTACAGTACACTCATCTATAATATTTATAAAGAGGCAACAATGAGTGTTAAGTTACATGATAAAACCAAACAAATAAGCATAGAACGCGGCGTAAGACAAGGCGACACACTCTCGCCAAAACTATTCATAACTGTTCTGGAATATGCCTTTAAGATGCTCAACTGGGACAATAAAGGGATCAAAATAGATGGAGAAAAGTTAAATCATCTTCGTTTTGCAGATCACATAGTCCTTAAAACTGATGACCTAGGAGAAGTAAAGAAAATGCTAAATGAGTTAGACGCTATCTGCTGGAAAATAGGCCTGAAAATGAACTTTTCTAAAACTAAATTTATGACTAATCTGATTCCTACCGGACAGCTGATTATACGCGAACAAGAAGTAGAACTAGTGGAAAAGTACATTTACTTGGGTCATCAAATTAGAATTGGCAGAGATAACCAAACATGCGAAATAAAAAGAAGATTAACTCTTGCTTGGGCAGCCTACGGAGCTCTGAGAGACATATTTAGGAGCAGTATACCGATCGGTTTAAAAAGACAAGTGTTTGACCAATGTGTGCTACCGGTAATGACATATGGAGCAGAGACACTGACTCTAACCAAGGCAACAGCGTCGAAAATGCGGGTTGCTCAAAGGCGCATGGAAAGATCCATGCTGGGCGTAACTCTACGGGATAAAATAAGAAATGAAGATCTCAGACAAACAACCGGTATCGCAGATGTTGTAGAACGTATCACCAGGCTCAAATGGAACTGGGCAGGACACGTCGCCAGGCTGAAAGATTCAAGATGGGCACGAAGGCCGATGGAGTGGAGACCAAGAGAAGATAAACGAAGTAGAGGAAGGCCGCCTACACGATGGACAGATGATATCAGGCGGATTAGTAAAAACTGGCAAAAATCAGCACAAAACCGTGAAGTGTGGAAACAATTGGGGGAGACCTATGTCCAGCAGTGGACGTAAATTGGTTGGATGATGATGATGATGATATGTACCCTTACCATAAAAAAGGATCCGTTGATTGTTTTAACACAAAAGTATTAAATTATTTAAACGTATTCCGAAACAGCAGTTTTTTTTAATTTATAAAGCTTTCCGTGTTCTCAGAGTGACTTAACAGGAAGTAATTTAAAATAGTTTCTAATAGCATTGTATAACTAGACTGTGTAGATAAACAATGCTAATAGTAATAAAAATAAACGACACAGACTAAATTATTGAAAAATTTACAAATTTTTATAGCCGTCCAGGCTATAAAGCTGACCAAAAAAGTGTACGGTAATAAAAAATCATTTTTTTATTATTGGATAATTCATATATCATTGAAATCATAATGAGAATTCCATTTATGGAGGTTCTGAAACTACAATTACATTTTGTTTTGACGTTCCGATTTCCGGACAGGAAATCCTTTAGTTAGATGATGGTAACCCTGACCTGCTAGTAACTCATTATTTAATGTTGGTAATATACTTATTGCTGACTTCTTTCAGTATTTGTAACAAAGCCTTGTTACATTCTTGGGTTTGTGTTTGCAACACGTTTTTCTTTATTTAGTAAGATGAGAGCTGTTTCTTTGATTTTTCTCTTTTTTCTGCCCTTCTGCTGCTTTTCCTCTTCGCTTTTTCTTCATGACTAATGATGCATCTTTCCACTGGACTCTGTGTTTATTATCGCAAGAATATTTGCATACACAGAGACTGACAGATGCCAGATATTCATATTCTTTGGTATGGATCCAGTTGTTGATGAAGTTTTGACACACAGGATTGCTTCAACATCTACTCGACGAACTAAATCTCCTCATTTTAATTCTCAGTTAATGATTTTATTCTGTTAGGTATATTAGTACAGTATAGTTGATCCAAAAGATGGCATAACCCAGACATCCAAAGTGAAAGTTATCCTTCAACACCAAATTGTTCTATATGGTCCACAGTCCACACAATGTCCAGAAAAAAGTCACACCATTTCGAGCGTCGGGTTTGGGGGGAGAGGGGGGAGAAATCGGTAAATTCGTAGTTTTTTAAGTTTTTCGCCAATATTTCTAAAACTATGCGGTTTAGCATGAACAACCCTCTATACAAAATTGTTCTACATTAAATTTGAAATAAAAAAGGCCCTATGCATAATCTTTCTAAAATGAATGGTTCCAAAGTTACGGAGGTAGTATAGTATAACTGGTCCAAAAAAGGCCTAACCCCAAACATCCAAAGTAAAAGTTTTCCTCCAACACCAAAATGTTCTATATGGTCCACATATTGTTCAGTAAAAAGTTACACCATTTTGAGCGTCCGGTTTGGGAGGGAGATGGGAGAGAAGCCGGTAAATTAGTAGTTTTTTACGTGTTTCATCAATATTTCTAAAACTATGCATTAACGTAAACAATGTTATATACCAAAATGTTCTACATGAAATTTAATACAAAAAATGTTCTATACATAATTGTTACAAAATCAACTGTTCCAGAGTTACGGAGGGTGAAAAGTCGAGGTTTTCGATACTTTTTATATTTTTTGGGCAATATTTATGATATAACTATACCAAAAACCCAGACATCCAAAGTGAAAGTTATCCTCCAACACCAAATTGTTCTATATGGTCCACATAATGTTTAATACTAACTTAACTACTAATTTACCGACTTCTCCCCCATCTCCCCCCCAAACCGGACGCTCAAAATGGTGTAACTTTTTACTGAACAATATGTGGACCATATAGAACAATTTGGTGTTGAAAGAAAACTTTTACTTTGGATGTCTTTGTTAGGCCTTTTTTTGGACCAATTATACTTTACTACCTCCGTAACTTTGGAACCGTTCATTTTAGAAGGGTTATGCATAGAGCCTTTTTTATTTCAAATTTAATGTAGAACAATTTTGTGTAGAGGGTTGTTCATGCTAAACCGCTTAGTTTTAGAAATATTGACGAAAAACGTAAAAAACTAGGAATTTGCAGATTTCTCCCCCCTCTCCCCCCCAAACCCGACGCTCAAAATGGTGTGACTTTTTTCTGAACATTATGTGGACCATATAGAACAATTTGGTGTTGGAGGATAACTTTCACTTTGGATGTCTGGGTTTGGGTCTAACTATACCATATTAGGTATATACTGTATAACACTAACTGATGACAAACTCTGCAACATTCGCGAATGATACTGCAATTATGTCTTCAGAAGCTGATCCTACAAGAGACACTCAAAAACTCTAGAATCATTTCAATATATTGCCAAACTGTATATAGAAATTAGAAAATTAAGTTAAATGCAGATAATTTAACACGTGTAGCTTTTAAAAGGGGACACTCTGCCTATAAGCATGGATAATACTATTGACATTCATCAAAACTGAGACGAAATACCTAAATAGGACCTTACTCCAACGAAAAAAATAATGTGAAAAACAGATTAATCTGGACCTAAGGATATGCAATAAACCACTAACATTAAGATATTACAAAAATTTCAATCAAAAATGCAAGAATGATAAAGGAATGCAAGAGAGGTACTAGCGTACCTACCATGGTATGTCCCATACGAAACTTTACATATTGAGTTAAACATAGAGGTATATTATGTAATGTCATATCATAGGTGCTAAAACCTATCTGATGGATAGGTGATGAATGAAACCTACTTTTCTTACAATATTTACTAATTACTCTACGAATTTATTGAATAAATTATAAATTTCAAAAATAATGAAAGAAAATTCTTAGGATTTTTCTGGATGGTTCTATATTTTACAATAAATCAAAAATTTCTATGATTCTGTTCTAAGGTTTAGTAAAGTTATTAGTTAATGTGATTTGTTACCTTTCTTTTTCTGTTGGAGAATCACCATCTTCCCTGGACCGCTTCACCTAGAAAAACAATTCATATTTATTTATTTTGTTACATATATAAATCTAGAACTTATACAAATTATTATTAGGTAAGATACTATTTTGTAATATTTTAAAACTGTTCGTCTGTTCTTCAATATCATCAACGACGTCAGACAAGAGAAGATGTTTATTGTTTGACATAGTGGTTCAAAAATTAGTAATTAGATTCAGCAATATTTCAATGATACAAACGTGTAAGTGTATTAACTTAATTGACACAATGACGAAATTGTATTCAAACAAACAAGCTAATAAGTAGTGTAAATACGTATTTCCCATATGTAGGTACCCAGTTCCGACGATCGATTTGCACGTCAGAATCGCTACGGACCTCCATCAGGGTTTCCCCTGACTTCGGTTTGACCAATTATAGAAAATTTTTCTTCTATCCTGACGGTAGAAAAAACCGCAAGAGTAAAATTCGCCGAGCTAGAAGACCACTCAAATCAGATCCTGCGAGGGATGTTAAGAAGACCTAAACAATAAAATAATGTTAGCGAACATTTAAAAAAGTCTAAATAATATTATAGCTATATCAGAAGAAGAAGCGAGCTGTAATGTACAAACTACACGGCTATAAAACTGCTTAGCCACACCATGAAAATATGGGAAAGAGTAATTGATAGACGGATACGTGAAGAAACCGAAATATCCGAGAATCAATTTGGCTTTATGCAGGGCAGATCAACAACAGATGCAATTTTCATTATCAGATGCAATTGTCATTATAAGGCAGTTGATGGAAAAATACAGGAGTAAATAAACAAACGCTCATATGGTATTCATTGATCTTGAGAAAGCATATGATAGAGTTCCTCGAGAGATTCTGTGGTGGGCACTTTATAAAAAAGGAGTCCCTGGTGAATATGTAAAGATTGTGAGGGATATGTATGAGGGAGTAACGACTAGTGTTAGGACATGTGTGGGAGAGACTGATAAATTTCATGTGAAAGTAGGATTGCACCAAGGCTCGGTGCTTAGTCCGTATTTATTCTCATTAGTTTTGGACCAGATAACAACGAAACTACAGGGTAACATTCCATGGTGCTTAATGTATGCTGATGATGTCGTGTTAGTAGGAAATAGTGAAAAGACTTAGAACAAAAACTGGAACAGTGGAGACAAGCTCTGGAGGAAAAAGGTTTAAAACTTAGTAGGACAAAGACAGAGTATTTGCAATGTTCATTTAAAGATGGAGTTACTACAAATAAAATGATATCTTTGGATGGTGAACTGATTGTAAAAAGCAATAGTTTTAAGTACCTGGGATCGGTATTACAGAGTAATTGAGAAATAGATGGAGATGCATGCAGTAGAATTAGGGCTGGATGGATGAAGTGGAAGGAAGCGAGTGGTGTGCTGTGTGACAGGAAAATTCCAATGAAATTGAAGGAAAATTCTATAAAACAGCCAAAGAGTGGCTATGATGTACGGAACTGAATGTTGGGCAGTGAAAAAGAAAGAGGAATAACGAATGCATGTGGCGGAAATGAAAATGCTTAGATGGATGAGTGGAGTGACAAAAAAGGATAAAATTAAAAATGAGTATATTAGGGGAAGTCTAGGTGTAGCACCAATTGATGCCAAAATGAGAGAGCATAGGTTGAGATGGTCTGGTCATGTTCAACGTCGGGACGCTAATCACCCAATACGAAGAATTGCTGAAGTGCAGATTCCTGGAAGGAGTAAGAGAGGAAGACCAAATAAGACGTGGGGGGAGACGATTAGGCAGAACATGTTGGTAAAGGGGATTAATATTGATATGACCCAAGATAGAATTGTATGGAGAAATGCAATTAGGGAAGCCGACCCCGCATAGGGATAAGGCAAAGAGAATGATGATGATGATCAGAAGAAGAAGCGAGTTTTGAAGAAGCTTCACTAAATATCAGTCTAAAAATAAATGAAGACAAAACAAAATACATAGTCGTCTCAAAATACGAACGACGGCGAATAAAGCAAAACATTACCTACTGTAAACGATCATAACGTCGACGTTAAAGAATGTAAATATCTAGGAGCAACAATCATCAATGACAACAGAAAAGAACGAAGAAGTTTAAACTCGAATAGTGACGGGAAACAGATCTTCTTTAAAATGCAATATATCAGTCGCTTATGGAAGCGAACTATCGAAGCTCACAAAAAGAAAAGTAAATAAATTATTGCTGGTATATACAGGGTGTCCCGAAAAGAATGGTCATAAATTATACCACACATTCTGGAGTCAAAAATAGTTCGGTAGAACTTAATTTACCTTAGTACAAATGTGATCATAAAAAAAGTTACAGCCCTTTGAAGTTACAAAATGAAAATCGATTTTTTTCAATATGTCGAAAACTCTCAAAGATTTTTTATTGAAAACGGGCATGTATCATTCTTATGACAGGCCCACCTTAAAACCAAATTATAGTGAAATTTTTCCACCCCATAAAAAAATTATGGGGATTTTGTTCCCTTGAACCCCCCCAAACTTTTGTGTACGTTCCAATTAATTCATTATTGTGGTACCATTAGTTGAACACAACGTTTTTAAAACTTTTTTGCCTCTTAGTATTTTTTCGATAAGCCAATTTTTATCGAGATGCGGCTACTTTTTTACTATATTTACATAAAAAATTTATGGGGGTTTTGTTCCTTTAAACCCCCCAAATGTTTGTGTACGTTCCAATTAAACTATTATTGTGGTACCATTAGTTAAACACAGTGTTTTTAGAACTTTTTTGTCTCTTAGTCTTTTTTTGATAAGTCAACTTTTATCGAGATGTGGCTTCTTTTTCAAAATATACCAAAAAATTTAAGTTATAAATAAATTTTCAGATTATTAACAGGTGTCTATAATCATACTTAACCATATACAAATAGGTGGTGGATTCGACAAATATTCAAAATATCTCGATAAACACTGCCTTATGAAAAAAGTACTAAGAGGCAAAAAAGTTTTAAAAATATTGTGTTTAACTAATGGTGCCACAATAATAATTTAAATGGAACGTACATAAAAGTTTGGGGGGTTTAAGGGAACAAAACCCCCATAAAATTTTTATGGGGTACACAAATTTTACTATAATTTTTTTTTAAGATGCTGCTACCATAAAGATTCCTCATGTCCATTTTTAATAAAAAACCTCTAGAAGTTTTCGATATATTAAAAAAAATCGATTTTCATTTTGTAACTTTAAAGGCCTGTAATTTTTTTTGTGTGCACTATTGTATATAGGTAAGTGAGGTTTAATCAACCTATTTTTGACCCCAGAATCTGTGGTATAATTTATGACCAATCTTTTCGGGACACCCTGTATAATAAGGCATAAGTATATGTATAAAGACCAATAAACTAAGATGGACAAACATGTGATAAGCATCAATGACAGTGCCCTTTTAAACAGTGTTTTGGGAAAGGCCAGATGGGAGAAGTTCTGTAGGAAAGCCTAGAAAAAGGTGGAAAGAGGCAGTCAGAGAAGATCTGGAGAAAATGGGAGTGAGATAATGGGAAATAGTGGCACAAGCACGACAAACAGGGGACAAACAGGGGATAGGGCAGTCATATAAACCCAAACAAACAACTTCTGATCATTTTCTTTGATTATGTCAAGTAATGTTCAAATCAGTTAGGCCACTCTGGCTCTCATGGCCTCAATTGTAAAGGCGGCAAATACTACAGAACTTGAGTTGTAACGCCATCGATGATGATGATCAGAAGAAACCACGATAGTATTTTTTGGGTCATCTTGTTAAATATTATTTTTATGCAAGATTATCTGTCTACAAGAATTAATTTGCATTTTTTTAAAAGCTCATTCAACTCCACGCGCGACGGTTCAATTAAAGATCAATAATGACAATAATTATTGATAAATGATATCAAAATAAAAAATTAAACACATTTCGTACATTTTAATTTAGCCTTTAGTTTCATTAAAATATCTGCTTCTTGTTTTCCATATGCTTACATTCGCCATACAAATATTTAAATTGTATCTACATATTTACTGCAAACAGTTTAAAGATGGTACACTGATAGCCAATTTTGTAGTTGAGTTTCTCGGAATTAACTGACGTATCGGACGATCTGGTCATAAAAAGCATTATCTCTATTAACTGCAATATGTACTTAACTAATTTATTTATGCAGCTAAAATAGGACTACAAAGCGTTCCTAAAATTACTATTATCAGTAGTAATTGCACAAGAGCTCTAAAATTCTATATTAATTTTAGAGATCGAGTGCAATTTGTTGTTATTTCATGAATAAAACTGTTCAAAACCAAAATTTTATTGTAATTTATTTATGTAAGTACAAATTAGTACAATTAAACACACAGTTGTTATAAATATTTGACGGTTGAAAGTCATCACTTTTATAATTTTTAAAACATTAATTGTCATTAATGTCACTGAATGTATTTTTTCATAGCAACGAAGGGCATCTGACGTAATATACTTGACGACGCGAAATTAAAAATTATCGGGTATAATATCACAAGAGAGTGAGAATAAATTGAAAATAATGCGACAGTTTTTCGAAAATTTGTTGTCTGACAATAGACACGAGAGCCCGCAGGGCTCGAGTGGCTATTGCCCAATGACAACAAATTTGAGTAAAAATGAAGCATTATTTTCTTATTTATTCTTACTGTCGTGTGATATTCGTAAGATTATTTTTTAATACACGTATATTATGGGTACTTTCTTAAATGTGACAGTTGTCAAAACTAGGAAACTGGTTGCCATTAAACAAAAACAATCTACTTAAAAAAATTCTATCGGTAATTTTCTACAGTAAATAATTCTCAGTATAATTTTAATCTGATTGGACAGAATTAAACACGTGATCAAATATCTTACTAACACTATACGATTGGAAGTTAAAATCATCAAAAAATAATCAGTTTAATTTATTTCTGTAGCTTTCTATTGGTCAGAATTCAGAATCTCCTATGAAGAAATAATCAGAATAATATAAATTTGAAGCTCTGGATAAAATAAGTGAAATGATTATAAAATTATTTAGTTCAGGAATTTCTAGTTTTAACTTATCTTCTGGTCATCAATTTTCTTACTTCTAATCTAGGCGTTTTATGGCGTTTCTAGATACGTTTTAAGTTTAATATTGGCGATTAGTGGGTTGTGTTACAATGGTAAAGTCAGCCCTTTACCAAAACAAAGATAAATGGAACAATATAACTTCATTGAAAACCATTACAAAAACCATACAGTACACTCAGCGAGAATAAATACGTATGTAAAGTCAATGGGAAAATCCCAATAGTTGGCTGTATACCATAATTATGTTTAAAAAAACTCATACAGAGGTAAAAACTTCAATTGTATACTGGTATAAAATCGTTTATTAAACTATCTAAAATGTCATCCAAATGTATTGCAGAACGTTTTCGTTCTAATTCAGAACATCTTCATCTTCTGCCTAGATTCCACGTTAGATTAAAGCGAAAAGGTTAAAATTGTGACTGTAAAAAAGAAAAAAACGTGTGGAGATACTTACATTCTGCTGAGTAATGGAACTAGCACACTATTTAAAGAGGTAACCCCATAATATACAAGGGCGGATCCAGGGAGGGGGCCATGGCCCCCTCCGAGAATTTAAAAAAATATAAATTTAAATATTTGCAGTTCAAATGTTTTTAATATCAAACACATATATATATATGTACAAAACAGGGGATAAATATGTTTTCTGGACTAGAATTGAACAAAGACAGTAACAGAAACTTCACGAATGACATAGGATGTTTTATAAATCAAAATGTTGATAATTTTACAAAGTGCCAATTGTTCGAACGACTTTTACAGCCATCAAAATCGTATCAATTTCCATATTCTATGCACACAAAGAATAAAAAAGAAATGAAGCGTTACTTGGGTCACTAGCTCTTAGAACAAAGGAGTTGGTTAGTATTTTCGCACAGTCAAAAGGAATTGTTTTACAAGTATTGCATTTTATTTTTCTAATGAAAAATATGGTCACAATAAAGGGATGACAGCCCAAACCCTTGTCACGAAACCTTTAACATCTTTCACCAAACTCATGAGCAAAGACGGAGCCATACAAACCCACGAAAAAACATCATACCCAAGGAGTGCGTTCAGGTTGAGCTGGATTTTCTACAAAGTTATCGCAACCCTCAAAAGTGAGTCATTAACCAGATAGACTCTCAGAGGTCTAAACAGATACAAAAAAAAAATAAAGAAAGACTACTACCAATAGTAGGGTCTATAGTGTTCTTATCTTAGGTCGACAAAATATTCCTCTAAGAGACCATCGTGATGATGGCTTTCTGCTTCTGGACGAAGATGCTGGACCTAGCAATAAGGGGAATTTTAAGGTTTGAAATCGCATCAGGAGATAAGACTCTTAAATAACACCTATCCACAGCATCTTCCTGAGCAACATACCTTAGTAGCACCAGTCAAAAATCAATAAATCAATTAATGTTGTGGTGAAAAAATAATTGAGCAAATAATGAATCAGGTTCAAAGTGCAAATTATTACTCTTTCTGTCATATTTGACGAAACGACCGACGTATCCCACGTGGAACAGCTTTCTCTAAATTTGAGATACATACACAATAACAACATTCGTGAAGACTTTGTCAAGTTCATTGACGCTTATGAGAATCTAAAAATAATAATTAGTGAAAATCAAGAAAGAGGGAAAGAACAATGCCTGACAGAAGAAGCATTGGGAAAAACAGTATTAAACTTGGTGAATGAACTGCACTTGGATCCGACGAAATGTGTAGGAATCGGTACTACGGCAGGAATGGTGAATTTTAAGGCACTTCTCACACACGGTAAAAGTGTGTGAAAAGTGCCTTAATACTCACCATTGTAACCCTAATTTTTAAAAATTACCCCCGTACCTCCGGTACCTCTCCCCAAAAACAGTTCATGGCCCCTCCCGAAAATCGGTCCTGGATCCGCCCTTGATAATATATGGTTTACATATTATATTTTAATAAAATATGGTGACAAGTCGATGTTGTTATATTTATTTGAATACATTCTCAAAGGGCAACATGTTTCCATGCTCGAAAATACTAGGTAATACTTGCCAGTTCAATTGGCACAGACCAACTGATAAAATAGGAAATGGACATTCAATATGACAAGAGTGACGTGACATGACAGGATAAAGCCAATTTTTGGTTAAGAACTTCAAAAAGTGTATTTTTATACGTATGTCTTGAAATTTTTGGAGATGGAGGAATAAAAAAAAAGTTTTTATAGTAAATTCTTTTTATTTATCTAGATTAAGAAAATATATACACTGAACGTCAGAGACAACGGGCACCCCAAAAAATGGATAATTTTTTATGTATCGTATCTCCTAAACCTGTTGTCCGATTTAAGTATTTTTTTAATATGTTATAGCCTTATTCTTTATAAAATAATAATCACTGTAATAATATTGTTGCTAAACAGATAAATTTTTAATGTATACCGGGTGAACGAATCAAACTGTGTTTTTTTCTCAAAGTTTGCAACACCCTGTGGAATATTCTAGCATTTATAAAATACTGAAATTAAAACCCAACTATTGCCTCAGGTTTGCTTAACATTCTGTTTTTTGATTAATTCGCTTATGTTGGATAACAAATAAGTTAGGTACTTTAACAACTAGCCATGTTCTTCATGAGTACAGGGTGTTTCTAAATAAGTGCGACAAACTTTAAGGGGTAATTCGGCAAGAAGAAATAATGTACGTTTGCTTTATAAACATATATCCGCAAATGCTTCGTTTCCAAGATACGGGATGTTGAATTTTCTCTTAAAAACTGACGATTTATTTATTGCCCTAAAACCGGTTGAGATATGCAAATGAAATTTGGTAGGTGTTACGAGATATTTATTGCGCATTTTTTGGCATGCAATTAAGAGGAAACAGTAGCGATCAACAGGTAGCGGAAACGCGTTCCAAGATTGCGGCTGTAATTTTGAATATTTTTTCGAGATATTTGGCACACGTATTCGTAATATAATAAAGAATGGCGGTACAGAGCCCAATTTGAAAAATATATTAATATGTGGAAATTACTCTGTAATTAAATACAATATTAAAAAAACGAGCCTGTACCGCTATTAAGAAGAACAAAAAAATACACTTTCTTCAAATAAACTTTTTTATCCGATGCCTAGATTTTGTGTCATTTTGGAACTACTAAAATTTTTTATTTCATTAGTAGTTCCAAAATGACACAAAATCTAGGCATCGGATAAAAAAGTTTATTTGAAGAAAGTGTATTTTTTTTTAATTAAAGCCGCAATCTTGGAACGCGTTTTGGCTACCTGTTGATCGCTACTGTATCACCTTAAGAATTTTATATTCACCATTGGCGCGCATACGGGTAATATGACCGATCATATTACCCGTATGCACGCCAATGGTGATTATAACATTCTTAATTGTATGGTTCGTTTCACGAGCATTTTTCAGTGCGTCACAGTTTTCCAATTTCTCTCTAACGCATTAAATTGTATCTAATAGAAAAAAATGCACGTCGCTGATTAAATTTCGTCGGTGACATTTATAACATTTAATCTAGTTGTCAATAGATGGCGCTAATAATATAATATTAAATAATATTATATTATTTAATATTAATATATAATATTATATAATATTAAATAATATTATATTATTTTATATAAAAAAAATTTAATCTGTACAATTTATAAGACTATACAAATCAAAGAAAATACCATTTTATAAATGCAATAAACACAATTGATTTGTTTTTATACCAAATTGCAAATAAAATGTGACAACTGTCAGATTTAACTAAAATGTCATGTTAGAATAAATGTCATAAATGTGTATTTATCACGGACTAACCTTTTTTTCTATCATTTGTGACGCACTGAAAAATACTCATGATGAAAAGAACCATATGTCAAAAAATATGCAATAACTATGTCTTAAAACCCGCCAAATTTCATTTGCATATCTCAACCAGTTTTAAAACAATAAATAAATCGTCAGTTTGTAAGAAAAAATTATATCCCGTATCTCGGAAACGAAGCATTTGCGGACATACGATTATAAAGCAAACTGTCATTATTTTTTAATGCAGAATTGCCCATTAAAGTTTGTCGCACTTATTTAGAAACACCCTATACTGATGAAGAACATGGCTAGTTGTTAAAAGTACCTAACTTTTGTATTATCCAACATAAGCGAATGAAAAAAAAACAGAATGTTAAGAAAACGTGAGGCTATAGTTTGGTTTAAATTTCAGTATTTTATAAATGCTAGAATATTCCACAGGGTGTTGCGAACTTTGAGAAAAAAACAGTTTGATTCGTACATCCGGTATTCGGTATATAATGAAAATTTAACTGTTTAGCAACAATATTATTACAACGATATTGCTAAAGGATAGGACTATAACAAATTAAAAAATTTACTTAAATCGGACAGCAGGTTTAGGCGTTTAGGTGATACGAGACATCAAAAATGACCTATTTTTTGGGGTGCGCCCGTTTTCTCTGACCCGCAGTGTATTTGTGTATGATTGTAGAAAAAGTTAACAACCCTCACTATTATTTTAATTATTCATTTGTACTTGGATCGCAATAAAATAAACACCTCATGAATCGTAAATAATAAAAGTGAAGTAGCTGTAAAACTCACAGTCTGAAATAACACGTGCACTTCCCGCTTAGTAAGAACGGATAAAAAGCTTCATTTTCGATTTACGTCACTCAAAACGAAATAATCCAGACAATTTATTATAGAAAAAATTCGAACGCTTGGGTATATAATTACTTATTTATAATGCACAATACTAAATTTTAATTGTAAACTTTTTTTAGAAAATAAATTTTCCTATTTCAATAGAAAACAACTCATAATTATTTATGGGTCATATCCATATTATGTATGTGTATGAGAGTTCTGTCCTATAAACAGGGAACGAGATATGAAACGCAATGAGGACCACGCAAAATAAAAAAAGCTCCAGGTGAAGACGGAATAGTATTAGAAATAACAAAGTACGAAAACTCGAATAGGTACCACAAAGTTTTTTTTTTATTTATTAAAGAGTCATATAAGGATCATCAGCTTAAGTACAGGAACATAGAAAACAAAGGACTGACCTACTTATGTTGTTCCTGTACTTAGGTAAGATGATGATGGCTCGTGCAGAGCCGAAACGTGTCCTTATATGACTTTTTAATAAATAAAAACATTGTGGTGAAATCTTCGAGTTTTCGTACTTTGTTACCTCGAGATCACATTTGAGAAATAGGGATACTTCTCTTCAAGTATAGTATTAGAAATGATAAACTATGGAGGACAACGGTGAGATTCTATCTCACCCAAACTATTTAGGTACTTTAGCTCTAGAATAGAAGATATGTTTAGAATCTCTGAGAACGGTTAATAAACAAATAACTATCGACGAGGAAAACCTGAACCATCTAAGATTTGTCGATGTTACGCTAATAGCCAAAGACAAAGAAGAACTGCAGGAAATGCTATTAGACCTAAATATAAAATCAAAAGAAAAAGGATTAAAAATAAGTCTAGCAAAAACTAAAGCTTTCTCAGTTACTTGTAGTTTGTAAACTATGTTATTGTTAAAAGCCTGTTTCTGTTCCATCAGTGGCGTAACTAGTCTGACTGCGCCCCAATGCAAATATTCCCCGTGCGCCCCAATTCGCAGACTAATTTTCCAGAATATCATTTTTTTTGCGCCCCCCCTAAGGCCTGCCCCCTATGCACCGTATTGGTTGCATTGGCGTTAGTTAGGCCATTATTAGACTAGGTAACTGGTGGCGCAACTAGTGGGGCAACTGGTGGCGCAACTAGTGGCTCCACCAAATTAAAGCACACAAAATATTATGGGCAACTGGTGGCCGATATGAGCAACTGGTGGCGCAACCAGTTACCGTAGTCTAATAGGTCTCATTTACTTAAATGCCCCATGACGTAATGAGTCACTGGTGGAGCAACTTGGTGGCGTCACCAGTTGCCTAATATAATACTGGCCTACTGTGTTCCATATTTCAGAACCGACAATACGTTGTGAGTGAAATTTTTTGCCTTTAAGGGGCTATCCTAATGTAGAAGTACCAAATTCGTATACTTTTTTTGGGAATTTCTAAAATAAAAAGTACTGTACCAATTGTTTTGAAAATTTGCATGAGCATTTATTACAGGGTTGGCAAAAACCAAGGTTAAAAAAAAACAGGTTTTTTGGTTTAAACCTCGTTTATTTGATACAAAGTATTATAAATTTAAATACAGTAAAACCTGCCATATCCGGATCAATGTGGCGACAGACCGATCCGGATATGAAAAAATCCGGATATCAAGACCACTACTTCTTTTACAGTCTCTGAAACGTTTTCTCCTTCATACATTCCAGTAATCAACGCCGTCAATAACTTTCGTCGATAGACACGTTTTATAGATTCTATAATACATTATTTCGCCATCTTTTAGTTCTTTTTTTAGGCGTTGTCCAACAGCAGGATTGTCTTTCTCGGTAGATTTCGGTAGATCCGGACGGCGCAGAACCGTCCGGATATGGGGAGGTCCGGATATGGCAGGTTGTACTGTACTTTAAAAATGAAGAAAATTATTTTATAGAATAATAGTAATGGTAGGAGAGTCCAAGCGGGGATTTTTGCAGTTACTCGAGAGCGTCAGGTTATCATATGGGGAAAAACGTGGCACCCTGCAGATGTACCTCTACCATATATTGACTCTTAACACAGAGGAGTTCGTTCAGGGGGGCCCGAAAAAAAATCTATCCTTAAAAACACTCGAATTTGTTAGATTAAGATAAGGTAAGTTAACTACATGCAAAATAGTGTATATTTCAGTACAAGTTTCACAAAAAAAGCGAATATTTCGCGAAATGAACGTCAGATCGAAAAACTAAAAACTATGTGTTCAATATTTTTCAAAAATCTATCGAAAGATACCAAACATAACGAGGGGTGGGGGGTAAATTTAAAATTTTAAATACAAATCCCGCGATATTTCGCAAAATTAACGCATCAGATCGGAAAACTACAAAATACACTTATTCAATATTTTTAAAAACTCTATCGAATGGTACCAAACACTACCCCCCACGGAGGTGGGATGGGAGGTTACTTTAAAATCTTAAATGGGAGCCTCCATTTTTTATTGCAGATTTGGATTCTTTGCATAAAAAAAGCAACTTTTATTCGATACATTTTTTCGAATTATGGATAGATGGCGCTATAATCGGAAAAAACGATTGTTGGAAATGTAAAATTAAATTAAAAAATGGGAAGTCCCCACTAAAATGGAAAATTTTACTAACTGTTTTTGGTTTTAGGACCTAATAATCACAACCCAATAGGTCCCCAAAGCGCTCAAGTGACTGCACATTTAGCATACTTTGCTCCCCTACCATAATAAACAATGAAAAACATGATTAAGACAACTTTTATTTTTATTTACACACACAAAAAAATCTTCAAACGTAATAATATTCAAATAACTATACTAAAATCACAATAAAGATGCACTAGAAATAAACAAACCAAGACACGTTGAATGTTACGAGGAACACTCCCGAATAGAATATGTATATCGACCGTTAAGTACCAATACCTCCTATCTACATTTTTTTCAAAAATAAGTTTATCGCGCCATCTAACTGCAAAGCTTGTTACGCATCTTCTAACAAAATATCCTAACTGTATCTATTCTCAAAGTATTTAAAATAACATCATGGAAATATATCCTACCTTAATCAGCGTTTTTTATGCCGGAAATACCTTCTAACTGAATAGCAGAAATACCTTCTATCTACTCATTTGTGGTTGTTGTTTGTTAGTTGTACCGCCTATCAACAGTTTCCCGGTATTATTCGTTTTTTGTATCTTATTTAGTTCTTCTGCCGTACAATATTGTATTTACGTGTGTGTCTGGTGTTATCAAAAGGTAAGGAGTGTTTTACAACTAAAATTAACAGCCTAAGTAAGACTTTGTACAAAAAATAAATACCTAACCTCAATTTAACTCATGTTTTTGTGTGTTACAAGTTCTTATAAATTAATTTTAAGTTAAGATGATAGTTACATATTCAAGGCTTATAATACAGTTATAGTTAAAAATGTACACACAACCACCAAAGGGAGTTTTAGTAAATTGAAATGTAGATAGCAGATCTTTCCACAAAAATAATTAAAATTACTTAAGGTGTTCGTAGTACATAGGCGGCGCAAAAAACGGGCATATCGGATATTTTGTCATAATGAAAAGCTGTTTAAGAACAGAAAAATGCAGCTATTAATATTAAAGTACGTTTTAACTAACATTGGAAACAAAACATTTTGCTTTTATATGATAAATTATAATAAAGATTATTTTCGATCCCCTAATAGTTATATTTACGTAACAAGCAATGTTTAAAGCATTGAATGTTCAAGTAAAATCTCAAAGTAGTACCTAAATGCAAATTTTTTTACAGATGAATATCAATCAAGATCGACGTAGGAAAACACGGGCAGCTGAAATATTAGGATTGGCTTTGAAACTTGATGAAAACATTCCTTATGGCTGCACAAGTGAGTCTACTACTAGCGTTATTATTTCTGAAGGTTTAGAGCCCACAAGATCACAATCTAAAAATCTGAGCCAAGACGAACACTGTGTAAACTTAATTCATGAAACTACGACATTGATCCACAGTGTACTGTTACCAGATGGAAGTTCCTACATTCCGGAGACAAATGAAAATATTACTCCTCCTATTAGTACAAGCCAACAAGTTGGTAGTCTTGCCTTGTCTGACAATCAAGAAAGTAATCGTTCCTATCAAAATGTGTTTTCCTCCAACAATTTAGAAGACTCCCACTTCCAACAGTTAAACGAGGAACTTCATACTGAAAATGTAATTACAGAGAGAGCATCGACTCCAAGTACATCTTCAGCTCACGATTTTTCACCCAGTGAAAGTTCCTATAACCCAGAGTCTGATTCATCGGAGACTGAGAGCGAAGATAGGGTGTCTGAAGAAAATAGTGTGCCGGATTCTGAGCTGGTGCCAAGACAGGTTTATTTCGGAGAAATCAATGAAGAACGAAAAAGAAAAATTAAACCAGATAGTAAGACTTGGAAAAAAAATCGTAACAAAGAGTTAAGAATGCTTGGCAAAGATTACTTAGGTTATACAAATCCGAAAGAGGGAAAAATGTTACACAATACTCCCCGAAGCGCTCGCAAACTGGGTGAAGCATGCAAGTCTAAAAAATGTACAACAAGTAAAGTCAGGAATTGTGAAAAACTGACCGTGGAGATGCGACAAGATATATTTAATAATTTTTGGACAAACTTAAATTGGGAACAAAGGAAGATTTATATAAATGGATTAGTCTCCCGACAAACTACTGCTAGAAAAACTGTAGGGTGTGAGACAAGACGGGAAGGTACTTTCCAGTATTTTTTGCCTACAGCTGAGGGTAATTTGCGAGTTTGCAAGACATCCTTTTTAAATACATTTTCCCTAGGTTCTTTTACTGTACAATCTTGGGTCAAGAAGTCAGTTCATAAAACACTTCCATGTAATGAAGTCACCAATAGCAATCGAAAACGAGTTGTGCCAAGAGGAACGGCGACAAGAATCCAGATGCTACGTGAATTTTTTAAAAATATCCCAACACTTCCCTCTCATTATAATAGAAAAAATTCGAGAAAATTATTCATCGAGCCATATTACCGAAATAAAACAGAACTCTATAATTCCTATAAAATATGGTGCTCAAATAATAACGAAGAGAGTGCAAGCAGACATACTTTTGACAAGATATTTAAAGATTCAAATCTTTCTATTTATACCTTAAAAAAGGATATGTGTGACATCTGTGTCAGTTATAAAGAAGGAAATATTTCAGACGAAAAATATAAAGATCATATTCAACGTAAATCAAGAGCAAGAGCCGAGAAAGAACATGACAAGGAAAAAGCACAAGCTGGTGAATTTAATCTTCTTACAATGGATCTTGAAGCTGTCAAAGTGTGTCCTTATCTGACTGCAAGTGCCCTCTACTTCAAAACGAAGTTAAGTTGTCACAACTATACGGTCTACAATTTGGTCACTCATCATGCAACATGCTATTGGTTTGACGAAACTGCCAGTGACTTGACAGCAAGCACATTTGTTAACTTCCTTTTAGATTACTTGTCACAACACTGTCTCGCCAACAGGTTACCTATAGTAATATTTTCAGATGGCTGCACATACCAAAATCGGAATAACATTTTGTCTAACGCATTATCTGCCTTTTCTGTAAAATATCAGATAGTTATAACCCAAAAGTTTTTAGAACCGGGTCACACTCAAATGGAGTGTGACTCGGTCCACAGCGCTATCGAGACTAAATTGAAGCATCGTGAGATTCATCTTCCGAGCGATTATGCTTCTGCTACTAAGGAAGCAAGAAGTAAGCCATTTCCGTATGAAGTGAAATTGGTTGACTATCAATTTTTTAAAAATTACGCAAATGAGGACACATGGCGATACACTTCCATTAGGCCAGGTCGTAAAGTAGGAGATCCTGTTGTAACAGATCTGAGGGCTTTACTGTATACCATAGATGGAAAAATACAATATAAACTAAACTTTGATGATGAGTGGAGTGAGTTGCCCATAAGACCTAAAATTATTCCTGAACCGATTTATACTCCCTTGCATGACAAAGTGCTACCTATTAGTTCTACGAAGTACTCTCATTTACAACAATTGAAAACTGTGTTACCGCAAGACTGTCATACATTCTATGACTCACTATCTCAGAAGTCTTAATGTGTTGATATCATTAATAATAATAATAAAGTTTTTTGAGTTTAATTCATTTTTTAATTACATTTAAGACCTCCTATCTTCCATTAAACACATATATTTCAAGTAACAGAGAAAAACAATACCTCCTAACTGACAAACTGTCTTTTTCAAAAGCTCTTTCAAAATCAAATATGTGAGGTACGATAATCTTATACATAAAAAAGTAGAAAGTCCATATATTAAATTATTCTGATTGGCAGAGCAAAATTAAATAAGTTTTTTGCTTCTCCTGTAAAATTTACTTGTCGTTAGATAGAAGGTATTGGTACTTAACGGTCGATATAAACTTTGTAAATCATGATTTGGGATTTACAATGTCCTCGTAACTCAACTTGCTTAAAACCGTATCAAATCGTTTCTGGGGGTCCGACTTTTCTACGCTGCTGCTTCTGTACAAAACACTAATTAGATCCAAAATCGATTACGGTTCAATTGTTTATGCCTCCGCAACTAAGACTACCACTAGATACAATCCACAATGCCGCACTTCGGATCGTTCTCGGAGCTTTTCACACTTCACCAATAGAAAGCATATATTCCGAAACTGGAGAACCATCATTGCAGTATAGGCGGACAATTTTAACACTTTCACATGCTTCTTCCGTAGCTGCCAATAAGGATCATCCACTGTTTGAAAATACCTTTTCCAAAAATAATCACGGCTTTTTCTCAGTGGTGTAGTGGTAAAATTAGCTGTGCCGGAGCTATACCTCTACCGGAAAATTTTTGAAAATTAGCCTACTACCCAAATCGTGAGTTTTAAGGCCCTTTGGCAAATGTTTTGAAAAGTTTAATAATTAAACTAATTAATGATCTTTTAGAGTGATAGTAGTTACAGTAGGGCCTCCTACACATTCTCCTCCAAAGAATAATTTTAACTTTAAAATATGGTAAGACTTTCTTAAGGTAGATTATTACAGTTTGATACCTTAAAAACTGTTTTTAAGGTATCAAACCATAATAATCTACCTTAAAAACTCTATAATTTAAGTTGGAAGCCTTGCTGACAAAAATTAAAAAAAACACTGGTGTAAGTTAGGCAAATATTGTAAATGACTAAGTTTTCATTTTCAGTAGTATTAATTTATTATTGTGAAAAAATACACCCACAAGTTACATTAGTATATATATTTTTTATTATTTAACACACACAAACATTATAATCTGTGCCAAAAAAATTAAGAATTATTTGAAAAAACTATTTCCTTATTCGTTGATGTGCTCCCCCTTCAAAAGCTGTGCCGGAGCGACGCTCCGGACCGCTCCGGCTCCACTACACCACTGCTTTTTCTCCAATAGACCTCGTACCGGAAAACCTTATTAGATGCGAATAAGATCAATTTTAAATGAACTCGATGCAACAATTCCAGACGTGTTTCACTGTAACATCCAATATCCCACTCCATGGTTAGTAGACATCCCAAATTGCAACACCTCTTTACTAGAGTTACATCTTCACCGATGCCTCAAGTCCATTGAAGGTATTGGTTGTGCATTTGTAACTCCAACGTCTACTTTTCAATTTAAACTACCGGCTAGTTCAAGCGTTTTCACCGCTGAACTATTTGCTTTGTATCGCGCCCTAAAACATGCAAACCTTTCAAATATTTCAAAGCCTCTGTTTCTCACCGACTCGCTCAGCTCTCTTCTCGCAATCCAGCATCTGTATCCTGAAAGTCCTTTAGAGAAACTAATAAAAATTGAGCTACAAATTGCCCAAGAGAACAACACAACTCCGAAATTTATATGGATCCCATCAGATATAGGGATTATCGGCAATGAAGAGGCAGACAGAAGTTCTCGTAATGCAGCAACAAGTGCGATGTCCGAATTAGTGCGCGAGTGTGTATCTAAAGATCTCAAAACGTTTTTTAAACAAAAAGTGATCGGTCAGTGGCAACGCGAATGGTTTCTATCGCAATCTAAACTAAAATCGGTAAAACCAGATACACGACAGTGGAAAACAAGTATTAGTTCGAGGTTTATTCAAACGGTTCTAACGCGCCTACGTATAGGGCACACCAAGATTACACACTCATATTAACTCTCGGCCAGTGAACGTCCCATGTGTGACCTATGTGCTACGCCTCTTACCGTCACCCATCTGTTAATCGAGTGTCCAAAATATCAACGTGAACGTTCAATGAACAATCTACCAAACACTTTACTAGCTTTATTAGGAGAAAACTGTCCAGTAAAAGACTTACTCAACTATCTAATATCTATCAATATTTTGTATCAACTCTAGTTATTTTTTTTTACTTGTTAAAATAATTGTTAACCTTTGTTTATCAAGTAATGCCGCTAATAACCTGTTGGTGGATGCGATAATTTTCTTTAATAAAAAAAAAGTCCTCGTAACATTCAACGTGTCTTGGTTTGTTTATTTCTACTGTACCTTTATTGTGATTTTAGTATAATTTCGAAAATAAAAAAATTGAATTTATTTATCTTCCGTTTCTTCATTTGCGGCAGATGTATTAAAACTTTAAACAAAAACACCGGTTTGTTTTTTTTTCTTAAAAAAACCAGTTGGTTTAAACCAAGGTTTCAAGCATGTTGGTTTAAACCTGCCAACCCTAATTTATTATAAAAACAATTTTCATAAAAAAATATTGAAAATTAAACGATTTATGCGTCATCTACTGGCACCGTGAAAATAAAAACATAGCTCCACTGCTGCAGGGATTGGGACTAATAGAGATCCTGAAACATAATTTTTGAAAAGTATTAAAATTTGGAAAAATGACGAAGTGTTGAAATTTTTTTTAATTAGCTAAAACATTTTCAGGTTCAAAAACCGCCATATTGACGTTTTTTATGCGATCAAAAAACCCCTAGTTAGTTGATGGTACCTATAGAAAATAACTTAATATTTCAATAATAACTTTGAAATTTTGTGTTTCAGGATCTCTATTAGTCTCAATTACTGCAGCAGTGGAGCTGTTTTTATTTTCACGGTGCCAGTAGATGGCGCATAAATCGTTTAATGTTCAATATTTTTTTATGAAAATTAATCTACATGTACTTCTTTTTATAATAAATGCTCATGCAAATTTTCAAAACAATTGGTGTAGTACTTTTTATTTTAGAAATTCCCAAAAAAAGTATATGAATTTCGTATTTTTACAGTAGGATAGCCCCGTAAAGTATTTCGTTAGTTTGATTTGAATAGCTCTACGGTTTGTGATCTTCCTCAGTGGCGTACCGATAGATCAGGGGACCTGGTTCCAATTGGGACGCGGACCCACCCGCCCAATAAAAACACACATTGTATAACACGAGTATCAAGCATCTAGCGTATTGTATTGGGATTATTTTGATGACCCACCGTATAAAACTTGCATGGAATATCTCAGTTTCCAAATTTATGCAACTTTGTAGTTTACCTACAACTTATTCATGGATCGTGCTAATGTAAAAAAATACAAGTGTTTGAGTTAGCACGTGTAGGCAGGCACCGGCGGTTAGTCTTTAAACAAGGACTTCGGCAAGCAGGTAAAACGAGCAAGGTACCTTACAAAAGCGTTCCCTATGTTTCTTAATAAATTTTGATTTCAAATTTTTGATGAATTGTTTTTCTTCGTTTTTATTAATAAGTACCTATACAAAAATTAAAATTTATTTACATTTCGTAGTGTGTACTTGTGTAGTTCAAAATGTCCCCATAGAATTAGAAACAAAAGAAGCAAAAACCGCTTTAGAGCGGGCCACTGCGGGGACCGGGCCCTGGTTCCGCGGAACCTGCGGAACCATGCTCAGTACGCCACTGATCTTCCTTGAAGTAATCCAAAAGATTGCCATGTTAAATTGGAACTAGACGGACAAATAGGAAAAATTGAAGCATGGAAGACATCGTTGACGAAGCGGATCGTTGAATGGAGACCAAGGGCAAGCAACAGAAGTAGAGGCAGACATCAAATCTGACAAACGGACTGATGACATCTAGCGAATGGCTGCAAAAAACAACGGAACAGAAATTAATGGACACATCTAAGGGTGGTTTACATCCGACGGACGATGAATAGAACATTTGTTGATGATTATTTGAGTTCTTGTGATGAACGATATTGATATCACATAGCATTTGAAAGTTTTGTTTGAAGTCTGATGAAGTTTTCTTGTCTGAAGTCTGATGTTTGAAGGCAGATGATACAGTAATAATAGCCGATACTTTACAAGACCTGGAAAGACCCATATGTAAAATAGTAAGGTGTAGTAGGGAGTACGGACTCTCTCTCAATATATCTAAAAGACGAAGTTTATGAAAATTAGTAAAAACAACCGTAATACTAACGAAATCTTGATAGTAGAGGGCCAGCAGATCGAAAGAGTAAAAAAGTACACTTACCTAGGAACACTTATAACAGAAAATAATGACTACACTGTAGAAAGCAAAAGCACGTTCTAATTTTATGAAAATTAAAAAGGTCCTGTATGTAGCAAATATTTAACATTAGCTCTTAAAGTACGCCTATCAAAATGTTACCTATATATACAGTGTACTAGACTATAGAGTGGAATCATAGACGTTAAATCTAGAGACAATGAGACGACTTAACGCCTTTGAAATTAGAACGCGGACCTATAGAATTATGAGGGTTTCCTGGGTAGATACAGTTACGAACAATGCAGTACTAAGAAGAATCGGTAAAGAGAAGGAAGTTGAATTTACAATTAAAGAAAGAAAGCTACAGTATCTCGGACATGTGATGCGGGGCGAGAAGTATGGCGTCCTGCGACTCATAATGCAAGAAAAGATAATGGCAGAAGAAGCATCGGAAGAAGACGAATTTCATGGCTGAAGAACCTGAGAGAATGGTTTGGATGCAGCTCAAAACAACTATTTAGAGCTACCTGAAGAAGAAGTTTGAAGTCTAACATAAGTTATTTTATATATCCCAGTATTTTATTTGACTCTTAGAGACTTGGATTCTTCGTGCATGCGAGAGCCAAAAATTGATGCCTTTGAGATGTGGTGCTGGAGAAGAATGCTGCGTATACCTTGGACAGCTCATAGGACAAACGTTTCCATTTTAAACCAACTCAAGATTAAAAAAAGGCTGCCCACAATATGTCTGCAACGAATACTGCAATTCTTTGGTCACGTGGTTCGCAGAGGTGACGACAGTTTGGAGAGATTAATTGTGTCTGGAAATGTTCCGGGGAGAAGATCAAGATGACGATCACCAACTGGATCAGCGGTTCTCTCAACCTTTTTGAGTGATCTGATATACCCCCTACAGTTATTTTTATTATTTTTGGTTTATTTTTGGTACCACCTATATTTTTAAATTGTATTATCAATACTTACTAAGTATGTACTACTATTTTAATTTTTTCTGTGTTTTGTGTACCACCGCCAATAATGATATTATGTACCACCAGTGGTACATGTACCACATATTGAGAACCTCTGAACTAGATGGTCCGACCAAATAAATAATTCGGCTGGAAACTCATTCTGCGAAGCTCTTAGAGCAGCTGAAGATAGAGACCATTGGAGAAAGCTGGAGAAACATTGTTAGGAATATTGGAAGAAATCACGATCCTCAGTAATGGGGAAACGACAAGAAAGAGAGTTATTTTATTTCGGTAAATCTTTCGTTGCAGCTTATTCATAAAAATATTATTTTTCTATTTTTCTACACAATAAATTGTTTTATTGCATATTTACACACAATATTTTTATATCTACTGTTTAGAAAATAATCAACATGTCTATGTTAATTTGAAGACAATGCATACATTTACGATTAATCAACAGTATCACACCGACGGAAACAAGATGACACAATCCGTCACTTATCATTGATATATCAGAAACATGCTGAATTATAATATACAGGCGCAGATATTAGCTGATTGATAATGATGACGAATATTCCAAACTATGTTGAGTTCTAAATGTAAATAAACACGAGCTTGCGTTTTTTACTATCTCATGTATAAATTAAATTAAGTGGAAGAATTGTAGAAAGTAATCCAAACATTTGGAGACTGATGATTACTAAGCAAAAAATAGTCAATGTCGACAAAAATAAGCAGATAATCTGAAATCGTATGCGTATGAATAAAAATATTGTAAAGGTATTGTAGATATTATAATTCGACACCCCCATCGAACAAGGTTGTAACTCATTTTTAGCGATTTTACAGGAGAGGCAAAAAACGAAATCATGAATTTTTTAAAATTTGTAGCGAAATGATTACTCTTTTACACTAATGTGATATGATATTTATAACATACTAAGGAATTACTGAGACATATATGTTTTGTAATTTTATTAACTATTGCAAATCTTGAGTTTGAGTGAGATACAACCTTGAGATTAAACATGAGTATTCGTAGAAAAAGGTTGTAACTCGCGTAACAACCATTTTACACTCTCCGTGTTAATATTTTTTCCGTTTAACTATTAAAAGGTTGTATGTTTTGAGTTATTTGCAATATAGCTATAGCTATAGTCCATGTGGTGAGATCGCTCCCGTCTGGAAAAATTTCTGATTCGGTTTCTTTGTGGATTCCTATTCAAAAATGTCCCCTTTAAACAAATCTGAAGGGTGCCGGGCGGAATTTTTGGGCAGAAATTGTTTAAACAATTTTTTTAAACAAATACAAAAGATCACGTTTTTTTGCTCCGTAACATATATTTTTAAGTTTTGTGGGCAATTCTAAACATGAAAGGTATCTTGTAAATTTTCTCAAAAATTGATAGTTTTCGAGTTATAGGCGATTCAAAATCTGAAAAATGCGAAAATACGCATTTTCGAGGCCAAAAACTCATATTTAAATTAGTTTTTTTGAGGTTGCCAGATACTTAAATTGAAGTTTAGACATTCAGCTTCAAGATTCTGAAGAGCGATTGCGTCTAACCTTAATTTATACC
This sequence comes from Diabrotica virgifera virgifera, assembly GCF_917563875.1. Lineage (NCBI taxonomy): Eukaryota > Metazoa > Arthropoda > Insecta > Coleoptera > Chrysomelidae > Diabrotica > Diabrotica virgifera. Next base: position 78,942,487 of record NC_065450.1, on the reverse strand, counting down.
GTTGTTTTTTAATTGTTAAATATGCGTGTTTATCCGATTTTTTTGCCGGTGCGGCGAGCTCTATTTCAAAAATGTCGTATTTTCCTCCGAAAAATATTTTTTCTAGTTTCTTTGGAATATTCTAAATAAAATAAGTTTCTTGACATTTTTCTCAAAAGTTAACAGTTTTAAAGTTATAAGCGATTTAAAATCCAAAATTGCGTTTTTTTGGCATTTTTCGGATTTTAAATCGCTTATAACTTTAAAACTATTAATTTTTGAGAAAAATGTCAAGAAACTTATTTTATTTAGAATATTCCAAAGAATCTAGAAAATAATTTTTCGGGGGAAATAGGAGATTTTTAAAATAGGGCTCGCCGCACCGGCAAAAAAATCGGATAAACACGCATATTTAACAATTAAAAAACAACGGTATAAGTTAAGGTTAGATGCAACCACTCTTCAGAATCTTGAAGATGAATGTTTAATCTTCAATTTAAGTATCTGGCAACCTCAAAAATACTAATTTAAATATGAGTTTTTAGGCCTCGAAAATGCGTATTTTCGCATTTTTCAGATTTTAAATCGCGTATAACTCGAAAAATATTAATTTTTAAGAAAAATTACAAGATACCTTTCTTGTTTAAAATGACCCAAAAAACCTAAAAATATATGTTGCAGAGCAAAAAAACGTAATCTCTTGTATTTGTTTAAAAAAAATGTTTAAACAATTTCTGCCCAAAAATTCCGCCCGGCACCCTTCAGATTTGTTTAAAGGGGACATTTTTGCATAGGAATCCACAAAGAAACCGAATCAGAAATTTTTTTCAGACGGGAGCGGTCTCACCATATGGACTACTAGGAGAAAATTAGTTTTTATGGTATACCTATTTAAACAAAATATCAACTCACAGTTTACACAATTCTAATTAGAAATTAGAAATTTTACAATAACAATAATATTCTAACACTATGAAAAAACATGGTATAAAATATCTCAATTTTTTCGCATTTTTATTGCGTTTCTGTAAATATTTAATTTTAAACCATTTTACTTTATTACTTCACTCTTTTACTATTAATATTTACTTCAAAATTAACATGCATGTCCTTAAATAGGTTAACATTTAGAATTTGCTTCTGATTTATTTCAGTTACGGATTTAGGCTGGCCTGAGGCTTTGGCATATCCTATGATGGTTATCCATTGGTGTGGAGCATATAGGACTTCATGTTTTACCGTTTTTTCTATAAGGGCATGCATTGAATCACCCCCGTTTTGTAAATGTGCTATTTCAAAAAATACACGTGTAATGTTAATTTTAAACTTTTTCACTACATAGAAGTACGTAGCAAAAACTACTCTATATTTATTTTGTCCACCGCAACTATCAAAAAGGAAAAAAAAGTCCGTAAATCCTTTTTTACTTTTATTTCGATAAATTGACTTATGAAATGCACCGTATGTTTGAATACTTTATAAATTAAACATACGTGCAACAAAGTTGAAACTCATTTAAAATCATTGTTAATCGTCAAGTATAAAGAAAGTAAATATTTAACATAGGAAGTATCTAGTGTTGCTGCCTTTTTCCCGCTAAAATATTATTTAAACTATGTAGTTTATATTGGCGTGTGCGCAATTTTTTGCTGAATTCGCCTGTGTTGAAATCTGAAAAAATGTCTAACTTGAGTTACAACCTTGTTCGATGGGGGTCCTAAATTTTTCGTTCTGCTAAATCCAATCTAAAAGCGCTAAAAGTATTTACAAATGTCTTGAAGATGTAAGGGGCATGCAAAAAATAACAAATTAATGTAACATTTCAACATATTGATTGATGTCCCTTTGATTGAGAAATGCCGAATACTTTTTGGAAAATTTATATTTTTAACGTTTTTGTTAGCTTCCTGAAAAATTTCAAAACATGGAACTAGCAGGTTTTGATTCTATATGCCTCAAATTATTCTCATATTTCATATTGTTCTTAATTTCAAAGGCTGTTTCGGCTTTTGATGGTAGAGTTTAAAAAAAGATCAAGAAACACAAATTATTGTACATATACATTTTTGTGAATTTCTGGTTTTTCGCGACTTTAAGTCCATCCACTGTTTCGGCCATTATTGTTGCGTCATCGGTGTAGAAACTGAGCTTACCGAGTTGTTCTGAAACCAGTATTCTAGGTTCAGAGGGGTAGTTTCCTCTATTATCTGATCTACAATCAAATTGAGTGGGACCAACCCCTAAATGCTCTTTTATTATTAAATACTGGATTACGCCTAAATGAAACAAGGATGACATGACTAATTCTGTAATAATTATAGATTAAATTATTTTGTTTATATGAAATAAGTTCAATTGCCTTTAAGAATCAGTTGCAGTTTTTATCCCTTTTATTTGTTTTTGTTTGTTTATTGGTGTTGGTAGGTACTTGGAAGGTTAAATTGAATGTATATGTTTACTTTTTTGGAAAATTTTTGTATCTAACTTATTTTTTCTGCAACCGTGTTAAAAATGCAATTTTTAGCACTCCATAGGAGCGTTAAAAATGCTACTTTAGAGCACTAGTGCTTTAAAATTTTTAAGGCACTGCAGTTAAAAGTGAATTGTCAAATTGTGAAACGTCAAAATATTTATATTTCATTTATTAACATTAATATTAATAGTACAACTTGCGCAATTTCGAAAAGGCGGTTTAAAAGGTTTTTTAAAATTTAATTTAAACTGTATTATTGCATTTTTAACACGTTTGTAGAAAAAACAAGTTTATGTAACGGTACAATACCGGGTGTCCACTTATATTTTCCCTCATTTTAACGGCCTATAACTTCTAAACGGCTAAAGATACAAATGTGCGCTATTTTTTTTTCGTATTTGAAAGCGATATAAAAAATTCAATCCATTCAGACAAAACTTTTACTAAAATAAAACATTTCAGCGAAAACCGCATATTTCTATCTTGAGCCATTTAGAAGTTATAGGCAGTTAAAATGGGGGAAAATATAAGTGGACACCCGGTATTTTCGCTAAAAATTTTTAGACATACCCCTCGAGTGTAGACAACCAGTTCTATCTTTTACGGGTCATAGGTTTCATGGTTTCAGAAATTAACAAAAATATTGTATTTTATAAATTTATAACGTTTGTAGAAAAAATATTGTATGATATACGATATACGTGTTAAAAAGTACATTTTTAAGGCACTCATGTGAATTGCAGAATTCGCTTCGCTCATTGTACAAACTTTCACATGCGTGCCTTAAAATTGTACTTTTAAGAGGATCGGTACGTATTTTCGGCTGCAATGCTATTCAAATGGGGATTAATTTTTTTCGAATCCTGAGAAAACTAATAAGTATTTTTGAAAAATTTAAACGCAGAATGAAAGATGACGTTATTAGCGAGGGCCGAAAGTCCCTGAGAACTTCTATAATGTTTATTTTAATAAGTTACAGGGGTGAAAAACTAAGAGAAAATTTAGTGTGATTTTTAATTTCAAATATATCATTCAAAATAAACTTTTTATTTATTCTAACGGACTTTCGGCCCTCGGTAATAATTTAGTCTTTCATTCTGCGTTTAAATTTTTCAAAAATATTTATTGGTTTTTTCAGGATTCGAATGTCGTGATAATATTTTCCAAATCTATCTTTGTCTTACAACGCACTCAGCCGAATATAATATTGTCAGCATATATTCAGTGACAATTTTAAATATTTGACATTGCATCGGGAATATGTTGAGTTATTGATTAAATATTATTGATATATAGTGTATTTGATAAATAATTGATTTAAGACGTGAACTTAATAAAAAGTTATTTATTGTGTATTATCTGTGGAAGATCCAAGCAGAGAATAAATACATCAGGATAATATATTCTGTGATCCAAGTATTTTGTTGTTAAAGATGTTCAAAATTGTAAGCGTTCCATAACAATATATTATTAAAAAATCACTTTAACACTTTTCCTCTTTTCTCGATTGAGTATTAGTCTTTGTTTTACAAATAAATTATTACAATCACTGAATACATAGTGAAAAAATTATCACATTTATTAACTGAATTAATAATTTGCAATTATAAAAATAACAGTTATCCAAGAACATTCAAAACCCATCTCTTTAAATTAATGATGACATTTTCAAGTAGAATGACATTCTAGTAATGCTTCCATATCCATACTAGTGTGAATTTTACTACACGTAATTTGCCGTGTAAAGACAGAAAAAGTAGGGATACACGTAAAATATTTGCGAATTATGTACCCATAGCCTTTAAATAACTATTTATATTTCAAGAAGGGAATTCATAGGTTAATTATAAAGTACTTAAATTTTTGGGGTTATTTGTTAGTGTCATTTTGATTTTTGATTCAATTAGGTACATAACAAAAAAGTTTGTTGTGTTTAACCTATAACAAAATAAAGGTTTTTAAGATATTGATGCAATTTTTTAATGAAACAAAAAATATCAATAAATTAGGGTCACTACGACCCAACGCATCAGATAGGTACACTATTAGATAATTTAACGAATATTAAAAATGCAGAATTGCATGAGAATATGTAGGTAAGGTGCTAACCGAAATCACATTTTTAAAAAAGAATTATGGTATGACACATACAATTTGCTTAAACTGACATATTATTATTATTATTATTATTATTTGTTAACTAAACAAAGCAATGTTTACAAACATTTAACCAATGTATAATAAATAAAATCTTCATCCTCGTATCAAATTAATTTAAAATTAAAATGTTTTAAACGGTGCGTTTAACATTATCTCTCTGAGGGTTATTATAGATACTTTTGAATGAAATGTATTTACACATACCTTTTTCACACATCTTATCGATCATTGTGCACTTATTTTGTGCGTTAAGATAATTGCAAGGCATTAAAGTCACCATCTTCAAGGTACCCTGCGGCTCTTTCCACACCACTTTACATGATTACAGATAAAAAATTACGAAACCAATGATTGTTCATTGTCCAGTTACTAACATATCACTCCGATTTCATACAAAATATCTTATTAGTAAAACAGCTTATCGAAAAATCGTCGGAACACAACCTACTCACGAGATCTATTCAACTGCCGAGTCAGTAAAGAAGAGGAGAGATGAGACAAAAGTAGAGAATTACAAATAATATCTTGGCACCATATTCAATCGCAGGAAGAATTAGGTACTCCAAAGAAATTACAAATTTTAACAAACTCATGATTTTGTACACGCGATCTAAAGCTGGAGTTAGGTGTTATATTTTATTTTTTTTTATATATATTTTTATATATTTTATATTTTTATGTCCTAAGGTGTTTTATTTTATCGAGACTACTATTTGAAATAGAGGCGTATACCCCGAACGTGACGACAATTAAGAAAATGGAAGCATTTGAAATGTGGGTATTCAGAAGAATCTGGAACTTTAACAGTGGACAGTGTCTGGAGGAAAATGTTGTATGTTGTCCCCTAGGCTCACGGGCGCCCATATAAAAATTTTTAGGGGGAGATCAGACGAGAAAGTGTTGCACGTTATATTTTGTATATGTACTTTGGATAACCATGGGGGCCCCCCTACCCATAGGTATAGGCGCCCATGCCTGGGCTCCTTTCGTTGGGGAGAATTTTTTGTTTATGCAGGATAATGCGCGTCCAAATCGGTCCAAATACTGCGCGAATCATCATGGACTACATAAATCCTGTGTGAATTCCCGTTTTGGATTGGCCTATTTTCAGTCTTGACATAAATCCATTAGAAAATTTATGGGATATTTTTGGAAAAAAGTTTAAAAAGAGGCATAAGAGCTGAAAAAAACGTTGAATGAAAAATGGAAACATTTACCACAAAAACAGATTTAGCAATTTACTGCAAGTATGCCTAGGCGCATTGTAATCCTGTTCAGTTGTAGGGGTGGAAAAACCCGAGACTAAACCTAAAGTACTCTATGCCATTAAAATATTTTTTTTTCAAAGTCTAAGTTTTTCAACCTAATAAAAATAGTTGTAAAATAAAATACTTTTAAAAAATATTTAATTGAAAAACTTATTGGACCATTTTCCTGGTGACAATGGCTTCTAAAAATTGCAAGCCAGATGGATGCTGCAGTGAAGACAAGAAGGAATTCTAAAAAGTTGCAATTGACAACCCCATCTACAGCTTGGTTCCAACGGAAAATGGACCTAGTTACTCTATACTCTATAGGAGTAATACTGATATAAAATAAAAATGTATACCATTTTTATTCAGTTGCAATGCGAAGCAAAAACTGTCTTAACTTTTACTTAGGTTAGAGAGCGCAACAGCACAGTTTTATCGACGATTTCACCTCTTGTTAGAAGCTCTTCAGAGAATGCATAGGCTTCTATCTCTACTCCAGGTAAAAATTTTATTTTTTCTTTTGTTTAATTTTTTAACAATGTTAATTTTTTGCGTTACTTATCACTTCTTTCGGGTCACCTACAGTAGGAAAAATGAAAGAATACCCATGGTCGATCACATCAATCACTTATTTTGTATTTGCTGTCTTTTTCTATAAATAACAAACGTTTGTTATAGAAAAAGATAGCAAATACAAAATAAGTGATTCGATGTGATCGTTCATATTCATGGGTATTCTTTAATTTTTCCGACTGTACTTATTTTTTTTTCTGTTATTAGCTCCGTACGCTTTGAAAATAGTAATAAACAGTGAACTGAATTTATCGAAACAAACTTGAAACTTATCTTAAATGCGATAAAAAATTCAAAAATCTGTGGCTAGTAAACAAGATAATAGGTACCTTTTTTTGCCAAATGTCAAAATTTTGTTTCTATGGTGACGCGATCATTTAACATTTTTATAAACTTTTTTTTTATTATTTTTTTACTTCCTCCTCATTACATATACCAGTGGCGTAGCTGATGATTGCGCCCCCCCCCGCGACAATTTTTATGGTCCCCGTATTATAAACATAACGACAACTAATAACAGTATAATTCCTAAAAATGGGTGTATATAACCATATTTGGCCTTTCTTTAAAAGTCTTCATTAGTTAGTGTTAATAGATTTTTTGGGAATAGACACGAAAACCTATTATACATGTATCTTAATCGGACAAACCTATTCGTAAGTTGTTGCAATATTATGTCTAAAATTACATTGAAAACATTAACTACAAACTTTTTTTGTTAAAAGTTATTTTTTCGTCTCAGCTGAGCTCATCGTAAAATTTTTTATACGTTTTATCCGTTTATTTTTAAATTCCGGTATAATACCCCACTATTCTGCTATTCCTGCTGCGTTTGCTTAAGTTTCGGAAAACGAATTTCTCCTAGAAGATTATCACGAGATTTTTCAAAAAGTTGAAGGGCTACCGTTAACTCTGCCGTTTAAGATTGCAAAAGTGTTTATGTTAGATTAATAAAGTTAGATTTTAGATTGAATATTAATGTTAACGACAAATTCAAAATTATTCATATGCTCTAATAATTCATTAACTTATAATTTTTCATCGTTTTTTAGATAGCAATGAAATTTTCGTTAAAAATTTCATTACTTGTCGGAAAGCTCGACGCAAAACCATAACAGCATCATGTCTGGATGACCACCGGGTTTCACGTAACCTTTTAAGTGTTTGCAAACGCGATGGATTCAAAGTCATAATAGTACATAGTACATCCTATCTTTTAATACTTGCACTAAAAAAAAACAATTTTTTTAGTTATATCCTAAAGAAACCAACTCCTATATAGTATTTTTACTACAAAAACGTTATTACGTAGGTCAAAATTTTTGACGTAAGAGAACTGTCAAAACATTAGAATGTGACTTTTCATTATTGCCGTGTTTATAATAAACATAGCAATAATGAAAAGTCACATTCTAATGTTTTGACAGTTCTCTTACGTCAAAAATTTTGACCTACGTAATAACGTTTTTGTAGTAAAAATACTTATACACCAACAACGGCATCATTCAACGCTAGGTTCAGGTTATGGGATGACAATAGCACAATGAACATAGGAAGCTGTTTTCCAATATCAGTTAATACGCCTTTGTATGCCTGAATATACACCACTCATAACGCTTGTCCCATCATACCCCTTTCCTCTGCAGTTGTGTACGGAAAGGTGCTTTGATTGTATAAATTTCAAAATTTCATTTATAAGACCTTCTGCATTTTGGTCTAACATGCGAATAAGTCCCAAAAAACTTTCAACAACTTCTGCTTTAGAAGATAAATTATTTTCCACCTACCTCTACCGAAAGTATACTTTTCCGGACCTGATTGTAGGGAGCAAAGTTGTACTTTTCCGGACGAAAATATTTTTCCTCCCTAGGGAGGAAAAGTAAAAGTGACGTCATGGTATTTCATTCATGAAATATAACTTATTGACGCCCTGTACAATATCTATTTTCTATTACGTAAGTATCTATAGATTTTAACGTTTATTTAAAAACACTGTATTTTGCAGAATGGTAAAAAACAGTAAATTGTTATTCTGATTAAACAATGTTTACATTAATAATTTGACTTATATTTGACAGTTGACAGTTATAATGTACCTACTTGTTGGTTTTAGTTCTAATAAATTTTGTTGGTTAGTTACATAAATAAATTAAGTAAAAATGAAAAAATGACTTGTTATTTGAGGAAGGTGGAAAAACCATATGTATAACATGGGAGTAAAGTGCCTTTTCCTCCCTTGAATGATTACTGCCCTCCGCTACGCGTCGGGCAGTAAACTTCATTCTCGGGAGGAAAAGTAACACTTTCCTCCCTTGTTATACAAATAGCTATTTCATCGCAAGTTACCTACCGGAAAATAAAATTAAGCTGATCGTGTTTCGAAATATCTTGAGTGGTATCAAGAATTATTGAATAAAAACCTTTTTTTTTTTAATTAATTAATCAATTTGTTTTCAGTTTCTTGAGCTAGCAAATTTATAACTTCGTTTTGTATTTCGGGGCTCAAGTAATTTGTTTTTTTTTTAAGTTATTGTTTTTATCGATTAATTTAGCTAAAACAGTATCATATTTAGCTAGTAAAAGAACCACCGACAAAAAATTACCTTTTTGGGATTCACTTTCATCTAAACTACCAACATGTCCAAGAAGTTGCGTCGATTACCCGCTTCATTATTTCCTTCCAAATTCCCTATTTTGATGCTTATTAGGAAAATATGTTTTGGTCCCCAATTTAAAGAAAGTAGAAATATTAAGCCTGAAGGCTTTAAGGGGCCCCTCCTAACGTCGGGTCCCCCCGCCTTGCGGGCCTGTCAGCTACGCCACTGACATCCACCATACACTGACAAAATTTAAAAAAACATAAAAAATAGAATTGTCCGGTTTTTTTGATAAGCAGTGTACATTATGTTCAAGAATCTTGGAATCAAATTATTAGATCACAAAACCAAAAATCGTTCACAAAAAGACAAAATCAACTTGCTAAAATAATGCAAAAAAGAGAAACCTTTATCATAAGGAAATATTATGATAAATATGTTCACTGTATTCAAAGAGTTGGTCAGGTCAGAGAATATGCCTATTCTCTGAAAATTAAAATATAGAACATCACGAAAATATTGATAATATTGTCACAAGATATTGGTAATTTGTCACAAGAAAAATCAATATTTAAAAAAGGAATTACGGCATAATACACACACATTTTTTTAAAGTGACAGGTATTATATTTGTTAACTAAACAAAGCAATGTTTACAAACCTTTTATAAATGTATTATAGGTAATAAATGAAAACTTCATTTATCGTGGTATTAAATTAATTATTACTAAAATGTATAAAGCTCTAACGCTGTCTATTATTAAAGCTTCCTCTAACTTAGAAATTATAGATAGGTACTTTAGAATGAACTTTATTTACATACCTTTGGTTCACACATCTTGTCGATCATTGTGCACCTATTTTGTGCGTTAAGATAATTGCAAGGCATTAAAGTCACCATCTTCAAGGTACCCTACGGCACCAAGTCCTCCTTCCACACCACTTTACATGATTACACGAAACCAATGATCTTTCATTGTCCAATTACTAACAGAACACTCCGATATCATACAAAATTGTATTTGTAAAAGAGTTTGTGTATCGAAAAATCGTCGGAACGTCGGATCACAACGTACTCACGAGATCAAT